>NW_027362791.1:13370000-13893836 GCF_046119375.1 Phyllobates terribilis | reverse complement strand
AAGTACAGTGATAGTGTTAGTTACTGTACTTGTCATTTAGTATTAAAATAAAGGATTTATTATTAAAAAAAATTGGCGTGGGGTTCCCCTTAATTTTAGTCTCTAGCGGAGGTTAAGCAGACAGCTGGGGCAGATGTTTGAAGCCTGGGAAGGGGGTAATACCCACGGAGCTTCCCAGGCTACTAATATGAGCCCCCAGCTGAATACCTAGCCTTTACTAGCTATTAAAATGGGGGACCCCCCCAAAAAAATGACGTGGGGTCCCCCCTAATTTAATAGCTAGCAAAGGCTAGGCAGACAGCTGGGGGCTGATATTAATAGCCCAGGAAGGGTGCCATGAATATTGGCCCCCTCCCAGGCTAGAAACACCAGCCATCAGCCGCCCCAGAAATGGCGCATTCATAGGATGCGCCAATTCTGGCACTTAGCCTCGCTCTTCCACGCTGCCCTGTAGCGGTGGCAGGGGGTAATAGGGCTGGGGTTGATGTCAGCTTATAATGCCAGCTGACATCAAGCCCAGGTTAGTAATGGAGAGGCGTCTATAAGACACCCCCATTACTAACCCCATAGTTAAAGTTAAAAGAAAACACAAAAACCCAGAATAAAGTCCTTTAATTGAAATAAAGACACAATCCTTTATTGTTCTAAATTAAACCATACTTACCGTCACGCCCATTCCAGCTGAAGACAACGATCTCCTGCAATAAAAGAAAAATAATAAAGCAACATCATCCTTACCTTTCCATGGTTCCCACGACAGCTTCAGCTCTGCTACATCGAGATGACAGGCTGGACCGCAGCAGAAAGCTGCCATCCAGCCTGTCATCCCGCAGACACTGAGAAGCGCAGGCTTGCTTGCGCTCTGCAGTGTCTGGCTGTGACGGCATAATAAAATGAGACGAGTTCATGTCCAATGAACTCGGCGCACCTCATGCACGTCACTGACAGCGTGGAAAAATTCTCATGCTGAAGCGCTGAGTGCAGGAGAATTCTCCCACGCTGTCAGTGACGTGCATAAGGTGAGCTCATGTCCAATGAACTCAGCTCACCTCCTGCACGTCACTGACAGCGTGGGAGAATTCTCCTGCACTCAGCGCTTCAGCGTGAGAATTCTCCCACGCTGAAGTGCTGAGTGCAGGATAATTTTCCCACGCTGTCAGTGACGTGCATAAGGTGAGCTCATGTCCAATGAACTCAGCTCACCTCCTGCACGTCACTGACAGCGTGGGAGAATTCTCCTGCACTCAGCGCTTCAGTGTGAGAATTCTCCTACGCTGAAGCGCTGAGTGCAGTAGAATTTTCCCACGCTGTCAGTGACGTGCATGAGGTGAGCCGAGTTCATTGGACATTAACTCGGCTCATCTGGATGCCCTCACAGATAGACACTGTGGAGCGCAAGCGCGCCTGCGCTTCTCAGTGTCTGCGGGATGACAGGCTGGATGGCAGCGTTATGCTGCGGTCCAGCCTGTCATCTCGATGTAGCAGAGCTGAAGCTGTCGTGGGAACCATGGAAAGGTAAGGATGATGTTGCTTTATTATTTTTCTTTTATTTCAGGAGATCGTTGGCTTCAGCTGGAATGGGCGTGACGGTAAGTATGGTTTAATTTAGAACAATAAAGAATTGTGTGTTTATTTCAATTAAAGGACTTTTTTCTGCGTGTTGTGTTTTTTTTAAATACTTTACTAGAAATTCATGGTGGTCATGTCTAATATTGGCGTGACCCCATGAATTTTGGGCTTAGGGCCAGCTGATAATGCCAAGCTGGCCCTAACCCCTTTATTACCCAGTGAGCCACCGCATCAGGGCCCTGGATGAGTTGGGTACAGCGCCAGAAGATGGCGCTTCTATGAACGCGCCATTTTCCGGGGTGGCTGCGGACTGCAATTTGCAGCTGGGGTGGCCCAGAAAGCTTGGGCCTCCCTGCGCTGCGGATTCCAGCCCCCAGCTGCATAGTTGTACCTGGCTGGACACAAAAACAGGGCGAAGCCCCACGTCAATTTTCTTTAAATTATTTCATGAAATAATTAAGAAAAAAAGGGCTTCCCTATATTGTTGTGTCCGGCCAGGTACAAATAGGCAGCTGGTGGTTGGGGGCAGCCCGTTCCTGCCTGCTGCACCTGACTGGACACAAATATAGTGCGAAGCCCCACGTCAATTTTTTTTTAATTATTTCATGAATTTCCTGAAATAATTTAAAAAAATTGAAGTGGGGCTTCGCACTATATTTGTGTCCAGCCAGGTACAGCAGGCAGGAATGGGCTGCCCCCAACCACCAGCTGCCTATTTGTACCTGGCCGGACACAACAATATAGGGAAGGCCTTTTTTTCTTAATTATTTCATGAATTTCATGAAATAATTAAAAAAAAATACGTGGGGCTTCGCCCTATTTTTGTGTCCAGCCAGGTACAACTATGCAGCTGGGGGCTGGAATCCGCAGCGCAGGGAGGCCCAAGCTTTCTGGGCCCCCCCCCGCTGCAAATTGCAGTCCGCAGCCACCCCGGAAAATGGCGCGTTCATAGAAGCGCCATCTTCTGGCGCTGTACCCAACTCATCCAGGGCCCTGGTGCGGTGGCTCACTGGGTAATAAAGGGGTTAGGGCCAGCTTGGTATTATCAGCTGGCCCCAAGCCCAAAATTCATGGGGTCACGCCAGTATTAGACATGACCGCCATGAATTTCTAGTAAAGTATTTAAAAAAAACACAACACCCAGAATAAAGTCCTTTAATTGAAATAAACACACAATTCTTTATTGTTCTAAATTAAACCATACTTACCGTCACGCCCATTCCAGCTGAAGCCAACGATCTCCTGCAATAAAAGAAAAATAATAAACCAACCTCATCCTTACCTTTCCATGGTTCCCACGACAGCTTCAGCTCTGCTACATCGAGATGACAGGCTGGACCGCAGCAGAACGCTGCCATCCAGCCTGTCATGCCGCAGACACTGAGAAGAGCAGGCATGCTTGCGCTCCTCAGTGTCTCGCTGTGACGGCATAAAGATGAGCCGAGGTCATGTCCAATGAACTCAGCTCACCTCATGCACCTCACTGACAGCGTGGGAAAATTCTCCTGCACTCAGCACTTCAGCGTGAGAATTCTCCCACGCTGTCAGTGACGTGCATGAGGTGAGCCGAGTTCATTGGACATGACCTCGGCTCATCTTTATGCCGTCACAGAGAGACAATGTGGAGCGCAAGCAAGCCTGCTCTTCTCAGTGTCTGCGGGATGACAGGCTGGATGGCAGCGTTCTGCTGCGGTCCAGCCTGTCATCTCGATGTAGCAGAGCTGAAGCTGTCGTGGGAACCATGGAAAGGTAAGGATGAGGTTGCTTTATTATTTTATTTTTATTACAGGAGATCGTTGGCTTCAGCTGGAATGGGCGTGACGGTAAGTATGGTTTAATTTAGAACAATAAAGAATTGTGTCTTTATTTCAATTAAAGGACTTTATTCTGGGTGTTTGTGTTTTTTTTAACTTTGACTATGGGGTTAGTAATGGGGGTGTCTTATAGACGCCTCTCCATTACTAACCTGGGCTTGATGTCAGCTGGCATTATAAGCTGACATCAACCCCAGCCCTATTACCCCCTGCCACCGCACCAGGGCAGCGTGGAAGAGCGAGGCTAAGTGCCAGAATTGGCGCATCCTATGGATGCGCCATTTCTGCGGCGGCTGACGGCTGGTGTTTCTAGCCTGGGAGGGGGCCAATATTCATGGCTCCCTTCCTGGGCTGTTAATATCAGCCCCCAGCTGTCTGCCTAGCCTTTGCTAGCTATTAAATTAGGTGGGACCCCACGTCATTTTTTTGGGGGGGTCCCCCATTTTAATAGCTAGTAAAGGCTATGTATTCAGCTGGGGGCTGATATTAGTAGCCTGGGAAGCTCCGTGGGTATTACCCCCTTCCCAGGCTTCAAACATCTGCCCCAGCTGTCTGCTTAACCTCCGCTAGAGCCTAAAATTAAGGGGAACCCCACGCCAATTTTTTTTAATAATAAATCCTTTATTTTAATACTAAATGACAAGTACAGTAACCAACACTATCACTGTACTTCATATATATGTGACTGACATGTTTCTATCTATCTAATCTATGTGTGAAGCTCTATTCTGTCTGTTATAAATTGTCGGGTACAGATGCTGAATTGCCGGCCGGCTTTCTTAAAGAGAAGGTGCATGAAAACACTATTATTTTTTTTAATAAATCCTTTACACTAAATGACAAGTACAGTAAGCAACACTGTCACTGTACTTCATTTATATGTGACTTACATGTTTCTATCTATCTAATCTATGTGTGATTCTCTATTCCTTCTATTCTAAATTGTTGGGTACAGTTGCTGAATTGCCGGCCGGCTTTTTTAAAGAGACAGTGCATGAAAACACTATTATTTTTTTTGATAAATCCTTTACGCTAAATGACAAGTACAGTAAGCAGCACTTTCACTGTACTTCGTATATATGTGGCTGACATCTTTATATCTATCTAATCTATGTGTGAAGCTCTATTCTTTCGGTTCTAAATTGTCGGGTACCGGTGTATGCCGCTGCTGAATTGCCGGCTTTTCATGTTTCACTGTTGGCACTGTTCCCATCGATTTGGGCAATCACTGTAATGCCACAACCACCATGGCTGTGGCATTACAGTGAGTGGCAGGCAATCCCTGCATGATTGGTGCTCTAAATAGCGCCAGACATGCAGGACACGCTTTTGGTGCACGAACAGTTATCGAACATAACCTCGAACAGCCGAATTTTTTGCAAATCGTTCGGGTTCGTTGAACAACTCGAACACCGCCCAAAACAGCTCGAATTTGAGATTGGCGAACAGTTCTAGTCGAACAACGCTCATCTCTAGTCCTGACGCTAACCCTAGTTGTCCTGACGCTAACCCTAGTTGTCCTGACCCTAACCCTAGTTGTCCTGACGCTAATCCTAGTTGTCCTGACGCTAACCCTAGTTGTCCTGACGCTAACCCTAGTTGTCCTGACGCTAACCCTAGTTGTCCTGACGCTAACCCTACTTGTCCTGACGCTAACCCTACTTGTCCTGACGCTAACCCTAGTTGTCCTGACGCTAACCCTACTTGTCCTGACGCTAACCCGATTTGTCCTGACGCTAACCCGAGTTGTCCTGACGCTAACCCTAGTTGTCCTGACGCTAACCCGAGTTGTCCTGACGTTAACCCGAGTTGTCCTGACGCTAACCCGAGTTGTCCTGACGCTAACCCTAGTTGTCCTGACGCTAACCCTAGTTGTCCTGACGCTAACCCGATTTGTCCTGACGCTAACCCGAGTTGTCCTGACGCTAACCCTAGTTGTCCTGACGCTAACCCGAGTTGTCCTGACGCTAACCCGAGTTGTCCTGACGCTAACCCGAGTTGTCCTGACCCTAACCCTAGTTGTCCTGACGCTAACCCTACTTGTCCTGACGCTAACCCTACTTGTCCTGACGCTAACCCTAGTTGTCCTTACGCTAACCCTAGTTGTCCTGACGCTAACCCTAGTTGTCCTGACGCTAACCCTAGTTGTTGTGACGCTAACCCTAGTTGTCGTGACGCTAACCCTAGTTGTCCTGACGCTAACCCTAGTTGTCCTGACGCTAACCCTAGTTGTCCTGACGCTAACCCTAGTTGTCGTGACGCTAACCCTAGTTGTCCTGACGCTAACCCTAGTTGTCGTGACGCTAACCCTAGGTGTCCTGACGCTAACCCTAGTTGTCGTGACGCTAACCCTAGTTGTCCTGACGCTAACCCTAGTTGTCCTGACGCTAACCCTAGTTGTCCTGTCGCTAACCCTAGTTGTCCTGACGCTAACCCTAGTTGTCCTGACGCTAACCCTAGTTGTCCTGACGCTAACCCTAGTTGTCGTGACGTTAACCCTAGTTGTCCTGATGCTAACCCTAGTTGTCGTGACGCTAACCCTAGTTGTCCTGACGCTAACCCTACTTGTCCTGACGCTAACCCTACTTGTCCTGACGCTAACCCTAGTTGTCCTGACGCTAACCCTAGTTGTCCTGACGCTAAACCTAGTTGTCCTGACGCTAACACTAGTTGTACTGACGCTAACCCTAGTTGTCCTGACGCTAACCCTAGTCGTCCTGACGCTAACCCTAGTCGTCCTGACGCTAACCCTAGTTGTCCTGACGCTAACCCTACTTGTCCTGACGCTAACCCTACTTGTCCTGACGCTAACCCTACTTGTCCTGACGCTAACCCTACTTGTCCTGACGCTAACCCTAGTTGTCCTGACGCTAACTCTAGTTGTCCTGACGCTAACCCTACTTGTCCTGACGCTAACCCTAGTTGTCCTGACGATAACCCTAGTTGTCCTGACGGTAACCCTAGTTGTCCTGACGGTAACCCTACTTGTCCTGACGCTAACCCTAGTTGTCCTGACGCTAACCCTAGTTATCCTGACGCTAACCCTAGTTGTCCTGACGCTAACCCTACTTGTCCTGACGCTAACCCTACTTGTCCTGACGCTAACCCTAGTTGTCCTGACGCTAACCATAGTTGTCCTGACGCTAACCCTAGTTGTCCTGACGCTAACCCTAGTTGTCCTGACGCTAACACTAATTGTCCTGACGCTAACCCTAGTTGTCCTGACGCTAACCCTAGTTGTCCTGACGCTAACCCTAGTTGTCCTGACGCTAACCCTACTTGTCCTGACGCTAACCCTACTTGTCCTGACGCTAACGCTAGTTGTGCTGACGCTAACCCTAGTTGTCCTGACGCTAACCCTAGTTGTCCTGACGCTAACACTAGTTGTCCTGACGCTAACCCTAGTTTTCCTGACGCTAACCCTAGTTGTCCTGACGCTAACCCTAGTCGTCCTGACGCTAACCCTAGTTGTCCTGACGCTAACCTTAGTTGTCCTGACGCTAACCCTAGTTGTCGTGACGCTAACCCTAGTTGTCGTGACGCTAACCCTAGTTGTCCTGACGCTAACCCTAGTTGTCGTGACGCTAACCCTAGTTGTCCTGATGCTAACCCTAGTTGTTGTGACGCTAACCCTAGTTGTCCTGACGCTATCCCTAGTTGTCCTGACGCTAACCCTAGTTGTCCTGACGCTAACCCTAGTTGTCCTGACGCTAACCCTAGTTGTCCTGACGCTAACCCTAGTTGTCCCGACGCTAACCCTAGTTGTCCCGACGCTAACCCTAGTTGTCCTGACGCTAACCCTAGTTGTCCTGACGCTAACCATAGTTGTCCTGACGCTAACCCTAGTTGTCCTGACGCTAAACCTAGTTGTCCTGACGCTAACCTTAGTTGTCCTAACGCTAACCCTAGTTGTCCTGACGCTAACCCTAGTTGTACTGAAGCTAACCCTAGTTGTCCTGACGCTAACCCTAGTTGTCCTGACGCTAACCCTAGTTGTCCTGACGCAAACCCTAATTGTCCTGACGCTAACCCTAGTTGTCCTGATGCTAACCCTAGTTGTCCTGACGGTAACCCTAGTTGTCCTGACGCTAACCCAAGTTGTCCTGACGCTAACCCTAGTTGTCCTGACGCTAACCCTAGCTGTCGTGACGCTAACCCTAGTTGTCCTGACGCTAACCCTAGTTGTCCTGACGCTAACCCTAGTTATCGTGACGCTAACCCTAGTTGTCCCGACGCTAACCCCAGTTGTCCCGACGCTAACCCTAGTTGTCCCGACGCTAACCCTAGATGTCCCGACGCTAACCCTAGTTGTCCCGACACTAACCCTAGTTGTCCTGACGCTAACCCTAGTTGTCCTGACGCTAACCCTAGTTGTCCTGACGCTAACCCTAGTTCTCCTGACGCTAACCCTAGTTGTCCTGATGCTAACCCTAGTTGTCCTGACGCTAACCCTAGTTGTCCCGACGCTAACCCTAGTTGTCCCGACGCTAACCCTAGTTGTCCTGACGCTAACCCTAGTTGTATTGACGCTAACACTAACTGTCCTGACGCTAACCCTAGTTGTCCTGACGCTAACCCTAGTTGTCGTGACGCTAACCCTAGTTGTCCCGACGCTAACCCTAGTTGTCCCGACGCTAACCCTAGTTGTCCCGACGCTAACCCTAGTTGTCCTGACGCTAACTCTAATTGTCCTGACGCTAACCCTAGTTGTCCTGACGCTAACCCTAGTTGTCCTGACGCTAACCCTACTTGTCCTGAAGCTAACCCTACTTGTCCTGACGCTAACCCTAGTTGTCCTGACGCTAACCCTACTTGTCCTGACGCTAACCCTAGTTGTCCTGACGCTAACCCTAGTTGTCCTGACGCTAACCCTAGTTGTCCTGACGCTAACCCTACTTGTCCTAACGCTAACCCTACTTGTCCTGACGCTAACCCTACTTGTCCTGACGCTAACCCTAGTTGTCCTGACGCTAACTCTAGTTGTCCTGACGCTAACACTAATTGTCCTGACGCTAACCCTAGTTGTCCTGACGCTAACCCTAGTTGTCCTGACGCTAACCCTAGTTGTCCCGACGCTAACCCTAGTTGTCCCGACGCTAACCCTAGTTGTCCTGACGCTAACCCTAGTTGTCCTGACGCTAACCATAGTTGTCCTGACGCTAACCCTAGTTGTCCTGAAGCTAACCCTAGTTGTCCTGACGCTAACCTTAGTTGTCCTAACGCTAACCCTAGTTGTCCTGACGCTAACCCTAGTTGTACTGAAGCTAACCCTAGTTGTCCTGACGCTAACCCTAGATGTCCTGACGCTAACCCTAGTTGTCCTGACGCTAACCCTAGTTGTCCTGACGCTAACCCTAATTGTCCTGACGCTAACCCTAGTTGTCCTGATGCTAACCCTAGTTGTCCTGACGGTAACCCTAGTTGTCCTGACGCTAACCCTAGTTGTCCTGACGCTAACCCTAGTTGTCCTGACGCTAACCCTAGTTGTCGTGACGCTAACCCTAGTTGTCCTGACGCTAACCCTAGTTGTCCTGACGCTAACCCTAGTTGTCCTGACGCTAACCCCAGTTGTCCCGACGCTAACCCTAGTTGTCCCGACGCTAACCCTAGATGTCCCGACGCTAACCCTAGTTGTCCCGACACTAACCCTAGTTGTCCTGACGCTAACCCTAGATGTCCTGACGCTAACCCTAGTTGTCCTGACGCTAACCCTAGTTGTCCTGATGCTAACCCTAGTTGTCGTGACGCTAACCCTAGTTGTCCCGACGCTAACCCTAGTAGTCCCAACGCTAACCCTAGTTGTCCTGACGCTAACCCTAGTTGTATTGACGCTAACACTAACTGTCCTGACGCTAACCCTAGTTGTCCTGACGCTAACCCTAGTTGTCCCGACGCTAACCCTAGTTGTCCCGACGCTAACCCTAGTTGTCCTGACGCTAACCCTAGTTGTCCTGACGCTAACTCTAATTGTCCTGACGCTAACCCTAGTTGTCCTGACGCTAACCCTAGTTGTCCTGACGCTAACCCTACTTGTCCTGAAGCTAACCCTAATTGTCCTGACGCTAACCCTAGTTGTCCTGACGCTAACCCTACTTGTCCTGACGCTAACCCTAGTTGTCCTGACGCTAACCCTAGTTGTCCTGACGCTAACCCTACTTGTCCTGACGCTAACCCTACTTGTCCTGACGCTAACCCTACTTGTCCTGACGCTAACCCTAGTTGTCCTGACGCTAACTCTAGTTGTCCTGACGCTAACACTAATTGTCCTGATGCTAACCCTAGTTGTCCTGACGCTAACCCTAGTTGTCCTGTTGCTAACTCTACTTGTCCTGACGATAACCCTACTTGTCCTGACGCTAACCCTAGTTGTCCTGACGCTAACCCTAGTTGTCCTGACGCTAACACTAGTTGTCCTGACGCTAACCCTAGTTGTCCTGACGCTAACCCTAGTTGTCCTGACCCTAACCCTAGTTGTCCTGACGCTAATCCTAGTTGTCCTGACGCTAACCCTAGTTGTCCTGACGCTAACCCTAGTTGTCCTGACGCTAACCCTAGTTGTATTGACGCTAACACTAACTGTCCTGACGCTAATCCTAGTTGTCCTGACGCTAACCCTAGTTGTCCTGACGCTAACCCTAGTTGTCCCAACGCTAACCCTAGTTGTCCTGACACTAACCCTAGTTGTATTGACGCTAACACTAACTGTCCTGACGCTAACCCTAGTTGTCCTGACGCTAACCCTAGTTGTCGTGACGCTAACCCTAGTTGTCCCGACGCTAACCCTAGTTGTCCCGACGCTAACCCTAGTTGTCCTGATGCTAACCCTAGTTGTCCTGACGCTAACCCTAGTTGTCCTGACGCTAACCCTAGTTGTCCTGACGCTAACCCTAGTTGTCCTGACGCTAACTCTAGTTGTCCTGACGCTAACACTAATTGTCCTGATGCTAACCCTAGTTGTCCTGACGCTAACCCTAGTTGTCCTGTTGCTAACTCTACTTGTCCTGACGCTAACCCTACTTGTCCTGACGCTAACCCTAGTTGTCCTGATGCCAACCCTAGTTGTCCTGACGCTAACCCTAGTTGTCCTGACGCTAACCCTAGTTGTCCTGACGCTAACCCTAGTTGTCCTGACCCTAACCCTAGTTGTCCTGACGCTAATCCTAGTTGTCCTGACGCTAACCCTAGTTGTCCTGACGCTAACCCTAGATGTCCTGATGCTAACCCTACTTGTCCTGACGCTAACCCTAGTTGTCCTGACGCTAACCCGAGTTGTCCTGACGCTAACCCGAGTTGTCCTGACGCTAACCCTAGTTGTCCTGACGCTAACCCTAGTTGTCCTGATGCTAACCCGATTTGTCCTGACGCTAACCCGAGTTGTCCTGACGCTAACCCTAGTTGTCCTGACGCTAACCCGAGTTGTCCTGACGTTAACCCGAGTTGTCCTGACGCTAACCCGAGTTGTCCTGACGCTAACCCTAGTTGTCCTGACGCTAACCCTAGTTGTCCTGACGCTAACCCGATTTGTCCTGACGCTAACCCGAGTTGTCCTGACGCTAACCCTAGTTGTCCTGACGCTAACCTGAGTTGTCCTGACGCTAACCCGAGTTGTCCTGACCCTAACCCTAATTGTCCTGACGCTAACCCTACTTGTCCTGACGCTAACCCTAGTTGTCCTGACGCTAACCCTAGTTGTCCTGACGCTAACCCTAGTTGTTGTGACGCTAACCCTAGTGGTCGTGACGCTAACCCTAGTTGTCCTGACGCTAACCCTAGTTGTCCTGACGCTAACCCTAGTTGTCCTGACGCTAACCCTAGTTGTCGTGACGCTAACCTTAGGTGTCCTGACGCTAACCCTAGTTGTCGTGACGCTAACCCTAGTTGTCCTGACGCTAACCCTAGTTGTCCTGACGCTAACCCTAGTTGTCCTGACGCTAACCCTAGTTGTCCTGACGCTAACCCTAGTTGTCCTGACGCTAACCCTAGTTGTCGTGACGCTAACCCTAGTTGTCCTGACGCTAACCCTAGATGTCCTGACGCTAACCCTAGTTGTCCTGACGCTAACCCTAGTTGTCCTGATGCTAACCCTAGTTGTCGTGACGCTAACACTAGTTGTCCTGACGCTAACCCTAGTTGTCGTGACGCTAACCCTAGTTGTCCTGACGCTAACCCTACTTGTCCTGACGCTAACCCTACTTGTCCTGACGCTAACCCTAGTTGTCCTGACGCTAACCCTAGTTGTCCTGACGCTAAACCTAGTTGCCCTGACGCTAACACTAGTTGTCCTGACGCTAACCCTAGTTGTCCTGACGCTAACCCTAGTCGTCCTGACGCTAACCCTACTTGTCCTGACGCTAACCCTACTTGTCCTGACGCTAACCCTAGTTGTCCTGACGCTAACTCTAGTTGTCCTGACGCTAACCCTACTTGTCCTGACGCTAACCCTAGTTGTCCTGACGATAACCCTAGTTGTCCTGACGCTAACCCTACTTGTCCTGACGCTAACCCTAGTTGTCCTGACGCTACCCCTAGTTGTCCTGACGCTAACCCTAGTTATCCTGACGCTAACCCTAGTTGTCCTGACGCTAACCCTACTTGTCCAGACGCTAACCCTACTTGTCCTGACGCTAACCCTACTTGTCCTGACGCTAACCCTAGTTGTCCTGACGCTAACCATAGTTGTCCTGACGCTAACCCTAGTTGTCCTGACGCTAACCCTAGTTGTCCTGACGCTAACACTAATTGTCCTGACTCTAACCCTAGTTGTCCTGACGCTAACCCTAGTTGTCCTGACGCTAACCCTAGTTGTCCTGACGCTAACCCTACTTGTCCTGACGCTAACCCTAGTTGTCCTGACGCTAACCCTAGTTGTCCTGACGCTAAACCTAGTTGTCCTGATGCTAACACTAGTTGTCCTGACGCTAACCCTAGTTTTCCTGACGCTAACCCTAGTTGTCCTGACGCTAACCCTAGTCGTCCTGACGCTAACCCTAGTTGTCCTGACGCTAACCTTAGTTGTCCTGACGCTAACCCTAGTTGTCGTGACGCTAACCCTAGTTGTCGTGACGCTAACCCTAGTTGTCCTGACGCTAACCCTAGTTGTCCTGACGATAACCCTAGTTGTCCTGACGCTAACCCTACTTGTCCTGACGCTAACCCTAGTTGTCCTGACGCTACCCCTAGTTGTCCTGACGCTACCCCTAGTTGTCCTGACGCTAACCCTAGTTATCCTGACGCTAACCCTAGTTGTCCTGACGCTAACCCTACTTGTCCTGACGCTAACCCTACTTGTCCTGACGCTAACCCTAGTTGTCCTGACGCTAACCCTACTTGTCCTGACGCTAACCCTACTTGTCCTGACGCTAACCCTAGTTGTCCTGACGCTAACCCTACTTGTCCTGACGCTAACCCGATTTGTCCTGACGCTAACCCGAGTTGTCCTGACGCTAACCCTAGTTGTCCTGACGCTAACCCGAGTTGTCCTGACGTTAACCCGAGTTGTCCTGACGCTAACCCGAGTTGTCCTGACGCTAACCCTAGTTGTCCTGACGCTAACCCTAGTTGTCCTGACGCTAACCCGATTTGTCCTGACGCTAACCCGAGTTGTCCTGACGCTAACCCTAGTTGTCCTGACGCTAACCCGAGTTGTCCTGACGCTAACCCGAGTTGTCCTGACGCTAACCCGAGTTGTCCTGACCCTAACCCTAGTTGTCCTGACGCTAACCCTACTTGTCCTGACGCTAACCCTACTTGTCCTGACGCTAACCCTAGTTGTCCTGACGCTAACCCTAGTTGTCCTGACGCTAACCCTAGTTGTCCTGACGCTAACCCTAGTTGTCCTGACGGTAACCCTAGTTGTCCTGACGCTAACCCTAGTTGTCCTGACGCTAACCCTAGTTGTCCTGACGCTAACCCTAGCTGTCGTGACGCTAACCCTAGTTGTCCTGACGCTAACCCTAGTTGTCCTGACGCTAACCCTAGTTATCCTGACGCTAACCCTAGTTGTCCCGACGCTAACCCTAGTTGTCCCGACGCTAACCCTAGTTGTCCCGACGCTAACCCTAGATGTCCCGACGCTAACCCTAGTTGTCCCGACACTAACCCTAGTTGTCCTGACGCTAACCCTAGTTGTCCTGACGCTAACCCTAGTTGTCCTGACGCTAACCCTAGTTCTCCTGACGCTAACCCTAGTTGTCCTGATGCTAACCCTAGTTGTCCTGACGCTAACCCTAGTTGTCCCGACGCTAACCCTAGTTGTCCCGACGCTAACCCTAGTTGTCCTGACGCTAACACTAACTGTCCTGACGCTAACCCTAGTTGTCCTGACGCTAACCCTAGTTGTCGTGACGCTAACCCTAGTTGTCCCGACGCTAACCCTAGTTGTCCCGACGCTAACCCTAGTTGTCCCGACGCTAACCCTAGTTGTCCTGACGCTAACTCTTATTGTCCTGACGCTAACCCTAGTTGTCCTGACGCTAACCCTAGTTGTCCTGACGCTAACCCTACTTGTCCTGAAGCTAACCCTACTTGTCCTGACGCTAACCCTAGTTGTCCTGACGCTAACCCTACTTGTCCTGACGCTAACCCTAGTTTACCTGACGCTAACCCTAGTTGTCCTGACGCTAACCCTAGTTGTCCTGACGCTAACCCTACTTGTCCTGACGCTAACCCTACTTGTCCTGACGCTAACCCTACTTGTCCTGACGCTAACCCTAGTTGTCCTGACGCTAACTCTAGTTGTCCTGACGCTAACACTAATTGTCCTGACGCTAACCCTAGTTGTCCTGACGCTAACCCTAGTTGTCCTGACGCTAACCCTAGTTGTCCCGACGCTAACCCTAGTTGTCCCGACGCTAACCCTAGTTGTCCTGACGCTAACCCTAGTTGTCCTGACGCTAACCATAGTTGTCCTGACGCTAACCCTAGTTGTCCTGAAGCTAACCCTAGTTGTCCTGACGCTAACCTTAGTTGTCCTAACGCTAACCCTAGTTGTCCTGACGCTAACCCTAGTTGTACTGAAGCTAACCCTAGTTTTCCTGACGCTAACCCTAGTTGTCCTGACGCTAACCCTAGTTGTCCTGACGCTAACCCTAGTTGTCCTGACGCTAACCCTAATTGTCCTGACGCTAACCCTAGTTGTCCTGATGCTAACCCTAGTTGTCCTGACGGTAACCCTAGTTGTCCTGACGCTAACCCTAGTTGTCCTGACGCTAACCCTAGTTGTCCTGACGATAACCCTAGTTGTCGTGACGCTAACCCTAGTTGTCCTGACGCTAACCCTAGTTGTCCTGACGCTAACCCTAGTTGTCCTGACGCTAACCCTAGTTGTCCCGACGCTAACCCTAGTTGTCCCGACGCTAACCCTAGATGTCCCGACGCTAACCCTAGTTGTCCCGACACTAACCCTAGTTGTCCTGACGCTAACCCTAGATGTCCTGACGCTAACCCTAGTTGTCCTGACGCTAACCCTAGTTGTCCTGATGCTAACCCTAGTTGTCGTGACGCTAACCCTAGTTGTCCCGACGCTAACCCTAGTTGTCCCAACGCTAACCCTAGTTGTCCTGACGCTAACCCTAGTTGTATTGACGCTAACACTAACTGTCCTGACGCTAACCCTAGTTGTCCTGACGCTAACCCTAGTTGTCGTGACGCTAACCCTAGTTGTCCCGACGCTAACCCTAGTTGTCCCGACGCTAACCCTAGTTGTCCTGACGCTAACCCTAGTTGTCCTGACGCTAACTCTAATTGTCCTGACGCTAACCCTAGTTGTCCTGACGCTAACCCTAGTTGTCCTGACGCTAACCCTACTTGTCCTGAAGCTAACCCTAATTGTCCTGACGCTAACCCTAGTTGTCCTGACGCTAACCCTACTTGTCCTGACGCTAACCCTAGTTGTCCTGACGCTAACCCTAGTTGTCCTGACGCTAACCCTACTTGTCCTGACGCTAACCCTACTTGTCCTGACGCTAACCCTACTTGTCCTGACGCTAACTCTAGTTGTCCTGACGCTAACACTAATTGTCCTGATGCTAACCCTAGTTGTCCTGACGCTAACCCTAGTTGTCCTGTTGCTAACTCTACTTGTCCTGACGCTAACCCTACTTGTCCTGACGCTAACCCTAGTTGTCCTGACGCCAACCCTAGTTGTCCTGACGCTAACCCTAGTTGTCCTGACGCTAACACTAGTTGTCTTGACGCTAACCCTAGTTGTCCTGACGCTAACCCTAGTTGTCCTGACCCTAACCCTAGTTGTCCTGACGCTAATCCTAGTTGTCCTGACGCTAACCCTAGTTGTCCTGACGCTAACCCTAGTTGTCCTGACGCTAACCCTAGTTGTATTGACGCTAACACTAACTGTCCTGACGCTAATCCTAGTTGTCCTGACGCTAACCCTAGTTGTCCTGACGCTAACCCTAGTTGTCCCAACGCTAACCCTAGTTGTCCTGACACTAACCCTAGTTGTATTGACGCTAACACTAACTGTCCTGACGCTAACCCTAGTTGTCCTGACGCTAACCCTAGTTGTCGTGACGCTAACCCTAGTTGTCCCGACGCTAACCCTAGTTGTCCCGACGCTAACCCTAGTTGTCCTGACGCTAACCCTAGTTGTCCTGACGCTAACCCTAGTTGTCCTGACGCTAACCCTAGTTGTCCTGACGCTAACTCTAGTTGTCCTGACGCTAACACTAATTGTCCTGATGCTAACCCTAGTTGTCCTGACGCTAACCCTAGTTGTCCTGTTGCTAACTCTACTTGTCCTGACGCTAACCCTACTTGTCCTGACGCTAACCCTAGTTGTCCTGATGCCAACCCTAGTTGTCCTGACGCTAACCCTAGTTGTCCTGACGCTAACCCTAGTTGTCCTGACGCTAACCCTAGTTGTCCTGACCCTAACCCTAGTTGTCCTGACGCTAATCCTAGTTGTCCTGACGCTAACCCTAGTTGTCCTGACGCTAACCCTAGATGTCCTGATGCTAACCCTACTTGTCCTGACGCTAACCCTAGTTGTCCTGACGCTAACCCGAGTTGTCCTGACGCTAACCCGAGTTGTCCTGACGCTAACCCTAGTTGTCCTGACGCTAACCCTAGTTGTCCTGATGCTAACCCGATTTGTCCTGACGCTAACCCGAGTTGTCCTGACGCTAACCCTAGTTGTCCTGACGCTAACCCGAGTTGTCCTGACGTTAACCCGAGTTGTCCTGACGCTAACCCGAGTTGTCCTGACGCTAACCCTAGTTGTCCTGACGCTAACCCTAGTTGTCCTGACGCTAACCCGATTTGTCCTGACGCTAACCCGAGTTGTCCTGACGCTAACCCTAGTTGTCCTGACGCTAACCCGAGTTGTCCTGACGCTAACCCGAGTTGTCCTGACCCTAACCCTAATTGTCCTGACGCTAACCCTACTTGTCCTGACGCTAACCCTAGTTGTCCTGACGCTAACCCTAGTTGTCCTGACGCTAACCCTAGTTGTTGTGACGCTAACCCTAGTTGTCGTGACGCTAACCCTAGTTGTCCTGACGCTAACCCTAGTTGTCCTGACGCTAACCCTAGTTGTCCTGACGCTAACCCTAGTTGTCCTGACGCTAACCCTAGTTGTCCTGACGCTAACCCTAGTTGTCGTGACGCTAACCTTAGGTGTCCTGACGCTAACCCTAGTTGTCGTGACGCTAACCCTATTTGTCCAGACGCTAACCCTAGTTGTCCTGACGCTAACCCTAGTTGTCCTGACGCTAACCCTAGTTGTCGTGACGCTAACCCTAGTTGTCCTGACGCTAACCCTAGTTGTCCTCACGCTAACCCTAGTTGTCGTGACGCTAACCCTAGTTGTCCTGACGCTAACCCTAGTTGTCCTGACGCTAACCCTAGTTGTCCTGACGCTAACCCTAGTTGTCCTGATGCTAACCCTAGTTGTCTTGACGCTAACCCTAGTTGTCCTGACGCTAACCCTCGTTGTCGTGACGCTAACCCTAGTTGTCCTGACGCTAACCCTAGTTGTCGTGACGCTAACCCTAGTTGTCCTGACGCTAACCCTACTTGTCCTGACGCTTACCCTACTTGTCCTGACGCTAAACCTAGTTGCCCTGACGCTAACACTAGTTGTCCTGACGCTAACCCTAGTTGTCCTGACGCTAACCCTAGTCGTCCTGATGCTAACCCTAGTTGTCCTGACGCTAACCCTACTTGTCCTGACGCTAACCCTACTTGTCCTGACGCTAACCCTACTTGTCCTGACGCTAACCCTAGTTGTCCTGACGCTAACTCTAGTTGTCCTGACGCTAACCCTACTTGTCCTGACGCTAACCCTAGTTGTCCTGACGATAACCCTAGTTGTCCTGACGCTAACCCTACTTGTCCTGACGCTAACCCTAGTTGTCCTGACGCTACCCCTAGTTGTCCTGACGCTAACCCTAGTTATCCTGATGCTAACCCTAGTTGTCCTGACGCTAACCCTAGTTGTCCTGACGCTAACCATAGTTGTCCTGACGCTAACCCTAGTTGTCCTGACGCTAACCCTAGTTGTCCTGACGCTAACACTAATTGTCCTGACGCTAACCCTAGTTGTCCTGACGCTAACCCTAGTTGTCCTGACGCTAACCCTAGTTGTCCTGACGCTAACCCTACTTGTCCTGACGCTAACCCTAGTTGTCCTGACGCTAACCCTAGTTGTCCTGACGCTAAACCTAGTTGTCCTGACGCTAACACTAGTTGTCCTGACGCTAACCCTAGTTTTCCTGACGCTAACCCTAGTTGTCCTGACGCTAACCCTAGTCGTCCTGACGCTAACCCTAGTTGTCCTGACGCTAACCTTAGTTGTCCTGACGCTAACTCTAGTTGTCGTGACGCTAACCCTAGTTGTCGTGACGCTAACCCTAGTTGTCCTGACTCTAACCCTAGTTGTCCTGACGATAACCCTAGTTGTCCTGACGCTAACCCTACTTGTCCTGACGCTAACCCTAGTTGTCCTGACGCTACCCCTAGTTGTCCTGACGCTAACCCTAGTTATCCTGACGCTAACCCTAGTTGTCCTGACGCTAACCCTACTTGTCCTGACGCTAACCCTACTTGTCCTGACGCTAACCCTACTTGTCCTGACGCTAACCCTAGTTGTCCTGACGCTAACCATAGTTGTCCTGACGCTAACCCTAGTTGTCCTGACGCTAACCCTAGTTGTCCTGACGCTAACACTAATTGTCCTGACGCTAACCCTAGTTGTCCTGACGCTAACCCTACTTGTCCTGACGCTAACCCTAGTTGTCCTGACGCTAACCTTAGTTGTCCTGACGCTAACCCTAGTTGTCGTGACGCTAACCCTAGTTGTCGTGACGCTAACCCTAGTTGTCCTGACGCTAACCCTAGTTGTCCTGACGATAACCCTAGTTGTCCTGACGCTAACCCTACTTGTCCTGACGCTAACCCTAGTTGTCCTGACGCTAACCCTAGTTGTCCTGACGCTAACTCTAATTGTCCTGACGCTAACCCTAGTTGTCCTGACGCTAACCCTAGTTGTCCTGACGCTAACCCTACTTGTCCTGAAGCTAACCCTACTTGTCCTGACGCTAACCCTAGTTGTCCTGACGCTAACCCTACTTGTCCTGACGCTAACCCTAGTTGTCCTGACGCTAACCCTAGTTGTCCTGACGCTAACCCTACTTGTCCTGACGCTAACCCTACTTGTCCTGACGCTAACCCTACTTGTCCTGACGCTAACCCTACTTGTCCTGACGCTAACCCTAGTTGTCCTGACGCTAACTCTAGTTGTCCTGACGCTAACACTAATTGTCCTGACGCTAACCCTAGTTGTCCTGACGCTAACCCTAGTTGTCCTGACGCTAACCCTAGTTGTCCCGACGCTAACCCTAGTTGTCCCGACGCTAACCCTAGTTGTCCTGACGCTAACCCTAGTTGTACTGACGCTAACCATAGTTGTCCTGAAGCTAACCCTAGTTGCCCTGACGCTAACCTTAGTTGTCCTAACGCTAACCCTAGTTGTCCTGACGCTAACCCTAGTTGTACTGAAGCTAACCCTAGTTGTCCTGACGCTAACCCTAGTTGTCCTGACGCTAACCCTAGTTGTCCTGACGCTAACCCTAGTTGTCCTGACGCTAACCCTAATTGTCCTGACGCTAACCCTAGTTGTCCTGATGCTAACCCTAGTTGTCCTGACGGTAACCCTAGTTGTCCTGACGCTAACCCTAGTTGTCCTGACGCTAACCCTAGTTGTCCTGACGATAACCCTAGTTGTCGTGACGCTAACCCTAGTTGTCCTGACGCTAACCCTAGTTGTCCTGACGCTAACCCTAGTTGTCCCGACGCTAACCCTAGATGTCCCGACGCTGACCCTAGTTGTCCCGACACTAACCCTAGTTGTCCTGACGCTAACCCTAGATGTCCTGACGCTAACCCTAGTTGTCCTGACGCAAACCCTAGTTGTCCTGATGCTAACCCTAGTTGTCGTGACGCTAACCCTAGTTGTCCCGACGCTAACCCTAGTTGTCCCAACGCTAACCCTAGTTGTCCTGACGCTAACCCTAGTTGTATTGACGCTAACACTAACTGTCCTGACGCTAACCCTAGTTGTCCTGACGCTAACCCTAGTTGTCGTGACGCTAACCCTAGTTGTCCCGACGCTAACCCTAGTTGTCCCGACGCTAACCCTAGTTGTCCTGACGCTAACCCTAGTTGTCCTGACGCTAACTCTAATTGTCCTGACGCTAACCCTAGTTGTCCTGACGCTAGCCCTAGTTGTCCTGACGCTAACCCTACTTGTCCTGAAGCTAACCCTAATTGTCCTGACGCTAACCCTAGTTGTCCTGACGCTAACCCTACTTGTCCTGACGCTAACCCTAGTTGTCCTGACGCTAACCCTAGTTGTCCTGACGCTAACCCTACTTGTCCTGACGCTATCCCTACTTGTCCTGACGCTAACCCTACTTGTCCTGACGCTAACCCTAGTTGTCCTGACGCTAACTCTAGTTGTCCTGACGCTAACACTAATTGTCCTGATGCTAACCCTAGTTGTCCTGACGCTAACCCTAGTTGTCCTGTTGCTAACTCTACTTGTCCTGACGCTAACCCTACTTGTCCTGACGCTAACCCTAGTTGTCCTGACGCCAACCCTAGTTGTCCTGACGCTAACCCTAGTTGTCCTGACGCTAACACTAGTTGTCCTGACGCTAACCCTAGTTGTCCTGACGCTAACCCTAGTTGTCCTGACCCTAACCCTAGTTGTCCTGACGCTAATCCTAGTTGTCCTGACGCTAACCCTAGTTGTCCTGACGCTAACCCTAGTTGTCCTGACGCTAACCCTAGTTGTATTGACGCTAACCCTACTTGTCCTGACGCTAACCCTAGTTGTCCTGACGCTACCCCTAGTTGTCCTGACGCTAACCCTAGTTATCCTGACGCTAACCCTAGTTGTCCTGACGCTAACCCTACTTGTCCTGACGCTAACCCTACTTGTCCTGACGCTAACCCTACTTGTCCTGACGCTAACCCTAGTTGTCCTGACGCTAACCATAGTTGTCCTGACGCTAACCCTAGTTGTCCTGACGCTAACCCTAGTTGTCCTGACGCTAACACTAATTGTCCTGACGCTAACCCTAGTTGTCCTGACGCTAACCCTACTTGTCCTGACGCTAACCCTAGTTGTCCTGACGCTAACCTTAGTTGTCCTGACGCTAACCCTAGTTGTCGTGACGCTAACCCTAGTTGTCGTGACGCTAACCCTAGTTGTCCTGACGCTAACCCTAGTTGTCCTGACGATAACCCTAGTTGTCCTGACGCTAACCCTACTTGTCCTGACGCTAACCCTAGTTGTCCTGACGCTAACCCTAGTTGTCCTGACGCTAACTCTAATTGTCCTGACGCTAACCCTAGTTGTCCTGACGCTAACCCTAGTTGTCCTGACGCTAACCCTACTTGTCCTGAAGCTAACCCTACTTGTCCTGACGCTAACCCTAGTTGTCCTGACGCTAACCCTACTTGTCCTGACGCTAACCCTAGTTGTCCTGACGCTAACCCTAGTTGTCCTGACGCTAACCCTAGTTGTCCTGACGCTAACCCTACTTGTCCTGACGCTAACCCTACTTGTCCTGACGCTAACCCTACTTGTCCTGACGCTAACCCTAGTTGTCCTGACGCTAACTCTAGTTGTCCTGACGCTAACACTAATTGTCCTGACGCTAACCCTAGTTGTCCTGACGCTAACCCTAGTTGTCCTGACGCTAACCCTAGTTGTCCCGACGCTAACCCTAGTTGTCCCGACGCTAACCCTAGTTGTCCTGACGCTAACCCTAGTTGTACTGACGCTAACCATAGTTGTCCTGAAGCTAACCCTAGTTGCCCTGACGCTAACCTTAGTTGTCCTAACGCTAACCCTAGTTGTCCTGACGCTAACCCTAGTTGTACTGAAGCTAACCCTAGTTGTCCTGACGCTAACCCTAGTTGTCCTGACGCTAACCCTAGTTGTCCTGACGCTAACCCTAGTTGTCCTGACGCTAACCCTAATTGTCCTGACGCTAACCCTAGTTGTCCTGATGCTAACCCTAGTTGTCCTGACGGTAACCCTAGTTGTCCTGACGCTAACCCTAGTTGTCCTGACGCTAACCCTAGTTGTCCTGACGATAACCCTAGTTGTCATGACGCTAACCCTAGTTGTCCTGACGCTAACCCTAGTTGTCCTGACGCTAACCCTAGTTGTCCCGACGCTAACCCTAGATGTCCCGACGCTGACCCTAGTTGTCCCGACACTAACCCTAGTTGTCCTGACGCTAACCCTAGATGTCCTGACGCTAACCCTAGTTGTCCTGACGCTAACCCTAGTTGTCCTGATGCTAACCCTAGTTGTCGTGACGCTAACCCTAGTTGTCCCGACGCTAACCCTAGTTGTCCCAACGCTAACCCTAGTTGTCCTGACGCTAACCCTAGTTGTATTGACGCTAACACTAACTGTCCTGACGCTAACCCTAGTTGTCCTGACGCTAACCCTAGTTGTCGTGACGCTAACCCTAGTTGTCCCGACGCTAACCCTAGTTGTCCCGACGCTAACCCTAGTTGTCCTGACGCTAACCCTAGTTGTCCTGACGCTAACTCTAATTGTCCTGACGCTAACCCTAGTTGTCCTGACGCTAACCCTAGTTGTCCTGACGCTAACCCTACTTGTCCTGAAGCTAACCCTAATTGTCCTGACGCTAACCCTAGTTGTCCTGACGCTAACCCTACTTGTCCTGACGCTAACCCTAGTTGTCCTGACGCTAACCCTAGTTGTCCTGACGCTAACCCTACTTGTCCTGACGCTATCCCTACTTGTCCTGACGCTAACCCTACTTGTCCTGACGCTAACCCTAGTTGTCCTGACGCTAACTCTAGTTGTCCTGACGCTAACACTAATTGTCCTGATGCTAACCCTAGTTGTCCTGACGCTAACCCTAGTTGTCCTGTTGCTAACTCTACTTGTCCTGACGCTAACCCTACTTGTCCTGACGCTAACCCTAGTTGTCCTGACGCCAACCCTAGTTGTCCTGACGCTAACCCTAGTTGTCCTGACGCTAACACTAGTTGTCCTGACGCTAACCCTAGTTGTCCTGACGCTAACCCTAGTTGTCCTGACCCTAACCCTAGTTGTCCTGACGCTAATCCTAGTTGTCCTGACGCTAACCCTAGTTGTCCTGACGCTAACCCTAGTTGTCCTGACGCTAACCCTAGTTGTATTGACGCTAACACTAACTGTCCTGATGCTAATCCTAGTTGTCCTGACGCTAACCCTAGTTGTCCTGACGCTAACCCTAGTTGTCCCAACGCTAACCCTAGTTGTCCTGACACTAACCCTAGTTGTATTGACGCTAACACTAACTGTCCTGACGCTAACCCTAGTTGTCCTGACGCTAACCCTAGTTGTCGTGACGCTAACCCTAGTTGTCCCGACGCTAACCCTAGTTGTCCCGACGCTAACCCTAGTTGTCCTGACGCTAACCCTAGTTGTCCTGACGCTAACCCTAGTTGTCCTGACGCTAACCCTAGTTGTCCTGACGCTAATTCTAGTTGTCCTGACGCTAACACTAATTGTCCTGATGCTAACCCTAGTTGTCCTGACGCTAAAACTAGTTGTCCTGTTGCTAACTCTACTTGTCCTGACGCTAACCCTACTTGTCCTGACGCTAACCCTAGTTGTCCTGACGCCAACCCTAGTTGTCCTGACGCTAACCCTAGTTGTCCTGACGCTAACCCTAGTTGTTCTGACCCTAACCCTAGTTGTCCTGACGCTAATCCTAGTTGTCCTGACGCTAACCCTAGTTGTCCTGACGCTAACCCTAGATGTCCTGATGCTAACCCTACTTGTCCTGACGCTAACCCTAGTTGTTCTGACGCTAACCCGAGTTGTCCTGACGCTAACCCGAGTTGTCCTGACGCTAACCCTAGTTGTCCTGACGCTAACCCTAGTTGTCCTGATGCTAACCCGATTTGTCCTGACGCTAACCCGAGTTGTCCTGACGCTAACCCTAGTTGTCCTGACGCTAACCCGAGTTGTCCTGACGTTAACCCGAGTTGTCCTGACGCTAACCCGAGTTGTCCTGACGCTAACCCTAGTTGTCCTGACGCTAACCCTAGTTGTCCTGACGCTAACCCGATTTGTCCTGACGCTAACCCGAGTTGTCCTGACGCTAACCCTAGTTGTCCTGACGCTAACCCGAGTTGTCCTTACGCTAACCCGAGTTGTCCTGACCCTAACCCTAATTGTCCTGACGCTAACCCTACTTGTCCTGACGCTAACCCTAGTTGTCCTGACGCTAACACTAGTTGTCCTGACGCTAACCCGAGTTGTCCTGACGCTAACCCTAGTTGTCCTGACGCTAACCCGAGTTGTCCTGACGCTAACCCGAGATGTCCTGACCCTAACCCTAATTGTCCTGACGCTAACCCTACTTGTCCTGACGCTAACCCTAGTTGTCCTGACGCTAACCCTAGTTGTCCTGACGCTAACCCTAGTTGTCCTGACGCTAACCTTAGTTGTCCTAACGCTAACCCTAGTTGTCCTGATGCTAACCCTAGTTGTACTGAAGCTAACCCTAGTTGTCCTGACGCTAACCCTAGTTGTCCTGATGCTAACCCTAGTTGTCCTGACGCTAACCCTAGTTGTCCTGACGCTAACCCTAATTGTCCTGACGCTAACCCTAGTTGTCCTGATGCTAACCCTAGTTGTCCTGACGGTAACCCTAGTTGTCCTGACGCTAACCCTAGTTGTCCTGACGCTAACCCTAGTTGTCCTGACGATAACCCTAGTTGTCGTGACGCTAACCCTAGTTGTCCTGACGCTAACCCTAGTTGTCCTGACGCTAACCCTAGTTGTCCCGACGCTAACCCTAGTTGTCCCGACGCTAACCCTAGATGTCCCGACGCTAACCCTAGTTGTCCCGACACTTACCCTAGTTGTCCTGACGCTAACCCTAGATGTCCTGACGCTAACCCTAGTTGTCCTGACGCTAACCCTAGTTGTCCTGATGCTAACCCTAGTTGTCGTGACGCTAACCCTAGTTGTCCCGACGCTAACCCTAGTTGTCCCAACGCTAACCCTAGTTGTCCTGACGCTAACCCTAGTTGTATTGACGCTAACACTAACTGTCCTGACGCTAATCCTAGTTGTCCTGACGCTAACCCTAGTTGTCGTGACGCTAACCCTAGTTGTCCCGACGCTAACCCTAGTTGTCCTGACGCTAACCCTAGTTGTCCTGACGCTAACTCTAATTGTCCTGACGCTAACCCTAGTTGTCCTGACGCTAACCCTAGTTGTCCTGACGCTAACCCTACTTGTCCTGAAGCTAACCCTAATTGTCCTGACGCTAACCCTAGTTGTCCTGACGCTAACCCTACTTGTCCTGACGCTAACCCTAGTTGTCCTGACGCTAACCCTAGTTGTCCTGACGCTAACCCTACTTGTCCTGACGCTAACCCTACTTGTCCTGACGCTAACCCTAGTTGTCCTGACGCTAACTCTAGTTGTCCTGACGCTAACACTAATTGTCCTGATGCTAACCCTAGTTGTCCTGACGCTAACCCTAGTTGTCCTGTTGCTAACTCTACTTGTCCTGACGCTAACCCTACTTGTCCTGACGCTAACCCTAGTTGTCCTGACGCTAACACTAGTTGTCCTGACGCTAACCCTAGTTGTCCTGACGCTAACACTAGTTGTTGTGACGCTAACCCTAGTTGTCGTGACGCTAACCCTAATTGTCCTGACGCTAACCCTACTTGTCCTGACGCTAACCCTTGTTGTCCTGACGCTAACCCTAGTTGTTCTGACGCTAACACTAGTTGTTGTGACGCTAACCCTAGTTGTCGTGACGCTAACCCTAGTTGTCCTGACGCTAACCCTAGTTGTCCTGACGCTAACCCTAGTTGTCCTGACGGTAACCCTAGTTGTCGTGACGCTAACCTTAGGTGTCCTGACGCTAACCCTAGTTGTCGTGACGCTAACCCTAGTTGTCCTGACGCTAACCCTAGTTGTCCTGACGCTAACCCTAGTTGTCCTGACGCTAACCCTAGTTGTCGTGACGCTAACCCTAGTTGTCCTGACGCTAACCCTAGTTGTCCTGACGCTAACCCTAGTTGTCGTGAGGCTAACCCTAGTTGTCCTGACGCTAACCCTAATTGTCCTGACGCTAACCCTAGTTGTCCTGACGCTAACCCTAGTTGTCCTGATGCTAACCCTAGTTGTCGTGACGCTAACCCTAGTTGTCCTGACGCTAACCCTAGTTGTCGTGACGCTAACCCTAGTTGTCCTGACGCTAACCCTACTTGTCCTGACGCTAACCCTACTTGTCCTGACGCTAACCCTAGTTGTCCTGACGCTAACCCTAGTTGTCCTGACGCTAAACCTAGTTGCCCTGACGCTAACACTAGTTGTCCTGACGCTAACCCTAGTTGTCTTGACGCTAACCCTAGTCGTCCTGACGCTAACCCTAGTTGTCCTGACGCTAACCCTACTTGTCCTGACGCTAACCCTACTTGTCCTGACGCTAACCCTACTTGTCCTGACGCTAACCCTACTTGTCCTGACGCTAACCCTAGTTGTCCTGACGCTAACTCTAGTTGTCCTGACGCTAACCCTACTTGTCCTGACGCTAACCCTAGTTGTCCTGACGATAACCCTAGTTGTCCTGACGCTAACCCTACTTGTCCTGACGCTAACCCTAGTTATCCTGACGCTAACCCTAGTTGTCCTGACGCTAACCCTACTTGTCCTGACGCTAACCCTACTTGTCCTGACGCTAACCCTACTTGTCCTGACGCTAACCCTACTTGTCCTGACGCTAACCATAGTTGTCCTGACGCTAACCCTAGTTGTCCCGACGCTAACCCTAGTTGTCCCGACGCTAACCCTAGTTGTCCTGACGCTAACCCTAGTTGTCCTGACGCTAACCATAGTTGTCCTGAAGCTAACCCTAGTTGCCCTGACGCTAACCTTAGTTGTCCTAACGCTAACCCTAGTTGTCCTGACGCTAACCCTAGTTGTACTGAAGCTAACCCTAGTTGTCCTGACGCTAACCCTAGTTGTCCTGACGTTAACCCTAGTTGTCCTGACGCTAACCCTAGTTGTCCTGACGCTAACCCTAATTGTCCTGACGCTAACCCTAGTTGTCCTGATGCTAACCCTAGTTGTCCTGACGGTAACCCTAGTTGTCCTGACGCTAACCCTAGTTGTCCTGACGATAACCCTAGTTGTCGTGACGCTTACCCTAGTTGTCCTGACGCTAACCCTAGTTGTCCTGACGCTAACCCTAGTTGTCCTGACGCTAACCCTAGTTGTCCCGACGCTAACCCTAGTTGTCCCGACGCTAACCCTAGATGTCCCGACGCTGACCCTAGTTGTCCCGACACTAACCCTAGTTGTCCTGACGCTAACCCTAGATGTCCTGACGCTAACCCTAGTTGTCCTGACGCTAACCCTAGTTGTCCTGATGCTAACCCTAGTTGTCGTGACGCTAACCCTAGTTGTCCCGACGCTAACCCTAGTTGTCCCAACGCTAACCCTAGTTGTCCTGACGCTAACCCTAGTTGTATTGACGCTAACACTAACTGTCCTGACGCTAACCCTAGTTGTCCTGACGCTAACCCTAGTTGTCGTGACGCTAACCCTAGTTGTCCCGACGCTAACCCTAGTTGTCCCGACGCTAACCCTAGTTGTCCTGACGCTAACCCTAGTTGTCCTGACGCTAACTCTAATTGTCCTGACGCTAACCCTAGTTGTCCTGACGCTAACCCTAGTTGTCCTGACGCTAACCCTACTTGTCCTGAAGCTAACCCTAATTGTCCTGACGCTAACCCTAGTTGTCCTGACGCTAACCCTACTTGTCCTGACGCTAACCCTAGTTGTCCTGACGCTAACCCTAGTTGTCCTGACGCTAACCCTACTTGTCCTGACGCTATCCCTACTTGTCCTGACGCTAACCCTACTTGTCCTGACGCTAACCCTAGTTGTCCTGACGCTAACTCTAGTTGTCCTGACGCTAACACTAATTGTCCTGATGCTAACCCTAGTTGTCCTGACGCTAACCCTAGTTGTCCTGTTGCTAACTCTACTTGTCCTGACGCTAACCCTACTTGTCCTGACGCTAACCCTAGTTGTCCTGACGCCAACCCTAGTTGTCCTGACGCTAACCCTAGTTGTCCTGACGCTAACACTAGTTGTCCTGACGCTAACCCTAGTTGTCCTGACGCTAACCCTAGTTGTCCTGACCCTAACCCTAGTTGTCCTGACGCTAATCCTAGTTGTCCTGACGCTAACCCTAGTTGTCCTGACGCTAACCCTAGTTGTCCTGACGCTAACCCTAGTTGTATTGACGCTAACACTAACTGTCCTGATGCTAATCCTAGTTGTCCTGACGCTAACCCTAGTTGTCCTGACGCTAACCCTAGTTGTCCCAACGCTAACCCTAGTTGTCCTGACACTAACCCTAGTTGTATTGACGCTAACACTAACTGTCCTGACGCTAACCCTAGTTGTCCTGACGCTAACCCTAGTTGTCGTGACGCTAACCCTAGTTGTCCCGACGCTAACCCTAGTTGTCCCGACGCTAACCCTAGTTGTCCTGACGCTAACCCTAGTTGTCCTGACGCTAACCCTAGTTGTCCTGACGCTAATTCTAGTTGTCCTGACGCTAACACTAATTGTCCTGATGCTAACCCTAGTTGTCCTGACGCTAACCCTAGTTGTCCTGTTGCTAACTCTACTTGTCCTGACGCTAACCCTACTTGTCCTGACGCTAACCCTAGTTGTCCTGACGCCAACCCTAGTTGTCTTGACGCTAACCCTAGTTGTCCTGACGCTAACCCTAGTTGTCCTGACGCTAACCCTAGTTGTCCTGACCCTAACCCTAGTTGTCCTGACGCTAATCCTAGTTGTCCTGACGCTAACCCTAGTTGTCCTGACGCTAACCCTAGATGTCCTGATGCTAACCCTACTTGTCCTGACGCTAACCCTAGTTGTTCTGACGCTAACCCGAGTTGTCCTGACGCTAACCCGAGTTGTCCTGACGCTAACCCTAGTTGTCCTGACGCTAACCCTAGTTGTCCTGACGCTAATTCTAGTTGTCCTGACGCTAACACTAATTGTCCTGATGCTAACCCTAGTTGTCCTGACGCTAACCCTAGTTGTCCTGTTGCTAACTCTACTTGTCCTGACGCTAACCCTACTTGTCCTGACGCTAACCCTAGTTGTCCTGACGCCAACCCTAGTTGTCCTGACGCTAACCCTAGTTGTCCTGATGCTAACCCTAGTTGTCCTGACGCTAACCCTAGTTGTCCTGACCCTAACCCTAGTTGTCCTGACGCTAATCCTAGTTGTCCTGACGCTAACCCTAGTTGTCCTGACGCTAACCCTAGATGTCCTGATGCTAACCCTACTTGTCCTGACGCTAACCCTAGTTGTTCTGACGCTAACCCGAGTTGTCCTGACGCTAACCCGAGTTGTCCTGACGCTAACCCTAGTTGTCCTGACGCTAACTCTAGTTGTCCTGACGCTAACACTAATTGTCCTGATGCTAACCCTAGTTGTCCTGACGCTAACCCTAGTTGTCCTGTTGCTAACTCTACTTGTCCTGACGCTAACCCTACTTGTCCTGACGCTAACCCTAGTTGTCCTGACGCTAACACTAGTTGTCCTGACGCTAACCCTAGTTGTCCTGACGCTAACACTAGTTGTTGTGACGCTAACCCTAGTTGTCGTGACGCTAACCCTAATTGTCCTGACGCTAACCCTACTTGTCCTGACGCTAACCCTAGTTGTCCTGACGCTAACCCTAGTTGTTCTGACGCTAACACTAGTTGTTGTGACGCTAACCCTAGTTGTCGTGACGCTAACCCTAGTTGTCCTGACGCTAACCCTAGTTGTCCTGACGCTAACCCTAGTTGTCCTGACGCTAACCCTAGTTGTCCTGACGCTAACCCTAGTTGTCGTGACGCTAACCTTAGGTGTCCTGACGCTAACCCTAGTTGTCGTGACGCTAACCCTAGTTGTCCTGACGCTAACCCTAGTTGTCCTGACGCTAACCCTAGTTGTCCTGACGCTAACCCTAGTTGTCGTGACGCTAACCCTAGTTGTCCTGACGCTAACCCTAGTTGTCCTGACGCTAACCCTAGATGTCGTGAGGCTAACCCTAGTTGTCCTGACGCTAACCCTAATTGTCCTGACGCTAACCCTAGTTGTCCTGACGCTAACCCTAGTTGTCCTGATGCTAACCCTAGTTGTCGTGACGCTAACCCTAGTTGTCCTGACGCTAACCCTAGTTGTCGTGACGCTAACCCTAGTTTTCCTGACGCTAACCCTACTTGTCCTGACGCTAACCCTACTTGTCCTGACGCTAACCCTACTTGTCCTGACGCTAACCCTAGTTGTCCTGACGCTAAACCTAGTTGCCCTGACGCTAACACTAGTTGTCCTGACGCTAACCCTAGTTGTCTTGACGCTAACCCTAGTCGTCCTGACGCTAACCCTAGTTGTCCTGACGCTAACCCTACTTGTCCTGACGCTAACCCTACTTGTCCTGACGCTAACCCTACTTGTCCTGACGCTAACCCTACTTGTCCTGACGCTAACCCTAGTTGTCCTGACGCTAACTCTAGTTGTCCTGACGCTAACCCTACTTGTCCTGACGCTAACCCTAGTTGTCCTGACGATAACCCTAGTTGTCCTGACGCTAACCCTACTTGTCCTGACGCTAACCCTAGTTGTCCTGACGCTACCCCTAGTTGTCCTGACGCTAACCCTAGTTATCCTGACGCTAACCCTAGTTGTCCTGACGCTAACCCTACTTGTCCTGACGCTAACCCTACTTGTCCTGACGCTAACCCTACTTGTCCTGACGCTAACCCTAGTTGTCCTGACGCTAACCATAGTTGTCCTGACGCTAACCCTAGTTGTCCCGACGCTAACCCTAGTTGTCCTGACGCTAACCCTAGTTGTCCTGACGCTAACCCTAGTTGTCCTGACGCTAACCATAGTTGTCCTGAAGCTAACCCTAGTTGCCCTGACGCTAACCTTAGTTGTCCTAACGCTAACCCTAGTTGTCCTGACGCTAACCCTAGTTGTACTGAAGCTAACCCTAGTTGTCCTGACGCTAACCCTAGTTGTCCTGACGCTAACCCTAGTTGTCCTGACGCTAACCCTAGTTGTCCTGACGCTAACCCTAATTGTCCTGACGCTAACCCTAGTTGTCCTGATGCTAACCCTAGTTGTCCTGACGGTAACCCTAGTTGTCCTGACGCTAACCCTAGTTGTCCTGACGATAACCCTAGTTGTCGTGACGCTAACCCTAGTTGTCCTGACGCTAACCCTAGTTGTCCTGACGCTAACCCTAGTTGTCCCGACGCTAACCCTAGTTGTCCCGACGCTAACCCTAGATGTCCCGACGCTGACCCTAGTTGTCCCGACACTAACCCTAGTTGTCCTGACGCTAACCCTAGATGTCCTGACGCTAACCCTAGTTGTCCTGACGCTAACCCTAGTTGTCCTGATGCTAACCCTAGTTGTCGTGACGCTAACCCTAGTTGTCCCGACGCTAACCCTAGTTGTCCCAACGCTAACCCTAGTTGTCCTGACGCTAACCCTAGTTGTATTGACGCTAACACTAACTGTCCTGACGCTAACCCTAGTTGTCCTGACGCTAACCCTAGTTGTCGTGACGCTAACCCTAGTTGTCCCGACGCTAACCCTAGTTGTCCCGACGCTAACCCTAGTTGTCCTGACGCTAACCCTAGTTGTCCTGACGCTAACTCTAATTGTCCTGACGCTAACCCTAGTTGTCCTGACGCTAACCCTAGTTGTCCTGACGCTAACCCTACTTGTCCTGAAGCTAACCCTAATTGTCCTGACGCTAACCCTAGTTGTCCTGACGCTAACCCTACTTGTCCTGACGCTAACCCTAGTTGTCCTGACGCTAACCCTAGTTGTCCTGACGCTAACCCTACTTGTCCTGACGCTATCCCTACTTGTCCTGACGCTAACCCTACTTGTCCTGACGCTAACCCTAGTTGTCCTGACGCTAACTCTAGTTGTCCTGACGCTAACACTAATTGTCCTGATGCTAACCCTAGTTGTCCTGACGCTAACCCTAGTTGTCCTGTTGCTAACTCTACTTGTCCTGACGCTAACCCTACTTGTCCTGACGCTAACCCTAGTTGTCCTGACGCCAACCCTAGTTGTCCTGACGCTAACCCTAGTTGTCCTGACGCTAACACTAGTTGTCCTGACGCTAACCCTAGTTGTCCTGACGCTAACCCTAGTTGTCCTGACCCTAACCCTAGTTGTCCTGACGCTAATCCTAGTTGTCCTGACGCTAACCCTAGTTGTCCTGACGCTAACCCTAGTTGTCCTGACGCTAACCCTAGTTGTATTGACGCTAACACTAACTGTCCTGATGCTAATCCTAGTTGTCCTGACGCTAACCCTAGTTGTCCTGACGCTAACCCTAGTTGTCCCAACGCTAACCCTAGTTGTCCTGACACTAACCCTAGTTGTATTGACGCTAACACTAACTGTCCTGACGCTAACCCTAGTTGTCCTGACGCTAACCCTAGTTGTCGTGACGCTAACCCTAGTTGTCCCGACGCTAACCCTAGTTGTCCCGACGCTAACCCTAGTTGTCCTGACGCTAACCCTAGTTGTCCTGACGCTAACCCTAGTTGTCCTGACGCTAATTCTAGTTGTCCTGACGCTAACACTAATTGTCCTGATGCTAACCCTAGTTGTCCTGACGCTAACCCTAGTTGTCCTGTTGCTAACTCTACTTGTCCTGACGCTAACCCTACTTGTCCTGACGCTAACCCTAGTTGTCCTGACGCCAACCCTAGTTGTCCTGACGCTAACCCTAGTTGTCCTGACGCTAACCCTAGTTGTCCTGACGCTAACCCTAGTTGTCCTGACCCTAACCCTAGTTGTCCTGACGCTAATCCTAGTTGTCCTGACGCTAACCCTAGTTGTCCTGACGCTAACCCTAGATGTCCTGATGCTAACCCTACTTGTCCTGACGCTAACCCTAGTTGTTCTGACGCTAACCCGAGTTGTCCTGACGCTAACCCGAGTTGTCCTGACGCTAACCCTAGTTGTCCTGACGCTAACCCTAGTTGTCCTGATGCTAACCCGATTTGTCCTGACGCTAACCCGAGTTGTCCTGACGCTAACCCTAGTTGTCCTGACGCTAACCCGAGTTGTCCTGACGTTAACCCGAGTTGTCCTGACGGTAACCCTAGTTGTCCTGACGCTAACCCTAGTTGTCCTGACGATAACCCTAGTTGTCGTGACACTAACCCTAGTTGTCCTGACGCTAACCCTAGTTGTCCTGACGCTAACCCTAGTTGTTCCGACGCTAACCCTAGTTGTCCCGACGCTAACCCTAGATGTCCCGACGCTGACCCTAGTTGTCCCGACACTAACCCTAGTTGTCCTGACGCTAACCCTAGATGTCCTGACGCTAACCCTAGTTGTCCTGACGCTAACCCTAGTTGTCCTGATGCTAACCCTAGTTGTCGTGACGCTAACCCTAGTTGTCCCGACGCTAACCCTAGTTGTCCCAACGCTAACCCTAGTTGTCCTGACGCTAACCCTAGTTGTATTGACGCTAACACTAACTGTCCTGACGCTAACCCTAGTTGTCCTGACGCTAACCCTAGTTGTCGTGACGCTAACCCTAGTTGTCCCGACGCTAACCCTAGTTGTCCCGACGCTAACCCTAGTTGTCCTGACGCTAACCCTAGTTGTCCTGACGCTAACTCTAATTGTCCTGACGCTAACCCTAGTTGTCCTGACGCTAACCCTAGTTGTCCTGACGCTAACCCTACTTGTCCTGAAGCTAACCCTAATTGTCCTGACGCTAACCCTAGTTGTCCTGACGCTACCCCTACTTGTCCTGACGCTAACCCTAGTTGTCCTGACGCTAACCCTAGTTGTCCTGACGCTAACCCTACTTGTCCTGACGCTATCCCTACTTGTCCTGACGCTAACCCTACTTGTCCTGACGCTAACCCTAGTTGTCCTGACGCTAACTCTAGTTGTCCTGACGCTAACACTAATTGTCCTGATGCTAACCCTAGTTGTCCTGACGCTAACCCTAGTTGTCCTGTTGCTAACTCTACTTGTCCTGACGCTAACCCTACTTGTCCTGACGCTAACCCTAGTTGTCCTGACGCCAACCCTAGTTGTCCTGACGCTAACCCTAGTTGTCCTGACGCTAACACTAGTTGTCCTGACGCTAACCCTAGTTGTCCTGACGCTAACCCTAGTTGTCCTGACCCTAACCCTAGTTGTCCTGACGCTAATCCTAGTTGTCCTGACGCTAACCCTAGTTGTCCTGACGCTAACCCTAGTTGTCCTGACGCTAACCCTAGTTGTATTGACGCTAACACTAACTGTCCTGATGCTAATCCTAGTTGTCCTGACGCTAACCCTAGTTGTCCTGACGCTAACCCTAGTTGTCCCAACGCTAACCCTAGTTGTCCTGACACTAACCCTAGTTGTATTGACGCTAACACTAACTGTCCTGACGCTAACCCTAGTTGTCCTGACGCTAACCCTAGTTGTCGTGACGCTAACCCTAGTTGTCCCGACGCTAACCCTAGTTGTCCCGACGCTAACCCTAGTTGTCCTGACGCTAACCCTAGTTGTCCTGACGCTAACCCTAGTTGTCCTGACGCTAATTCTAGTTGTCCTGACGCTAACACTAATTGTCCTGATGCTAACCCTAGTTGTCCTGACGCTAACCCTAGTTGTCCTGTTGCTAACTCTACTTGTCCTGACGCTAACCCTACTTGTCCTGACGCTAACCCTAGTTGTCCTGACGCCAACCCTAGTTGTCCTGACGCTAACCCTAGTTGTCCTGACGCTAACCCTAGTTGTCCTGACGCTAACCCTAGTTGTCCTGACCCTAACCCTAGTTGTCCTGACGCTAATCCTAGTTGTCCTGACGCTAACCCTAGTTGTCCTGACGCTAACCCTAGATGTCCTGATGCTAACCCTACTTGTCCTGACGCTAACCCTAGTTGTTCTGACGCTAACCCGAGTTGTCCTGACGCTAACCCGAGTTGTCCTGACGCTAACCCTAGTTGTCCTGACGCTAACCCTAGTTGTCCTGATGCTAACCCGATTTGTCCTGACGCTAACCCGAGTTGTCCTGACGCTAACCCTAGTTGTCCTGACGCTAACCCGAGTTGTCCTGACGTTAACCCGAGTTGTCCTGACGCTAACCCGAGTTGTCCTGACGCTAACCCTAGTTGTCCTGACGCTAACCCTAGTTGTCCTGACGCTAACCCGATTTGTCCTGACGCTAACCCGAGTTGTCCTGACGCTAACCCTAGTTGTCCTGATGCTAACCCGAGTTGTCCTGACGCTAACCCGAGTTGTCCTGACCCTAACCCTAATTGTCCTGACGCTAACCCTACTTGTCCTGACGCTAACCCTAGTTGTCCTGACGCTAACACTAGTTGTCCTGACGCTAACCCGAGTTGTCCTGACGCTAACCCTAGTTGTCCTGACGCTAACCCGAGTTGTCCTGACGCTAACCCGAGATGTCCTGACCCTAACCCTAATTGTCCTGACGCTAACCCTACTTGTCCTGACGCTAACCCTAGTTGTCCTGACGCTAACCCTAGTTGTCCTGACGCTAACCCTAGTTGTCCTGACGCTAACCTTAGTTGTCCTAACGCTAACCCTAGTTGTCCTGACCCTAACCCTAGTTGTACTGAAGCTAACCCTAGTTGTCCTGACGCTAACCCTAGTTGTCCTGACGCTAACCCTAGTTGTCCTGACGCTAACCCTAGTTGTCCTGACGCTAACCCTAATTGTCCTGACGCTAACCCTAGTTGTCCTGATGCTAACCCTAGTTGTCCTGACGGTAACCCTAGTTGTCCTGACGCTAACCCTAGTTGTCCTGACGCTAACCCTAGTTGTCCTGACGATAACCCTAGTTGTCGTGACGCTAACCCTAGTTGTCCTGACGCTAACCCTAGTTGTCCTGACGCTAACCCTAGTTGTCCTGACGCTAACCCTAGTTGTCCCGACGCTAACCCTAGTTGTCCCGACGCTAACCCTAGATGTCCCGACGCTAACCCTAGTTGTCCCGACACTTACCCTAGTTGTCCTGACGCTAACCCTAGATGTCCTGACGCTAACCCTAGTTGTCCTGACGCTAACCCTAGTTGTCCCGACGCTAACCCTAGTTGTCCCAACGCTAACCCTAGTTGTCCTGACGCTAACCCTAGTTGTATTGACGCTAACACTAACTGTCCTGACGCTAACCCTAGTTGTCCTGACGCTAACCCTAGTTGTCGTGACGCTAACCCTAGTTGTCCCGACGCTAACCCTAGTTGTCCCGACGCTAACCCTAGTTGTCCTGACGCTAACCCTAGTTGTCCTGACGCTAACTCTAATTGTCCTGACGCTAACCCTAGTTGTCCTGACGCTAACCCTAGTTGTCCTGACGCTAACCCTACTTGTCCTGAAGCTAACCCTAATTGTCCTGACGCTAACCCTAGTTGTCCTGACGCTAACCCTACTTGTCCTGACGCTAACCCTAGTTGTCCTGACGCTAACCCTAGTTGTCCTGACGCTAACCCTACTTGTCCTGACGCTATCCCTACTTGTCCTGACGCTAACCCTACTTGTCCTGACGCTAACCCTAGTTGTCCTGACGCTAACTCTAGTTGTCCTGACGCTAACACTAATTGTCCTGATGCTAACCCTAGTTGTCCTGACGCTAACCCTAGTTGTCCTGTTGCTAACTCTACTTGTCCTGACGCTAACCCTACTTGTCCTGACGCTAACCCTAGTTGTCCTGACGCCAACCCCAGTTGTCCTGACGCTAACCCTAGTTGTCCTGACGCTAACACTAGTTGTCCTGACGCTAACCCTAGTTGTCCTGACGCTAACCCTAGTTGTCCTGACCCTAACCCTAGTTGTCCTGACGCTAATCCTAGTTGTCCTGACGCTAACCCTAGTTGTCCTGACGCTAACCCTAGTTGTCCTGACGCTAACCCTAGTTGTATTGACGCTAACACTAACTGTCCTGATGCTAATCCTAGTTGTCCTGACGCTAACCCTAGTTGTCCTGACGCTAACCCTAGTTGTCCCAACGCTAACCCTAGTTGTCCTGACACTAACCCTAGTTGTATTGACGCTAACACTAACTGTCCTGACGCTAACCCTAGTTGTCCTGACGCTAACCCTAGTTGTCGTGACGCTAACCCTAGTTGTCCCGACGCTAACCCTAGTTGTCCCGACGCTAACCCTAGTTGTCCTGACGCTAACCCTAGTTGTCCTGACGCTAACCCTAGTTGTCCTGACGCTAATTCTAGTTGTCCTGACGCTAACACTAATTGTCCTGATGCTAACCCTAGTTGTCCTGACGCTAACCCTAGTTGTCCTGTTGCTAACTCTACTTGTCCTGACGCTAACCCTACTTGTCCTGACGCTAACCCTAGTTGTCCTGACGCCAACCCTAGTTGTCCTGACGCTAACCCTAGTTGTCCTGACGCTAACCCTAGTTGTCCTGACGCTAACCCTAGTTGTCCTGACCCTAACCCTAGTTGTCCTGACGCTAATCCTAGTTGTCCTGACGCTAACCCTAGTTGTCCTGACGCTAACCCTAGATGTCCTGATGCTAACCCTACTTGTCCTGACGCTAACCCTAGTTGTTCTGACGCTAACCCGAGTTGTCCTGACGCTAACCCGAGTTGTCCTGACGCTAACCCTAGTTGTCCTGACGCTAACCCTAGTTGTCCTGATGCTAACCCGATTTGTCCTGACGCTAACCCGAGTTGTCCTGACGCTAACCCTAGTTGTCCTGACGCTAACCCGAGTTGTCCTGACGTTAACCCGAGTTGTCCTGACGCTAACCCGAGTTGTCCTGACGCTAACCCTAGTTGTCCTGACGCTAACCCTAGTTGTCCTGACGCTAACCCGATTTGTCCTGACGCTAACCCGAGTTGTCCTGACGCTAACCCTAGTTGTCCTGACGCTAACCCGAGTTGTCCTGACGCTAACCCGAGTTGTCCTGACCCTAACCCTAATTGTCCTGACGCTAACCCTACTTGTCCTGACGCTAACCCTAGTTGTCCTGACGCTAACACTAGTTGTCCTGACGCTAACCCGAGTTGTCCTGACGCTAACCCTAGTTGTCCTGACGCTAACCCGAGTTGTCCTGACGCTAACCCGAGATGTCCTGACCCTAACCCTAATTGTCCTGACGCTAACCCTACTTGTCCTGACGCTAACCCTAGTTGTCCTGACGCTAACCCTAGTTGTCCTGACGCTAACCTTAGTTGTCCTAACGCTAACCCTAGTTGTCCTGACCCTAACCCTAGTTGTACTGAAGCTAACCCTAGTTGTCCTGACGCTAACCCTAGTTGTCCTGACGCTAACCCTAGTTGTCCTGACGCTAACCCTAGTTGTCCTGACGCTAACCCTAATTGTCCTGACGCTAACCCTAGTTGTCCTGATGCTAACCCTAGTTGTCCTGACGGTAACCCTAGTTGTCCTGACGCTAACCCTAGTTGTCCTGACGCTAACCCTAGTTGTCCTGACGATAACCCTAGTTGTCGTGACGCTAACCCTAGTTGTCCTGACGCTAACCCTAGTTGTCCTGACGCTAACCCTAGTTGTCCTGACGCTAACCCTAGTTGTCCCGACGCTAACCCTAGTTGTCCCGACGCTAACCCTAGATGTCCCGACGCTAACCCTAGTTGTCCCGACACTTACCCTAGTTGTCCTGACGCTAACCCTAGATGTCCTGACGCTAACCCTAGTTGTCCTGACGTTAACCCTAGTTGTCCTGATGCTAACCCTAGTTGTCCCGACACTTACCCTAGTTGTCCTGACGCTAACCCTAGATGTCCTGACGCTAACCCTAGTTGTCCTGACGTTAACCCTAGTTGTCCTGATGCTAACCCTAGTTGTCGTGACGCTAACCCTAGTTGTCCCGACGCTAACCCTAGTTGTCCCAACGCTAACCCTAGTTGTCCTGACGCTAACCCTAGTTGTATTGACGCTAACACTAACTGTCCTGACGCTAACCCTAGTTGTCCTGACGCTAAACCTAGTTGTCGAGACGCTAACCCTAGTTGTCCCGACGCTAACCCTAGTTGTCCTGACGCTAACCCTAGTTGTCCTGACGCTAACTCTAATTGTCCTGACGCTAACCCTAGTTGTCCTGACGCTAACCCTAGTTGTCCTGACGCTAACCCTACTTGTCCTGAAGCTAACCCTAATTGTCCTGACGCTAACCCTAGTTGTCCTGACGCTAACCCTACTTGTCCTGACGCTAACCCTAGTTGTCCTGACGCTAACCCTAGTTGTCCTGACGCTAACCCTACTTGTCCTGACGCTAACCCTACTTGTCCTGACGCTAACCCTAGTTGTCCTGACGCTAACTCTAGTTGTCCTGACGCTAACACTAATTGTCCTGATGCTAACCCTAGTTGTCCTGACGCTAACCCTAGTTGTCCTGTTGCTAACTGTACTTGTCCTGACGCTAACCCTACTTGTCCTGACGCTAACCCTAGTTGTCCTGACGCTAACACTAGTTGTCCTGACGCTAACCCTAGTTGTCCTGACGCTAACACTAGTTGTTGTGACGCTAACCCTAGTTGTCGTGACGCTAACCCTAATTGTCCTGACGCTAACCCTACTTGTCCTGACGCTAACCCTAGTTGTCCTGACGCTAACCCTAGTTGTTCTGACGCTAACACTAGTTGTTGTGACGCTAACCCTAGTTGTCGTGACGCTAACCCTAGTTGTCCTGACGCTAACCCTAGTTGTCCTGACGCTAACCCTAGTTGTCCTGACGCTAACCCTAGTTGTCCTGACGCTAACCCTAGTTGTCGTGACGCTAACCTTAGGTGTCCTGACGCTAACCCTAGTTGTCGTGACGCTAACCCTAGTTGTCCTGACGCTAACCCTAGTTGTCCTGACGCTAACCCTAGTTGTCCTGACGCTAACCCTAGTTGTCGTGACGCTAACCCTAGTTGTCCTGACGCTAACCCTAGTTGTCCTGACGCTAACCCTAGTTGTCGTGAGGCTAACCCTAGTTGTCCTGACGCTAACCCTAGTTGTCCTGACGCTAACCCTAGTTGTCCTGACGCTAACCCTAGTTGTCCTGATGCTAACCCTAGTTGTCGTGACGCTAACCCTAGTTGTCCTGACGCTAACCCTAGTTGTCGTGACGCTAACCCTAGTTGTCCTGACGCTAACCCTACTTGTCCTGACGCTAACCCTACTTGTCCTGACGCTAACCCTAGTTGTCCTGACGCTAACCCTAGTTGTCCTGACGCTAAACCTAGTTGCCCTGACGCTAACACTAGTTGCCCTGACGCTAACCCTAGTTGTCTTGACGCTAACCCTAGTCGTCCTGACGCTAACCCTAGTTGTCCTGACGCTAACCCTACTTGTCCTGACGCTAACCCTACTTGTCCTGACGCTAACCCTACTTGTCCTGACGCTAACCCTACTTGTCCTGACGCTAACCCTAGTTGTCCTGACGCTAACTCTAGTTGTCCTGACGCTAACCCTACTTGTCCTGACGCTAACCCTAGTTGTCCTGACGATAACCCTAGTTGTCCTGACGCTAACCCTACTTGTCCTGACTCTAACCCTAGTTGTCCTGACGCTACCCCTAGTTGTCCTGACGCTAACCCTAGTTATCCTGACGCTAACCCTAGTTGTCCTGACGCTAACCCTACTTGTCCTGACGCTAACCCTACTTGTCCTGACGCTAACCCTACTTGTCCTGACGCTAACCCTAGTTGTCCTGACGCTAACCATAGTTTTCCTGACGCTAACCCTAGTTGTCCTGACGCTAACCCTAGTCGTCCTGACGCTAACCCTAGTTGTCCTGACGCTAACCTTAGTTGTCCTGACGCTAACCCTAGTTGTCGTGACGCTAACCCTAGTTGTCGTGACGCTAACCCTAGTTGTCCTGACGCTAACCCTAGTTGTCCTGACGATAACCCTAGTTGTCCTGACGCTAACCCTACTTGTCCTGACGCTAACCCTAGTTGTCCTGACGCTACCCCTAGTTGTCCTGACGCTAGCCCTAGTTATCCTGACGCTAACCCTAGTTGTCCTGACGCTAACCCTACTTGTCCTGACGCTAACCCTACTTGTCCTGACGCTAACCCTACTTGTCCTGACGCTATCCCTAGTTGTCCTGACGCTAACCATAGTTGTCCTGACGCTAACCCTATTTGTCCTGACGCTAACCCTAGTTGTCCTGACGCTAACACTAATTGTCCTGACGCTAACCCTAGTTGTCCTGACGCTAACCCTAGTTGTCCTGACGCTAACCCTACTTGTCCTGACGCTAACCCTAGTTGTCCTGACGCTAACCCTAGTTGTCCTGACGCTAAACCTAGTTGTCCTGACGCTAACACTAGTTGTCCTGACGCTAACCCTAGTTTTCCTGACGCTAACCCTAGTTGTCCTGACGCTAACCCTAGTCGTCCTGACGCTAACCCTAGTTGTCCTGACGCTAACCTTAGTTGTCCTGACGCTAACCCTAGTTGTCGTGACGCTAACCCTAGTTGTCGTGACGCTAACCCTAGTTGTCCTGATGCTAACCCTAGTTGTTGTGACGCTAACCCTAGTTGTCCTGACGCTATACCTAGTTGTCCTGACGCTATCCCTAGTTGTCCTGACGCTAACCCTAGTTGTCCTGACGCTAACCCTAGTTGTCCTGACGCTAACCCTAGTTGTCCCGACGCTAACCCTAGTTGTCCCGACGCTAACCCTAGTTGTCCTGACGCTAACCCTAGTTGTCCTGACGCTAACCATAGTTGTCCTGACGCTAACCCTAGTTGTCCTGACGCTAACCCTAGTTGTCCTGACGCTAACCTTAGTTGTCCTAACGCTAACCCTAGTTGTCCTGACGCTAACCCTAGTTGTACTGAAGCTAACCCTAGTTGTCCTGACGCTAACCCTAGTCGTCCTGACGCTAACCCTAGTTGTCCCGACGCTAACCCTAGTTGTCCTGACGCTAACCCTAGTTGTCCTGACGCTAACTCTAATTGTCCTGACGCTAACCCTAGTTGTCCTGACGCTAACCCTAGTTGTCCTGACGCTAACCCTACTTGTCCTGAAGATAACCCTAATTGTCCTGACGCTAACCCTAGTTGTCCTGACGCTAACCCTACTTGTCCTGACGCTAACCCTAGTTGTCCTGACGCTAACTATAGTTGTCCTGACGCTAACCCTAGTTGTCCTGACGCTAACCCTACTTGTCCTGACGCTAAACCTACTTGTCCTGACGCTAACCCTACTTGTCCTGACGCTAACCCTAGTTGTCCTGACGCTAACTCTAGTTGTCCTGACGCTAACACTAATTGTCCTGACGCTAACCCTAGTTGTCCTGACGCTAAACATAGTTGTCCTGTTGCTAACCCTACTTGTCCTGACGCTAACCCTACTTGTCCTGACGCTAACACTAGTTGTCCTGACGCTAACCCTAGTTGTCCTGACGCTAACCCTAGTTGTCCTGACACTAACCCTAGTCGTCCTGACGCTAACCCTAGTTGTCCTGACGCTAACCCTAGTTGTCCTGACGCTAACCCTAGTTGTCGTGACGCTAACCCTAGTTGTCCTGACGCTAACCCTAGTTGTCGTGACGCTAACCCTAGTTGTCCTGATGCTAACCCTAGTTGTTGTGACGCTAACCCTAGTTGTCCTGACTCTAACCCTAGTTGTCCTGACGCTAACCCTAGTTGTCCTGACGCTAACCCTAGTTGTCCCGACGCTAACCCTAGTTGTCCCGACGCTAACCCTAGTTGTCCTGACGCTAACCCTAGTTGTCCTGACGCTAACAATAGTTGTCCTGACGCTAACCCTAGTTGTCCTGACGCTAACCCTAGTTGTCCTGACGCTAACCTTAGTTGTCCTGACGCTAACCCTAGTTGTCCTGACGCTAACCCTAGTTGTACTGAAGCTAACCCTAGTTGTCCTGACGCTAACCCTAGTTGTCCTGACGCTAACCCTAGTTGTCCTGACGCTAACCCTAGTTGTCGTGACGCTAACCCTAGTTGTCCCGACGCTAACCCTAGTTGTCCCGACGCTAACCCTAGTTGTCCTGACACTGACCCTAGTTGTATTGACGCTAACACTAACTGTCCTGACGCTAACCCTAGTTGTCCTGACGCTAACCCTAGTTGTCGTAACGCTAACCCTAGTTGTCCCGACGCTAACCCTAGTTGTCCTGACGCTAACCCTAGTTGTCCTGACGCTAACTCTAATTGTCCTGACGCTAACCCTAGTTGTCCTGACGCTAACCCTAGTTGTCCTGACGCTAACCCTAGTTGTCCTGACGCTAACCCTAGTTGTCCTGATGCTAACCCTAGTTGTCGTGACGCTAACCCTAGTTGTCCTGACGCTAACCCTAGTTGTCGTGACGCTAACCCTAGTTGTCCTGACGCTAACCCTACTTGTCCTGACGCTAACCCTACTTGTCCTGACGCTAACCCTAGTTGTCCTGACGCTAAACCTAGTTGCCCTGACGCTAACACTAGTTGTCCTGACGCTAACCCTAGTTGTCCTGACGCTAACCCTAGTCGTCCTGACGCTAACCCTAGTTGTCCTGACGCTAACCCTACTTGTCCTGATGCTAACCCTACTTGTCCTGACGCTAACCCTACTTGTCCTGACGCTAACCCTAGTTGTCCTGACGCTAACTCTAGTTGTCCTGACGCTAACCCTACTTGTCCTGACGCTAACCCTAGTTGTCCTGACGATAACCCTAGTTGTCCTGACGCTAACCCTACTTGTCCTGACGCTAACCCTAGTTGTCCTGACGCTACCCCTAGTTGTCCTGACGCTAACCCTAGTTATCCTGACGCTAACCCTAGTTGTCCTGACGCTAACCCTACTTGTCCTGACGCTAACCCTACTTGTCCTGACGCTAACCCTACTTGTCCTGACGCTAACCCTAGTTGTCCTGATGCTAACCATAGTTGTCCTGACGCTAACCCTAGTTGTCCTGACGCTAACCCTAGTTGTCCTGACGCTAACACTAATTGTCCTGACGCTAACCCTAGTTGTCCTGACGCTAACCCTAGTTGTCCTGACGCTAACCCTAGTTGTCCTGACGCTAACCCTACTTGTCCTGACGCTAACCCTAGTTGTCCTGACGCTAAACCTAGTTGTCCTGACGCTAACACTAGTTGTCCTGACGCTAACCCTAGTTTTCCTGACGCTAACCCTAGTTGTCCTGACGCTAACCCTAGTCGTCCTGACGCTAACCCTAGTTGTCCTGACGCTAACCTTAGTTGTCCTGATGCTAACCCTAGTTGTCGTGACGCTAACCCTAGTTGTCGTGACGCTAACCCTAGTTGTCCTGACGCTAACCCTAGTTGTCCTGACGATAACCCTAGTTGTCCTGACGCTAACCCTACTTGTCCTGACGCTAACCCTAGTTGTCCTGACGCTACCCCTAGTTGTCCTGACGCTAACCCTAGTTATCCTGACGCTAACCCTAGTTGTCCTGACGCTAACCCTACTTGTCCTGACGCTAACCCTACTTGTCCTGACGCTAACCCTACTTGTCCTGACGCTAACCCTAGTTGTCCTGACGCTAACCATAGTTGTCCTGACGCTAACCCTAGTTGTCCTGACGCTAACCCTAGTTGTCCTGACGCTAACACTAATTGTCCTGACGCTAACCCTAGTTGTCCTGACGCTAACCCTAGTTGTCCTGACGCTAACCCTACTTGTACTGACGCTAACCCTAGTTGTCCTGACGCTAACCCTAGTTGTCCTGACGCTAAACCTAGTTGTCCTGACGCTAACACTAGTTGTCCTGACGCTAACCCTAGTTTTCCTGACGCTAACCCTAGTTGTCCTGACGCTAACCCTAGTCGTCCTGACGCTAACCCTAGTTGCCCTGACGCTAACCTTAGTTGTCCTGACGCTAACCCTAGTTGTCGTGACGCTAACCCTAGTTGTCGTGACGCTAACCCTAGTTGTCCTGATGCTAACCCTAGTTGTTGTGACGCTAACCCTAGTTGTCCTGACGCTATCCCTAGTTGTCCTGACGCTATCCCTAGTTGTCCTGACGCTAACCCTAGTTGTCCTGACGCTAACCCTAGTTGTCCTGACGCTAACCCTAGTTGTCCCGACGCTAACCCTAGTTGTCCCGACGCTAACCCTAGTTGTCCTGACGCTAACCCTAGTTGTCCTGACGCTAACCATAGTTGTCCTGACGCTAACCCTAGTTGTCCTGACGCTAACCCTAGTTGTCCTGACGCTAACCTTAGTTGTCCTAACGCTAACCCTAGTTGTCCTGACGCTAACCCTAGTTGTACTGAAGCTAACCCTAGTTGTCCTGACGCTAACCCTAGTTGTCCTTACGCTAACCCTAGTTGTCCTGACGCTAACCCTAGTTGTCCTGACGCTAACCCTAATTGTCCTGACGCTAACCCTAGTTGTCCTGATGCTAACCCTAGTTGTCCTGACTGTAACCCTAGTTGTCCTGACGCTAACCCTAGTTGTCCTGACGCTAACCCTAGTTGTCCTGACGCTAACCCTAGTTGTCGTGACGCTAACCCTAGTTGTCCTGACGCTAACCCTAGTTGTCCCGACGCTAACCCTAGTTGTCCCGACGCTAACCCTAGTTGTCCCGACGCTAACCCTAGATGTCCCGACGCTAACCCTAGTTGTCCCGACGCTAACCCTAGTTGTCCTGACGCTAACCCTAGTTGTCCTGACGCTAACCCTAGTTGTCCTGACGCTAACCCTAGTTGTCCTGATGCTAACCCTAGTTGTCGTGACGCTAACCCTAGTTGTCCCGACGCTAACCCTAGTTGTCCCGACGCTAACCCTAGTTGTCCTTACGCTAACCCTAGTTGTCCTGACGCTAACCCTAGTTGTCCTGACGCTAACCCTAGTTGTATTGACGCTAACACTAACTGTCCTGACGCTAACCCTAGTTGTCCTGACGCTAACCCTAGTTGTCGTGAGGCTAACCCTAGTTGTCCCGACGCTAACCCTAGTTGTCCCGACGCTAACCCTAGTTGTCCTGACGCTAACCCTAGTTGTCCTGACGCTAACTCTAATTGTCCTGACGCTAACCCTAGTTGTCCTGACGCTAACCCTAGTTGTCCTGACGCTAACCCTACTTGTCCTGAAGATAACCCTAATTGTCCTGACGCTAACCCTTGTTGTCCTGACGCTAACCCTACTTGTCCTGACGCTAACCCTAGTTGTCCTGACGCTAACTATAGTTGTCCTGACGCTAACCCTAGTTGTCCTGACGCTAACCCTACTTGTCCTGACGCTAAACCTACTTGTCCTGACGCTAACCCTACTTGTCCTGACGCTAACCCTAGTTGTCCTGACGCTAACTCTAGTTGTCCTGACGCTAACACTAATTGTCCTGACGCTAACCCTAGTTGTCCTGACGCTAAACATAGTTGTCCTGTTGCTAACCCTACTTGTCCTGACGCTAACCCTACTTGTCCTGACGCTAACACTAGTTGTCCTGACGCTAACCCTAGTTGTCCTGACGCTAACCCTAGTTGTCCTGACACTAACCCTAGTCGTCCTGACGCTAACCCTAGTTGTCCTGATGCTAACCCTAGTTGTCCTGACGCTAACCCTAGTTGTCGTGACGCTAACCCTAGTTGTCGTGACGCTAACCCTAGTTGTCCTGACGCTAACCCTAGTTGTCGTGACGCTAACCCTAGTTGTCCTGATGCTAACCCTAGTTGTTGTGACGCTAACCCTAGTTGTCCTGACTCTAACCCTAGTTGTCCTGACGCTAACCCTAGTTGTCCTGACGCTAACCCTAGTTGTCCCGACGCTAACCCTAGTTGTCCCGACGCTAACCCTAGTTGTCCTGACGCTAACCCTAGTTGTCCTGACGCTAACAATAGTTGTCCTGACGCTAACCCTAGTTGTCCTGACGCTAACCCTAGTTGTACTGAAGCTAACCCTAGTTGTCCTGACGCTAACCCTAGTTGTCCTTACGCTAACCCTAGTTGTCCTGACGCTAACCCTAGTTGTCCTGACGCTAACCCTAATTGTCCTGACGCTAACCCTAGTTGTCCTGATGCTAACCCTAGTTGTCCTGACTGTAACCCTAGTTGTCCTGACGCTAACCCTAGTTGTCCTGACGCTAACCCTAGTTGTCCTGACGCTAACCCTAGTTGTCGTGACGCTAACCCTAGTTGTCCTGACGCTAACCCTAGTTGTCCCGACGCTAACCCTAGTTGTCCCGACGCTAACCCTAGTTGTCCCGACGCTAACCCTAGATGTCCCGACGCTAACCCTAGTTGTCCCGACGCTAACCCTAGTTGTCCTGACGCTAACCCTAGTTGTCCTGACGCTAACCCTAGTTGTCCTGACGCTAACCCTAGTTGTCCTGATGCTAACCCTAGTTGTCGTGACGCTAACCCTAGTTGTCCCGACGCTAACCCTAGTTGTCCCGACGCTAACCCTAGTTGTCCTTACGCTAACCCTAGTTGTCCTGACGCTAACCCTAGTTGTCCTGACGCTAACCCTAGTTGTATTGACGCTAACACTAACTGTCCTGACGCTAACCCTAGTTGTCCTGACGCTAACCCTAGTTGTCGTGAGGCTAACCCTAGTTGTCCCGACGCTAACCCTAGTTGTCCCGACGCTAACCCTAGTTGTCCTGACGCTAACCCTAGTTGTCCTGACGCTAACTCTAATTGTCCTGACGCTAACCCTAGTTGTCCTGACGCTAACCCTAGTTGTCCTGACGCTAACCCTACTTGTCCTGAAGATAACCCTAATTGTCCTGACGCTAACCCTTGTTGTCCTGACGCTAACCCTACTTGTCCTGACGCTAACCCTAGTTGTCCTGACGCTAACTATAGTTGTCCTGACGCTAACCCTAGTTGTCCTGACGCTAACCCTACTTGTCCTGACGCTAAACCTACTTGTCCTGACGCTAACCCTACTTGTCCTGACGCTAACCCTAGTTGTCCTGACGCTAACTCTAGTTGTCCTGACGCTAACACTAATTGTCCTGACGCTAACCCTAGTTGTCCTGACGCTAAACATAGTTGTCCTGTTGCTAACCCTACTTGTCCTGACGCTAACCCTACTTGTCCTGACGCTAACACTAGTTGTCCTGACGCTAACCCTAGTTGTCCTGACGCTAACCCTAGTTGTCCTGACACTAACCCTAGTCGTCCTGACGCTAACCCTAGTTGTCCTGATGCTAACCCTAGTTGTCCTGACGCTAACCCTAGTTGTCGTGACGCTAACCCTAGTTGTCGTGACGCTAACCCTAGTTGTCCTGACGCTAACCCTAGTTGTCGTGACGCTAACCCTAGTTGTCCTGATGCTAACCCTAGTTGTTGTGACGCTAACCCTAGTTGTCCTGACTCTAACCCTAGTTGTCCTGACGCTAACCCTAGTTGTCCTGACGCTAACCCTAGTTGTCCCGACGCTAACCCTAGTTGTCCCGACGCTAACCCTAGTTGTCCTGACGCTAACCCTAGTTGTCCTGACGCTAACAATAGTTGTCCTGACGCTAACCCTAGTTGTCCTGACGCTAACCCTAGTTGTCCTGACGCTAACCTTAGTTGTCCTGACGCTAACCCTAGTTGTCCTGACGCTAACCCTAGTTGTACTGAAGCTAACACTAGTTGTCCTGACGCTAACCCTAGTTGTCCTGACGCTAACCCTAGTTGTCCTGACGCTAACCCTAGTTGTCGTGACGCTAACCCTAGTTGTCCCGACGCTAACCCTAGTTGTCCCGACGCTAACCCTAGTTGTCCTGACGCTGACCCTAGTTGTATTGACGCTAACACTAACTGTCCTGACGCTAACCCTAGTTGTCCCGACGCTAACCCTAGTTGTCCTGACGCTAACCCTAGTTGTCCTGACGCTAACTCTAATTGTCCTGACGCTAACCCTAGTTGTCCTGACGCTAACCCTAGTTGTCCTGACGCTAACCCTACTTGTCCTGAAGCTAACCCTAATTGTCCTGACGCTAACCCTAGTTGTCCTGACGCTAACCCTACTTGTCCTGATGCTAACCCTAGTTGTCCTGACGCTAACCCTAGTTGTCCTGACGCTAACCCTACTTGTCCTGACGCTAACCCTACTTGTCCTGATGCTAACCCTACTTGTCCTGACGCTAACCCTAGTTGTCCTGACGCTAACCATAGTTGTCCTGACGCTAACCCTAGTTGTCCTGACGCTAACTCTAGTTGTCCTGACGCTAACACTAATTGTCCTGACGCTAACCCTAGTTGTCCTGACGCTAACCCTAGTTGTCCTGTTGCTAACCCTACTTGTCCTGACGCTAACCCTACTTGTCCTGACGCTAACCCTAGTTGTCCTGACGCCAACCCTAGTTGTCCTGACGCTAACCCTAGTTGTCCTGACGCTAACACTAGTTGTCCTGACGCTAACCCTAGTTGTCCTGACGCTAACCCTAGTTGTCCTGACACTAACCCTAGTCATCCTGACGCTAACCCTAGTTGTCCTGACGCTAACCCTAGTTGTCCTGACGCTAACCCTAGTTGTCGTGACGCTAACCCTAGTTGTCCTGACGCTAACCCTAGTTGTCGTGACGCTAACCCTAGTTGTCCTGATGCTAACCCTAGTTGTTGTGAAGCTAACCCTAGTTGTCCTGACGCTAACCCTAGTTGTCCTGATGCTAACCCTAGTTGTCCTGACGCTAACCCTAGTTGTCCTGACGCTAACCCTAGTTGTCCCAACGCTAACCCTAGTTGTCCCGACGCTAACCCTAGTTGTCCTGACGCTAACCCTAGTTGTCCTGACGCTAACAATAGTTGTCCTGAAGCTAACCCTAGTTGTCCTGACGCTAACCCTAGTTGTCCTGACGCTAACCTTAGTTGTCCTGACGCTAACCCGAGTTGTCCTGACGCTAACCCTAGTTGTACTGAAGCTAACCCTAGTTGTCCTGACGCTAACCCTAGTTGTCCTGACGCTAATCCTAGTTGTCCTGACGCTAACCCTAGCTGTCCTGACGCTAACCCTAGTTGTCGTGACGCTAACCCTAGTTGTCCTGACGCTAACCCTAGTTGTCCCGACGCTAACCCTAGTTGTCCCGACGCTAACCCTAGTTGTCCCGACGCTAACCCTAGTTGTCCTGACGCTAACCCTAGTTGTCCTAACGCTAACCCTAGTTGTCCTGACGCTAACCCTAGTTGTCGTGACGCTAACCCTAGTTGTCCTGACGCTAACCCTAGTTGTCGTGACGCTAACCCTAGTTGTCCTGACGCTAACCCTAGTTGTCCTGACGCTAAACCTAGTTGTCCTGACGCTAACCCTAGTTGTCCTGACGCTAACCCTAGTTGTCCTGACGCTAACCCTAGTTGTCCTGAAGCTTTCCCTAGTTGTCCTGACGCTAACCCTAGTTGTCCTGATGCTAACCCTAGTTGTCCTGACGGTAACCCTAGTTGTCCTGACGCTAACCCTAGTTGTCCTGACGCTAACCCTAGTTGTCCTGATGCTAACCCTAGTTGTCCTGACGGTAACCCTAGTTGTCCTGACGCTAACCCTAGTTGTCCTGACGCTAACCCTAGTTGTCGTGACGCTAACCCTAGTTGTCCTGACGCTAACCCTAGTTGTCCTGACGCAAACCCTAGTTGTCCTGACGCTAACCCTAGTTGTCCCGACGCTAACCCTAGTTGTCCCGACGCTAACCCTAGTTGTCCTGACGCTAACCCTAGTTGTCCTGACGCTAAACCTAGTTGTCCTGACGCTAACCCTAGTTGTCATGACGCTAACCCTAGTTGTCCTGACGCTAACCCTAGTTGTCCTGACGCTAACCCTAGTTGTCCTGACGCTAAACCTAGTTGTCCTGATGCTAACCCTAGTTGTCCTGACGCTAACCCTAGTTGTCCTGACGCTAACCCTAGTTGTCCTGACGCTAACCCTAGTTGTCCTGACGCTAACCCTAGTTGTCGTGACGCTAACCCTAGTTGTCCTGACGCTAACCCTAGTTGTCCTGACGCTAACCATAGTTGTCCTGACGCTAACCCTAGTTGTCCTGACACTAACCCTAGTTGTCCTGACGCTAACACTAATTGTCCTGACGCTAACCCTAGTTGTCCTGATGCTAACCCTAGTTGTCCTGACGCTAACCCTACTTGTCCTGACGCTAACCCTAGTTGTCCTGACGCTAACCCTAGTTGTCCTGACGCTAACCCTACTTGTCCTGACGCTAACCCTACTTGTCCTGACGCTAACCCTAGTTGTCCTGACGCTAACCCTAGTTGTCCTGACGCTAACTCTACTTGTCCTGACGCTAACCCTACTTGTCCTGACGCTAACCCTACTTGTCCTGACGCTAACCCTAGTTGTCCTGACGCTAACCATAGTTGTCCTGACGCTAACCCTAGTTGTCCTGACTCTAACACTAATTGTCCTGACGCTAACCCTAGTTGTCCTGACGCTAACCCTAGTTGTCCTGACGCTAACCCTACTTCTCCTGACGCTAACCCTACTTGTCCTGACGCTAACCCTACTTGTCCTGACGCTAACCATAGTTGTCCTGACGCTAACCCTAGTTGTCCTGACGCTAACCCTAGTCGTCCTGACGCTAACCCTAGTCGTCCTGACGCTAACCCTAGTTGTCCTGACGCTAACCCTAGTTGTCGTGACGCTAACCCTAGTTGTCCTGACGCTAACCCTAGTTGTCCTGACGCTAACCCTAGTTGTCCTGACGCTAACCCTAGTTGTCCTGATGCTAACCCTAGTTGTTGTGACGCTAACCCTAGTTGTCCTGACGCTAACCCTAGTTGTCCTGACGCTAACCCTAGTTGTCCTGACGCTAACCCTAGTTGTCCTGACGCTAACCCTAGTTGTCCCGACGCTAACCCTAGTTGTCCCGACGCTAACCCTAGTTGTCCTGACGCTAACCCTAGTTGTCCTGACGCTAACAATAGTTATCCTGACGCTAACCCTAGTTGTCCTGATGCTAACCCTAGTTGTCCTGACGCTAACCTTAGTTGTCCTGACGCTAAACCTAGTTGTCCTGACGCTAACCCTAGTTGTACTGAAGCTAACCCCAGTTGTCCTGACGCTAACCCTAGTTGTCCTGACGCTAACCCTAGTTGTCCTGACGCTAACCCTAGTTGTCCTGACGCTAACCCTAGTTGTCGTGACGCTAACCCTAGTTGTCCTGACGCTAACCCTAGTTGTCCTGACGCTAACCCTAGTTGTCCCAACGCTAACCCTAGTTGTCCCGACGCTAACCCTAGTTCTCCTGACGCTAACCCTAGTTGTCCTGAAGCTAACCCTAGTTGTCCTGACGCTAACCCTAGTTGTCGTGACGCTAACCCTAGTTGTCCTGACGCTAACCCTAGTTGTCCTGACGCTAACCCTAGTTGTCCTGACGCTAACCCTAGTTGTCGTGACGCTAACCCTAGTTGTCGTGACGCTAACCCTAGTTGTCCTGACGCTAACCCTAGTTGTCCTGGCGCTAACCCTAGTTGTCCTGACGCTAACCCTAGTTGTCCTGACGCTAACCCTAGTTGTCCTGACGCTAACACTAATTGTCCTGACGCTAACCCTAGTTGTCCTGACGCTAACCCTAGTTGTCCTGACGCTAACCCTACTTGTCCTGACGCTAACCCTAGTTGTCCTGACGCTAACCCTAGTTGTCCTGACGCTAACCCTACTTGTCCTGACGCTAACCCTACTTGTCCTGACGCTAACCCTAGTTGTCCTGACGCTAAACCTAGTTGTCCTGACGCTAACTCTACTTGTCCTGACGCTAACCCTACTTGTCCTGACGCTATCCCTACTTGTCCTGACGCTAACCCTAGTTGTCCTGACGCTAACCATAGTTGTCCTGACGCTAACCCTAGTTGTCCTGACTCTAACACTAATTGTCCTGACGCTAACCCTAGTTGTCCTGACGCTAACCCTAGTTGTCCTGACGCTAACCCTACTTGTCCTGACGATAACCCTACTTGTCCTGACGCTAACCCTACTTGTCCTGACGCTAACCATAGTTGTCCTGACGCTAACCCTAGTTGTCCTGACGCTAACCCTAGTTGTGACGCTAACCCTAGTTGTCCTGACGCTAACCCTAGTTGTCCTGACGCTAACCCTAGTTGTCCTGACGCTAACCCTAGTTGTCGTGACGCTAACCCTAGTTGTCCTGACGCTAACCCTAGTTGTCCTGACGCTAACCCTAGTTGTCCTGACGCTAACCCTAGTTGTCCTGACGCTAAACCTAGTTCTCCTTACGCTAACCCTAGTTGTCGTGACGCTAACCCTAGTTGTCCTGACTCTAACCCTAGTTGTCCTGACGCTAAACCTAGTTGTCCTGACGCTAACCCTAGTTGTCCTGACGCTAACCCTAGTTGTTCTGACGCTAACCCTAGATGTCCTGACGCTAACCCTAGTTGTCCTGGCGCTAACCCTAGTTGTCCTGACGCTAACCCTAGTTGTCCTGGCGCTAACCCTAGTTGTACTGACGCTAACCCTAGTTGTACTGACGCTAACCCTACATGTCCTGACGCTAACCCTAGTTGTCCTGACGCTAACCCAAGTTGTCCTGACGCTAACCCTAGTTGTCCTGACGCTAACCCTAGTTGTTCTGACGCTAACCCTAGTTGTCGTGACGCTAACCCTAGTTGTCCTGACGCTAACCCTAGTTGTGACGCTAACCCTAGTTGTCCTGACGCTAACCCTAGTTGTCCTGACGCTAACCCTAGTTGTCCTGACGCTAACCCTAGTTGTTGTGACGCTAACCCTAGTGGTCCTGACGCTAACCCTAGTTGTCCTGACGCTAACCCTAGTTGTCCTGAAGCTATCCCTAGTTGTCCTGACGCTAACCCTAGTTGTTTTGACGCTAACCCTAGTTGTTTTGACGCTAACCCTAGTTGTCCTGACGCTAACCCTAGTTGTCCTGGCGCTATCCCTAGTTGTCCTGACGCTAACCCTAGTTGTCCTGACGCTAACCCTAGTTGTCCTGGCGCTAACCCTAGTTGTCGTGACGCTAACCCTAGTTGTCCTGACGCTAACCCTAGTTGTCCTGACGCTAACCCTAGTTGTCCTGACGCTAACCCTATATGTCCTGACGCTAACCCTAGTTGTCCTGACGCTAACCCTAGTTGTCCTGACGCTAACCCTAGCTGTCCTTATGCTAACCCTACTTGTCCTGACGCTAACCCTAGTTGTCCTGACGCTAACCCTAGTTGTCCTGACGTTAACCCTACTTGTCCTGACGCTAACCCTACTTGTCCTGACGCTAACCCTACTTGTCCTGACGCTAACCCTAGTTGTCCTGACGCTAACCATAGTTGTTCTGACGCTAACCCTAGTTGTCCTGATGCTAACCCTAGTTGTCCTGACGCTAACCCTAGTTGTCCTGACGTTAACCCTAGTTGTCCTGACGCTAACCCTAGTTGTCCTGACGCTAACCCTAGTTGTTGTGACGCTAACCCTAGTTGTCCTGACGCTAACCCTAGTTGTGACGCTAACCCTAGTTGTCCTGACGCTAACCCTAGTTGTCCTGACGCTAACCCTAGTTGTCCTGACGCTAACCCTAGTTGTCGTGACGCTAACCCTAGTTGTCCTGACGCTAACCCTAGTTGTCCTGACGCTAACCCTAGTTGTCCTGACTCTAACACTAGTTGTCCTGACGCTAAACCTAGTTGTCCTGATGCTAACCCTAGTTGTCCTGACGCTAACCCTAGTTGTTCTGACGCTAACCCTAGTTGTCCTGACGCTAACCCTAGTTGTCCTGACGCTAACCCTAGTTGTCCTGGCGCTAACCCTAGTTGTCCTGACGCTAACCCTAGTTGTCCTGGCGCTAACCCTAGTTGTCCTGACGCTAACCCTAGTTGTCCTGACGCTAACCCTAGTTGTCCTGACGCTAACCCTACATGTCCTGATGCTAACCCTAGTTGTCCTGACGCTAACCCTAGTTGTCCTGACGCTAACCCTACTTGTCCTGACGCTAACCCTAGTTGTCCTGACTCTAACCCTACTTGTCCTGACGCTAACCCTAGTTGTCCTGACGCTAACCCTAGTTGTCCTGACGCTAACCCTAGTTGTCGTGACGCTAACCCTTGTTGTCCTGACGCTAACCCTACTTGTCCTGACGCCAACCCTAGTTGTCCTGACGCAAACCCTAGTTGTCCTGACGCTAACCCTACTTGTCCTGACGCTAACCCTACTTGTCGTGACGCTAACCCTAGTTGTCCTGACGCTAACCCTAGTTGTCCTGACGCTAACCCTAGTTGTCCTGACTAGTGTTGAGCCACCCCCGTAGTGTTCGGGTTCGGTTCGGTTCGTCGAACACCGGGATGTTCGAGGAACTGTTCGTCGAACTGTTCGTCGAACACCTTAGAACACCGTCGAACACCGTTAAAACCAATGGCAGGCAAACAAAAACACATAGAAACACATAGAAAACACGTTCAAAGGTGTCCAAAAGCTGACAAACTGCTCAGAAGACGCTTTCTTTAAAAAAGCCGGCCGGCAATTCAGCAGCGGCATACACCGGTACCCGACAATTTAGACAAGAAGGAATGAGCCTCACACATAGATTAGATAGATAGAAACATGTAAGTCACATATATATGAAGTACAGTGACAGTGTTGCTTACTGTACTTGTCATTTAGTGTAAAGGATTTATTAAAAAATATAATAGTGTTTTCATGCACTGTCTCTTTAAAAAAGCCGGCCGGCTATTCAGCAACTGTACCCGACAATTTATAACAGACAGAATAGAGCTTCACACATAGATTAGATAGATAGAAACATGTCAGTCACATATATATGAAGTACAGTGATAGTGTTAGTTACTGTACTTGTCATTTAGTATTAAAATAAAGGATTTATTATTAAAAAAAATTGGCGTGGGGTTCCCCTTAATTTTAGTCTCTAGCGGAGGTTAAGCAGACAGCTGGGGCAGATGTTTGAAGCCTGGGAAGGGGGTAATACCCACGGAGCTTCCCAGGCTACTAATATGAGCCCCCAGCTGAATACCTAGCCTTTACTAGCTATTAAAATGGGGGACCCCCCAAAAAAAATGACGTGGGGTCCCCCCTAATTTAATAGCTAGCAAAGGCTAGGCAGACAGCTGGGGGCTGATATTAATAGCCCAGGAAGGGTGCCATGAATATTGGCCCCCTCCCAGGCTAGAAACACAAGCCATCAGCCGCCCCAGAAATGGCGCATTCATAGGATGCGCCAATTCTGGCACTTAGCCTCGCTCTTCCACGCTGCCCTGTAGCGGTGGCAGGGGGTAATAGGGCTGGGGTTGATGTCAGCTTATAATGCCAGCTGACATCAAGCCCAGGTTAGTAATGGAGAGGCGTCTATAAGACACCCCCATTACTAACCCCATAGTTAAAGTTAAAAGAAAACACAAAAACCCAGAATAAAGTCCTTTAATTGAAATAAAGACACAATCCTTTATTGTTCTAAATTAAACCATACTTACCGTCACGCCCATTCCAGCTGAAGACAACGATCTCCTGCAATAAAAGAAAAATAATAAAGCAACATCATCCTTACCTTTCCATGGTTCCCACGACAGCTTCAGCTCTGCTACATCGAGATGACAGGCTGGACCGCAGCAGAAAGCTGCCATCCAGCCTGTCATCCCGCAGACACTGAGAAGCGCAGGCTTGCTTGCGCTCTGCAGTGTCTGGCTGTGACGGCATAAAGATGAGACGAGTTCATGTCCAATGAACTCGGCGCACCTCATGCACGTCACTGACAGCGTGGGAAAATTCTCATGCTGAAGCGCTGAGTGCAGGAGAATTCTCCCACGCTGTCAGTGACGTGCATAAGGTGAGCTCATGTCCAATGAACTCAGCTCACCTCCTGCACGTCACTGACAGCGTGGGAGAATTCTCCTGCACTCAGCGCTTCAGCGTGAGAATTCTCCCACGCTGAAGTGCTGAGTGCAGGAGAATTTTCCCACGCTGTCAGTGACGTGCATAAGGTGAGCTCATGTCCAATGAACTCAGCTCACCTCCTGCACGTCACTGACAGCGTGGGAGAATTCTCCTGCACTCAGCGCTTCAGTGTGAGAATTCTCCTACGCTGAAGCGCTGAGTGCAGGAGAATTTTCCCACGCTGTCAGTGACGTGCATGAGGTGAGCCGAGTTCATTGGACATTAACTCGGCTCATCTGGATGCCCTCACAGATAGACACTGTGGAGCGCAAGCGCGCCTGCGCATCTCAGTGTCTGCGGGATGACAGGCTGGATGGCAGCGTTCTGCTGCGGTCCAGCCTGTCATCTCGATGTAGCAGAGCTGAAGCTGTCGTGGGAACCATGGAAAGGTAAGGATGATGTTGCTTTATTATTTTTCTTTTATTTCAGGAGATCGTTGGCTTCAGCTGGAATGGGCGTGACGGTAAGTATGGTTTAATTTAGAACAATAAAGAATTGTGTGTTTATTTCAATTAAAGGACTTTTTTCTGCGTGTTGTGTTTTTTTTAAATACTTTACTAGAAATTCATGGTGGTCATGTCTAATATTGGCGTGACCCCATGAATTTTGGGCTTAGGGCCAGCTGATAATGCCAAGCTGGCCCTAACCCCTTTATTACCCAGTGAGCCACCGCATCAGGGCCCTGGATGAGTTGGGTACAGCGCCAGAAGATGGCGCTTCTATGAACGCGCCATTTTCCGGGGTGGCTGCGGACTGCAATTTGCAGCGGGGGTGGCCCAGAAAGCTTGGGCCTCCCTGCGCTGCGGATTCCAGCCCCCAGCTGCATAGTTGTACCTGGCTGGACACAAAAACAGGGCGAAGCCCCACGTCAATTTTCTTTAAATTATTTCATGAAATAATTAAGAAAAAAAGGGCTTCCCTATATTGTTGTGTCCGGCCAGGTACAAATAGGCAGCTGGTGGTTGGGGGCAGCCCGTTCCTGCCTGCTGCACCTGACTGGACACAAATATAGTGCGAAGCCCCACGTCAATTTTTTTTAAATTATTTCATGAATTTCCTGAAATAATTTTAAAAAATTGAAGTGGGGCTTCGCACTATATTTGTGTCCAGCCAGGTACAGCAGGCAGGAATGGGCTGCCCCCAACCACCAGCTGCCTATTTGTACCTGGCCGGACACAACAATATAGGGAAGGCCTTTTTTTCTTAATTATTTCATGAATTTCATGAAATAATTAAAAAAAATTGAAGTGGGGCTTCGCACTATATTTGTGTCCAGCCAGGTACAGCAGGCAGGAATGGGCTGCCCCCAACCACCAGCTGACTATTTGTACCTGGCCGGACACAACAATATAGGGAAGGCCTTTTTTTCTTAATTATTTCATGAATTTCATAAAATAATTAAGAAAAAAATACGTGGGGCTTCGCCCTATTTTTGTGTCCAGCCAGGTACAACTATGCAGCTGGGGGCTGGAATCCGCAGCGCAGGGAGGCCCAAGCTTTCTGGGCCCCCCCCCGCTGCAAATTGCAGTCCGCAGCCACCCCGGAAAATGGCGCGTTCATAGAAGCGCCATCTTCTGGCGCTGTACCCAACTCATCCAGGGCCCTGGTGCGGTGGCTCACTGGGTAATAAAGGGGTTAGGGCCAGCTTGGTATTATCAGCTGGCCCCAAGCCCAAAATTCATGGGGTCACGCCAGTATTAGACATGACCGCCATGAATTTCTAGTAAAGTATTTAAAAAAAACACAACACCCAGAATAAAGTCCTTTAATTGAAATAAACACACAATTCTTTATTGTTCTAAATTAAACCATACTTACCGTCACGCCCATTCCAGCTGAAGCCAACGATCTCCTGCAATAAAAGAAAAATAATAAACCAACCTCATCCTTACCTTTCCATGGTTCCCACGACAGCTTCAGCTCTGCTACATCGAGATGACAGGCTGGACCGCAGCAGAACGCTGCCATCCAGCCTGTCATGCCGCAGACACTGAGAAGAGCAGGCATGCTTGCGCTCCTCAGTGTCTCGCTGTGACGGCATAAAGATGAGCCGAGGTCATGTCCAATGAACTCGGCTCACCTCATGCACGTCACTGACAGCGTGGGAAAATTCTCACACTGAAGTGCTGAGTGCAGGAGAATTCTCCCACGCTGTCAGTGACGTGCATGAGGTGAGCTCATGTCCAATGAACTCAGCTCACCTCATGCACCTCACTGACAGCGTGGGAAAATTCTCCTGCACTCAGCACTTCAGCGTGAGAATTCTCCCACGCTGTCAGTGACGTGCATGAGGTGAGCCGAGTTCATTGGACATGACCTCGGCTCATCTTTATGCCGTCACAGAGAGACAATGTGGAGCGCAAGCAAGCCTGCTCTTCTCAGTGTCTGCGGGATGACAGGCTGGATGGCAGCGTTCTGCTGCGGTCCAGCCTGTCATCTCGATGTAGCAGAGCTGAAGCTGTCGTGGGAACCATGGAAAGGTAAGGATGAGGTTGCTTTATTATTTTATTTTTATTACAGGAGATCGTTGGCTTCAGCTGGAATGGGCGTGACGGTAAGTATGGTTTAATTTAGAACAATAAAGAATTGTGTCTTTATTTCAATTAAAGGACTTTATTCTGGGTGTTTGTGTTTTTTTTAACTTTGACTATGGGGCTAGTAATGGGGGTGTCTTATAGACGCCTCTCCATTACTAACCTGGGCTTGATGTCAGCTGGCATTATAAGCTGACATCAACCCCAGCCCTATTACCCCCTGCCACCGCACCAGGGCAGCGTGGAAGAGCGAGGCTAAGTGCCAGAATTGGCGCATCCTATGGATGCGCCATTTCTGCGGCGGCTGACGGCTGGTGTTTCTAGCCTGGGAGGGGGCCAATATTCATGGCTCCCTTCCTGGGCTGTTAATATCAGCCCCCAGCTGTCTGCCTAGCCTTTGCTAGCTATTAAATTAGGTGGGACCCCACGTCATTTTTTGGGGGGGGTCCCCATTTTAATAGCTAGTAAAGGCTATGTATTCAGCTGGGGGCTGATATTAGTAGCCTGGGAAGCTCCGTGGGTATTACCCCCTTCCCAGGCTTCAAACATCTGCCCCAGCTGTCTGCTTAACCTCCGCTAGAGCCTAAAATTAAGGGGAACCCCACGCCAATTTTTTTAATAATAAATCCTTTATTTTAATACTAAATGACAAGTACAGTAACCAACACTATCACTGTACTTCATATATATGTGACTGACATGTTTCTATCTATCTAATCTATGTGTGAAGCTCTATTCTGTCTGTTATAAATTGTCGGGTACAGATGCTGAATTGCCGGCCGGCTTTCTTAAAGAGAAGGTGCATGAAAACACTATTATTTTTTTTAATAAATCCTTTACACTAAATGACAAGTACAGTAAGCAACACTGTCACTGTACTTCATATATATGTGACTGACATGTTTCTATCTATCTAATCTATGTGTGATTCTCTATTCCTTCTATTCTAAATTGTTGGGTACAGTTGCTGAATTGCCGGCCGGCTTTTTTAAAGAGACAGTGCATGAAAACACTATTATTTTTTTTGATAAATCCTTTACGCTAAATGACAAGTACAGTAAGCAGCACTTTCACTGTACTTCGTATATATGTGGCTGACATCTTTATATCTATCTAATCTATGTGTGAAGCTCTATTCTTTCGGTTCTAAATTGTCGGGTACCGGTGTATGCCGCTGCTGAATTGCCGGCTTTTCATGTTTCACTGTTGGCACTGTTCCCATCGATTTGGGCAATCACTGTAATGCCACAACCACCATGGCTGTGGCATTACAGTGAGTGGCAGGCAATCCCTGCATGATTGGTGCTCTAAATAGCGCCAGACATGCAGGACACGCTTTTGGTGCACGAACAGTTATCGAACATAACCTCGAACAGCCGAATTTTTTGCAAATCGTTCGGGTTCGTTGAACAACTCGAACACCGCCCAAAACAGCTCGAATTTGAGATTGGCGAACAGTTCTAGTCGAACAACGCTCATCTCTAGTCCTGACGCTAACCCTAGTTGTCCTGACGCTAACCCTAGTTGTCCTGACCCTAACCCTAGTTGTCCTGACGCTAACCCTAGTTGTCCTGACGCTAACCCTAGTTGTCCTGACGCTAACCCTAGTTGTCCTGACGCTAACCCTACTTGTCCTGACGCTAACCCTACTTGTCCTGACGCTAACCCTAGTTGTCCTGACGCTAACCCTAGTTGTCCTGACGCTAACCCTACTTGTCCTGACGCTAACCATAGATGTCCTGATGCTAACCCTACTTGTCCTGACGCTAACCCTAGATGTCCTGACGCTAACCCGAGTTGTCCTGACGCTAACCCGAGTTGTCCTGACGCTAACCCTAGTTGTCCTGACGCTAACCCTAGTTGTCCTGACGCTAACCCGATTTGTCCTGACGCTAACCCGAGTTGTCCTGACGCTAACCCTAGTTGTCCTGACGCTAACCCGAGTTGTCCTGACGTTAACCCGAGTTGTCCTGACGCTAACCCGAGTTGTCCTGACGCTAACCCTAGTTGTCCTGACGCTAACCCGATTTGTCCTGACGCTAACCCGAGTTGTCCTGACGCTAACCCTAGTTGTCCTGACGCTAACCCGAGTTGTCCTGACGCTAACCCGAGTTGTCCTGACGCTAACCCGAGTTGTCCTGACCCTAACCCTAGTTGTCCTGACGCTAACCCTACTTGTCCTGACGCTAACCCTACTTGTCCTGACGCTAACCCTAGTTGTCCTGACGCTAACCCTAGTTGTCCTGACGCTAACCCTAGTTGTCCTGACGCTAACCCTACTTGTCCTGACGCTAACCCTACTTGTCCTGACGCTAACCCTAGTTGTCCTGACGCTAACCCTAGTTGTCCTGACGCTAACCCTAGTTGTCCTGACGCTAACCCGAGTTGTCCTGACGCTAACCCGAGTTGTCCTGACCCTAACCCTCGTTGTCCTGACGCTAACCCTACTTGTCCTGACGCTAACCCTACTTGTCCTGACGCTAACCCTAGTTGTCCTGACGCTAACCCTAGTTGTCCTGACGCTAACCCTAGTTGTCCTGACGCTAACCCTAGTTGTCCTGACGCTAACCCTAGTTGTTGTGACGCTAACCCTAGTTGTCGTGACGCTAACCCTAGTTGTCCTGACGCTAACCCTAGTTGTCCTGACGCAAACCCTACTTGTCCTGACGCTAACCCTACTTGTCCTGACGCTAACCCTAGTTGTCCTGACGCTAACCCTAGTTGTCCTGACGCTAACTCTAGTTGTCCTGACGCTAACCCTACTTGTCCTGACGCTAACCCTAGTTGTCCTGACGATAACCCTAGTTGTCCTGACGCTAACCCTACTTGTCCTGACGCTAACCCTAGTTGTCCTGACGCTAACCCTAGTTGTCCTGACGCTAACCCTAGTTATCCTGACGCTAACCCTAGTTGTCCTGACGCTAACCCTACTTGTCCTGACGCTAACCCTACTTGTCCTGACGCTAACCCTAGTTGTCCTGACGCTAACCATAGTTGTCCTGACGCTAACCCTAGTTGTCCTGATGCTAACCCTAGTTGTCCTGACGCTAACCCTAGATGTCCTGACGCTAACCCTACTTGTCCTGACGCTAACCCTGGTTGTCCTGACGCTAACCCTAGTTGTCCTGACGCTAACCCTAGTTGTCCTGATGCTAACCCTAGTTGTCCTGACGCTAACCCTAGTTGTCCTGACGCTAACCCTACTTGTCCTGACGCTAACCCTAGTTGTCCTGACGCTAACCCTAGTTGTCCTGACGCTAACCCTACTTGTCCTGACGCTAACCCTAGTTGTCCTGACGCTAACCCTAGTTGTCCTGACGCTAACCCTAGTTGTCATGACGCTAACACTTGTTGTCCTGACGCTAACCCTAGTTGTCCTGACGCTAACCCTACTTGTCCTGACGCTAACCCTACTTGTCCTGACGCTAACCCTAGTTGTCCTCACGCTAACCATAGTTGTCCTGACGCTAACCCTAGTTGTCCTGACGCTAACCCTAGTTGTCCTGACGCTAACCCTAGTTGTCCTGATGCTAACACTAATTGTCCTGACGCTAACCCTAGTTGTCCTGACGCTAACCCTAGTTGTCCTGACGCTAACCCTACTTGTCCTGACGCTAACCCTAGTTGTCCTGACGCTAACCCTAGTTGTCCTGACGCTAACCCTAGTCGTCGTGACGCTAACCCTAGTCGTCCTGACGCTAACCCTAGTAGTCCTGACGCTAACCCTAGTTGTCCTGACGCTAACCCTACTTGTCCTGACGCTAACCCTACTTGTCCTGACGCTAACCCTAGTTGTCCTGACGCTAACCCTAGTTGTCCTGATGCTAACTCTAGTTGTCCTGACGCTAACCCTAGTTGTCCTGACGCTAACCCTAGTTGTCCTGACGCTAACCCTAGTTGTCCTGACGCTAACCCTAGTTGAAATGACGCTAACCCTAGTTGTACTGACGCTAACCCTAGTTGTCCTGACGCTAACCCTAGTTGTCCTGAAGCTAACACTAGTTGTCCTGACGCTAACCCTAGTTGTCCTGACGCTAACCCTAGTTGTCCTGACGCTAACCCTAGTCGTCCTGACGCTAACCCTAGTCGTCCTGACGCTAACACTAGTTGTCCTGACGCTAACTCTAGTTGTCCTGACGCTAACCCTAGTTGTCCTGACGCTAACCCTAGTTGTCCTGACGCTAACCCTAGTTGAAATGACGCTAACCCTAGTTGTCCTGACGCTAACCCTAGTTGTCCTGATGCTAACCCTAGTTGGCCGGACGCTAAAACTAGTTGTCCTAACGCTAACCCTAGTTGTCCTGATGCTAACCCTAGTTGTCCTGACGTTAACCCTATTTGTCCTGACGCTAACCCTAGTTGTCCTGACGCTAACCCTAGTTGTCCTGACGCTAACCCTACTTGTCCTGACGCTAACCCTAGTTGTCCTGACGCTAACCCTAGTTGTCCTGACGCTAACCCTAGTTGTCCTGATGCTAACCCTACATATCCTGACGCTAACCCTAGTTGTCCTGACGATAACCCTAGTTGTCCTGACGCTAACCCTAGTTGTCCTGACGCTAACCCTACTTGTCCTGACGCTAACCCTAGTTGTCCTGACTCTAACCCTACTTGTCCTGACGCTAACCCTAGTTGTCCTGACGCTAACCCTAGTTGTCCTCACGCTAACCCTACTTGTCCTGACGCTAACCCTAGTTGTCCTGACGCTAACCCTACTTGTCCTGACGCTAACCCTAGTTGTCCTGACGCTAACCCTAGTTGTCCTGACGCTAACCCTAGCTGTCCTGACGCTAACCCTAGTTGTCCTGACGCTAACCCTAGTTGTCCTGACGCTTACCCTAGTTTTCGTGACGCTAACCCTAGTTGTCCTGACGCTAACCCTAGTTGTCCTGACGCTAACCCTAGTTGTCCTGTTGCTAACCCTAGTTGTCCTGACGCTAACCCTAGTCGTCCTGACGCTAACCCTAGTTGTCCTGACTCTAACCCTACTTGTCCTGACGCTAACCCTAGTTGTCCTGACGCTAACCCTAGATGTCCTGACGCTAACCCTACTTGTCCTGACGCTAACCCTGGTTGTCCTGACGCTAACCCTAGTTGTCCTGACGCTAACCCTAGTTGTCCTGATGCTAACCCTAGTTGTCCTGACACTAACCCTACTTGTCCTGACGCTAACCCTACTTGTCCTGACGCTAACCCTAGTTGTCCTAACGCTAACCATAGTTGTCCTGACGCTAACCCTAGTTGTCCTGACGCTAACCCTAGTTGTCCTGACGCTAACCCTAGTTGTCCTGATGCTAACACTAATTGTCCTGACGCTAACCCTAGTTGTCCTGACGCTAACCCTAGTTGTCCTGACGCTAACCCTACTTGTCCTGACGCTAACCCTAGTTGTCCTGACGCTAACCCTAGTTGTCCTGACGCTAACCCTAGTTGTCCTGACGCTAACCCTAGTCGTCGTGACGCTAACCCTAGTCGTCCTGACGCTAACCCTAGTCGTCCTGACGCTAACCCTAGTTGTCCTGACGCTAACCCTACTTGTCCTGACGCTAACCCTACTTGTCCTGACGCTAAACCTACTTGTCCTGACGCTAACCCTAGTTGTCCTGACGCTAACCCTAGTTGTCCTGATGCTAACTCTAGTTGTCCTGACGCTAACCCTAGTTGTCCTGACGCTAACCCTAGTTGTCCTGACGCTAACCCTAGTTGTCCTGACGCTAACCCTAGTTGAAATGACGCTAACCCTAGTTGTACTGACGCTAACCCTAGTTGTCCTGACGCTAACCCTAGTTGTCCTGATGCTAACACTAATTGTCCTGACTCTAACCCTAGTTGTCCTGATGCTAACACTAATTGTCCTGACGCTAACCCTAGTTGTCCTGACGCTAACCCTAGTTGTCCTGACGCTAACCCTACTTGTCCTGACGCTAACCCTAGTTGTCCTGACGCTAACCCTAGTTGTCCTGACGCTAACCCTAGTTGTCCTGACGCTAACCCTAGTCGTCGTGACGCTAACCCTAGTCGTCCTGACGCTAACCCTAGTCGTCCTGACGCTAACCCTAGTTGTCCTGACGCTAACCCTACTTGTCCTGACGCTAACCCTACTTGTCCTGACGCTAACCCTACTTGTCCTGACGCTAACCCTAGTTGTCCTGACGCTAACCCTAGTTGTCCTGATGCTAACTCTAGTTGTCCTGACGCTAACCCTAGTTGTCCTGACGCTAACCCTAGTTGTCCTGACGCTAACCCTAGTTGAAATGACGCTAACCCTAGTTGTACTGACGCTAACCCTAGTTGTCCTGACGCTAACCCTAGTTGTCCTGAAGCTAACACTAGTTGTCCTGACGCTAACCCTAGTTGTCCTGACGCTAACCCTAGTTTTCCTGACGCTAACCCTAGTCGTCCTGACGCTAACCCTAGTCGTCCAGACGCTAACACTAGTTGTCCTGACGCTAACTCTAGTTGTCCTGACGCTAACCCTAGTTGTCCTGACGCTAACCCTAGTTGTCCTGACGCTAACCCTAGTTGTCCTGACGCTAACCCTAGTTGAAATGACGCTAACCCTAGTTGTCCTGACGCTAACCCTAGTTGTCCTGACGCTAACCCTAGTTGTCCTAACGCTAACCCTAGTTGTCCTGATGCTAACCCTAGTTGTCCTGACGCTAACCCTATTTGTCCTGACGCTAACCCTAGTTGTCCTGACGCTAACCCTAGTTGTCCTGACGCTAACCCTACTTGTCCTGACGCTAACCCTAGTTGTCCTGACGCTAACCCTAGTTGTCCTGATGCTAACCCTACATATCCTGACGCTAACCCTAGTTGTCCTGACGCTAACCCTAGTTGTCCTGACGCTAACCCTAGTTGTCCTGACGCTAACCCTACTTGTCCTGACGCTAACCCTAGTTGTCCTGACGCTAACCCTAGTTGTCCTGACTCTAACCCTACTTGTCCTGACGCTAACCCTAGTTGTCCTGACGCTAACCCTAGTTGTCCTCACGCTAACCCTACTTGTCCTGACGCTAACCCTAGTTGTCCTGACGCTGACCCTACTTGTCCTGACGCTAACCCTAGTTGTCCTGACGCTAACCCTAGTTGTCCTGACGCTAACCCTAGCTGTCCTGACGCTAACCCTAGTTGTCCTGACGCTAACCCTAGTTGTCCTGACGCTAACCCTAGTTGTCCTGACGCTTACCCTAGTTTTCGTGACGCTAACCCTAGTTGTCCTGACGCTAACCCTAGTTGTCCTGACGCTAACCCTAGTTGTCCTGTTGCTAACCCTAGTTGTCCTGATGCTAACCCTAGTCGTCCTGACGCTAACCCTAGTTGTCCTGACGCTAACCCTACTTGTCCTGACGCTAACCCTAGTTGTCCTGACGCTAACCCTAGTTGTCCTGACGCTAACCCTAGTTGTCCTGACGCTAACCCTAGTTGTCCTGACGCTAACCCTACTTGTCCTGACGCTAACCCTAGTTGTCCTGACGCTAACCCTAGTTGTCCTGACGCTAACCCTAGTTGTCCTGACGCTAACCCTACTTGTCCTGACGCTAACCCTACTTGTCCTGACGCTAACCCTAGTTGTCCTGACGCTAACCCTAGTTGTCCTGACGCTAACCCTAGTTGTCCTGACGCTAACCCTAGTTGTCCTGACGCTAACCCGAGTTGTCCTGACGCTAACCCGAGTTGTCCTGACCCTAACCCTCGTTGTCCTGACGCTAACCCTACTTGTCCTGACGCTAACCCTACTTGTCCTGACGCTAACCCTAGTTGTCCTGACGCTAACCCTAGTTGTCCTGACGCTAACCCTAGTTGTCCTGACGCTAACCCTAGTTGTCCTGACGCTAACCCTAGTTGTTGTGACGCTAACCCTAGTTGTCGTGACGCTAACCCTAGTTGTCCTGACGCTAACCCTAGTTGTCCTGACGCAAACCCTACTTGTCCTGACGCTAACCCTACTTGTCCTGACGCTAACCCTAGTTGTCCTGACGCTAACCCTAGTTGTCCTGACGCTAACCCTAGTTATCCTGACGCTAACCCTAGTTGTCCTGACGCTAACCCTACTTGTCCTGACGCTAACCCTACTTGTCCTGACGCTAACCCTAGTTGTCCTGACGCTAACCATAGTTGTCCTGACGCTAACCCTAGTTGTCCTGATGCTAACCCTAGTTGTCCTGACGCTAACCCTAGATGTCCTGACGCTAACCCTAATTGTCCTGATGCTAACCCTGGTTGTCCTGACGCTAACCCTAGTTGTCCTGACGCTAACCCTAGTTGTCCTGATGCTAACCCTAGTTGTCCTGACGCTAACCCTAGTTGTCCTGACGCTAACCCTACTTGTCCTGACGCTAACCCTAGTTGTCCTGACGCTAACCCTAGTTGTCCTGACGCTAACCCTACTTGTCCTGACGCTAACCCTAGTTGTCCTGACGCTAACCCTAGTTGTCCTGACGCTAACCCTAGTTGTCATGACGCTAACACTTGTTGTCCTGACGCTAACCCTAGTTGTCCTGACGCTAACCCTACTTGTCCTGACGCTAACCCTACTTGTCCTGACGCTAACCCTAGTTGTCCTCACGCTAACCATAGTTGTCCTGACGCTAACCCTAGTTGTTGTGACGCTAACCCTAGTTGTCGTGACGCTAACCCTAGTTGTCCTGACGCTAACCCTAGTTGTCCTGACGCAAACCCTACTTGTCCTGACGCTAACCCTACTTGTCCTGACGCTAACCCTAGTTGTCCTGACGCTAACCCTAGTTGTCCTGACGCTAACCCTAGTTATCCTGACGCTAACCCTAGTTGTCCTGACGCTAACCCTACTTGTCCTGACGCTAACCCTACTTGTCCTGACGCTAACCCTAGTTGTCCTGACGCTAACCATAGTTGTCCTGACGCTAACCCTAGTTGTCCTGATGCTAACCCTAGTTGTCCTGACGCTAACCCTAGATGTCCTGACGCTAACCCTAATTGTCCTGACGCTAACCCTGGTTGTCCTGACGCTAACCCTAGTTGTCCTGACGCTAACCCTAGTTGTCCTGATGCTAACCCTAGTTGTCCTGACGCTAACCCTAGTTGTCCTGACGCTAACCCTACTTGTCCTGACGCTAACCCTAGTTGTCCTGACGCTAACCCTAGTTGTCCTGACGCTAACCCTACTTGTCCTGACGCTAACCCTAGTTGTCCTGACGCTAACCCTAGTTGTCCTGACGCTAACCCTAGTTGTCATGACGCTAACACTTGTTGTCCTGACGCTAACCCTAGTTGTCCTGACGCTAACCCTACTTGTCCTGACGCTAACCCTACTTGTCCTGACGCTAACCCTAGTTGTCCTCACGCTAACCATAGTTGTCCTGACGCTAACCCTAGTTGTCCTGACGCTAACCCTAGTTGTCCTGACGCTAACCCTAGTTGTCCTGATGCTAACACTAATTGTCCTGACGCTAACCCTAGTTGTCCTGACGCTAACCCTAGTTGTCCTGACGCTAACCCTACTTGTCCTGACGCTAACCCTAGTTGTCCTGACGCTAACCCTAGTTGTCCTGACGCTAACCCTAGTCGTCGTGACGCTAACCCTAGTCGTCCTGACGCTAACCCTAGTAGTCCTGACGCTAACCCTAGTTGTCCTGACGCTAACCCTACTTGTCCTGACGCTAACCCTACTTGTCCTGACGCTAACCCTAGTTGTCCTGACGCTAACCCTAGTTGTCCTGATGCTAACTCTAGTTGTCCTGACGCTAACCCTAGTTGTCCTGACGCTAACCCTAGTTGTCCTGACGCTAACCCTAGTTGTCCTGACGCTAACCCTAGTTGAAATGACGCTAACCCTAGTTGTACTGACGCTAACCCTAGTTGTCCTGACGCTAACCCTAGTTGTCCTGAAGCTAACACTAGTTGTCCTGACGCTAACCCTAGTTGTCCTGACGCTAACCCTAGTTGTCCTGACGCTAACCCTAGTCGTCCTGACGCTAACCCTAGTCGTCCTGACGCTAACACTAGTTGTCCTGACGCTAACTCTAGTTGTCCTGACGCTAACCCTAGTTGTCCTGACGCTAACCCTAGTTGTCCTGACGCTAACCCTAGTTGAAATGACGCTAACCCTAGTTGTCCTGACGCTAACCCTAGTTGTCCTGATGCTAACCCTAGTTGGCCGGACGCTAAAACTAGTTGTCCTAACGCTAACCCTAGTTGTCCTGATGCTAACCCTAGTTGTCATGACGTTAACCCTATTTGTCCTGACGCTAACCCTAGTTGTCCTGACGCTAACCCTAGTTGTCCTGACGCTAACCCTACTTGTCCTGACGCTAACCCTAGTTGTCCTGACGCTAACCCTAGTTGTCCTGACGCTAACCCTAGTTGTCCTGATGCTAACCCTACATATCCTGACGCTAACCCTAGTTGTCCTGACGCTAACCCTAGTTGTCCTGACGCTAACCCTAGTTGTCCTGACGCTAACCCTACTTGTCCTGACGCTAACCCTAGTTGTCCTGACTCTAACCCTACTTGTCCTGACGCTAACCCTAGTTGTCCTGACGCTAACCCTAGTTGTCCTCACGCTAACCCTACTTTTCCTGACGCTAACCCTAGTTGTCCTGACGCTAACCCTACTTGTCCTGACGCTAACCCTAGTTGTCCTGACGCTAACCCTAGTTGTCCTGACGCTAACCCTAGCTGTCCTGACGCTAACCCTAGTTGTCCTGACGCTAACCCTAGTTGTCCTGACGCTTACCCTAGTTTTCGTGACGCTAACCCTAGTTGTCCTGACGCTAACCCTAGTTGTCCTGACGCTAACCCTAGTTGTCCTGTTGCTAACCCTAGTTGTCCTGACGCTAACCCTAGTCGTCCTGACGCTAACCCTAGTTGTCCTGACTCTAACCCTACTTGTCCTGACGCTAACCCTAGTTGTCCTGACGCTAACCCTAGATGTCCTGACGCTAACCCTACTTGTCCTGACGCTAACCCTGGTTGTCCTGACGCTAACCCTAGTTGTCCTGACGCTAACCCTAGTTGTCCTGATGCTAACCCTAGTTGTCCTGACACTAACCCTACTTGTCCTGACGCTAACCCTACTTGTCCTGACGCTAACCCTAGTTGTCCTAACGCTAACCATAGTTGTCCTGACGCTAACCCTAGTTGTCCTGACGCTAACCCTAGTTGTCCTGACGCTAACCCTAGTTGTCCTGATGCTAACACTAATTGTCCTGACGCTAACCCTAGTTGTCCTGACGCTAACCCTAGTTGTCCTGACGCTAACCCTACTTGTCCTGACGCTAACCCAAGTTGTCCTGACGCTAACCCTAGTTGTCCTGACGCTAACCCTAGTTGTCCTGACGCTAACCCTAGTCGTCGTGACGCTAACCCTAGTCGTCCTGACGCTAACCCTAGTCGTCCTGACGCTAACCCTAGTTGTCCTGACGCTAACCCTACTTGTCCTGACGCTAACCCTACTTGTCCTGACGCTAACCCTACTTGTCCTGACGCTAACCCTAGTTGTCCTGACGCTAACCCTAGTTGTCCTGATGCTAACTCTAGTTGTCCTGACGCTAACCCTAGTTGTCCTGACGCTAACCCTAGTTGTCCTGACGCTAACCCTAGTTGTCCTGACGCTAACCCTAGTTGAAATGACGCTAACCCTAGTTGTACTGACGCTAACCCTAGTTGTCCTGACGCTAACCCTAGTTGTCCTGATGCTAACACTAATTGTCCTGACTCTAACCCTAGTTGTCCTGATGCTAACACTAATTGTCCTGACGCTAACCCTAGTTGTCCTGACGCTAACCCTAGTTGTCCTGACGCTAACCCTACTTGTCCTGACGCTAACCCTAGTTGTCCTGACGCTAACCCTAGTTGTCCTGACGCTAACCCTAGTTGTCCTGACGCTAACCCTAGTCGTCGTGACGCTAACCCTAGTCGTCCTGACGCTAACCCTAGTCGTCCTGACGCTAACCCTAGTTGTCCTGACGCTAACCCTACTTGTCCTGACGCTAACCCTACTTGTCCTGACGCTAACCCTACTTGTCCTGACGCTAACCCTAGTTGTCCTGACGCTAACCCTAGTTGTCCTGATGCTAACTCTAGTTGTCCTGACGCTAACCCTAGTTGTCCTGACGCTAACCCTAGTTGTCCTGACGCTAACCCTAGTTGTCCTGACGCTAACCCTAGTTGAAATGACGCTAACCCTAGTTGTACTGACGCTAACCCTAGTTGTCCTGACGCTAACCCTAGTTGTCCTGAAGCTAACACTAGTTGTCCTGACGCTAACCCTAGTTGTCCTGACGCTAACCCTAGTTTTCCTGACGCTAACCCTAGTCGTCCTGACGCTAACCCTAGTCGTCCAGACGCTAACACTAGTTGTCCTGACGCTAACTCTAGTTGTCCTGACGCTAACCCTAGTTGTCCTGACGCTAACCCTAGTTGTCCTGACGCTAACCCTAGTTGTCCTGACGCTAACCCTAGTTGAAATGACGCTAACCCTAGTTGTCCTGACGCTAACCCTAGTTGTCCTGATGCTAACTCTAGTTGTCCTGACGCTAACCCTAGTTGTCCTGACGCTAACCCTAGTTGTCCTGACGCTAACCCTAGTTGTCCTGACGCTAACCCTAGTTGAAATGACGCTAACCCTAGTTGTACTGACGCTAACCCTAGTTGTCCTGACGCTAACCCTAGTTGTCCTGATGCTAACACTAATTGTCCTGACTCTAACCCTAGTTGTCCTGATGCTAACACTAATTGTCCTGACGCTAACCCTAGTTGTCCTGACGCTAACCCTAGTTGTCCTGACGCTAACCCTACTTGTCCTGACGCTAACCCTAGTTGTCCTGACGCTAACCCTAGTTGTCCTGACGCTAACCCTAGTTGTCCTGACGCTAACCCTAGTCGTCGTGACGCTAACCCTAGTCGTCCTGACGCTAACCCTAGTCGTCCTGACGCTAACCCTAGTTGTCCTGACGCTAACCCTACTTGTCCTGACGCTAACCCTACTTGTCCTGACGCTAACCCTACTTGTCCTGACGCTAACCCTAGTTGTCCTGACGCTAACCCTAGTTGTCCTGATGCTAACTCTAGTTGTCCTGACGCTAACCCTAGTTGTCCTGACGCTAACCCTAGTTGTCCTGACGCTAACCCTAGTTGTCCTGACGCTAACCCTAGTTGAAATGACGCTAACCCTAGTTGTACTGACGCTAACCCTAGTTGTCCTGACGCTAACCCTAGTTGTCCTGAAGCTAACACTAGTTGTCCTGACGCTAACCCTAGTTGTCCTGACGCTAACCCTAGTTTTCCTGACGCTAACCCTAGTCGTCCTGACGCTAACCCTAGTCGTCCAGACGCTAACACTAGTTGTCCTGACGCTAACTCTAGTTGTCCTGACGCTAACCCTAGTTGTCCTGACGCTAACCCTAGTTGTCCTGACGCTAACCCTAGTTGTCCTGACGCTAACCCTAGTTGAAATGACGCTAACCCTAGTTGTCCTGACGCTAACCCTAGTTGTCCTGACGCTAACCCTAGTTGTCCTGACGCTAACCCTAGTTGTCCTAACGCTAACCCTAGTTGTCCTGATGCTAACCCTAGTTGTCCTGACGCTAACCCTAGTTGTCCTGACGCTAACCCTAGTTGTCCTGACGCTAACCCTACTTGTCCTGACGCTAACCCTAGTTGTCCTGACGCTAACCCTAGTTGTCCTGATGCTAACCCTACATATCCTGACGCTAACCCTAGTTGTCCTGACGCTAACCCTAGTTGTCCTGACGCTAACCCTAGTTGTCCTGACGCTAACCCTACTTGTCCTGACGCTAACCCTAGTTGTCCTGACGCTAACCCTAGTTGTCCTGACTCTAACCCTACTTGTCCTGACGCTAACCCTAGTTGTCCTGACGCTAACCCTAGTTGTCCTCACGCTAACCCTACTTGTCCTGACGCTAACCCTAGTTGTCCTGACGCTGACCCTACTTGTCCTGACGCTAACCCTAGTTGTCCTGACGCTAACCCTAGTTGTCCTGACGCTAACCCTAGCTGTCCTGACGCTAACCCTAGTTGTCCTGACGCTAACCCTAGTTGTCCTGACGCTAACCCTAGTTGTCCTGACGCTTACCCTAGTTTTCGTGACGCTAACCCTAGTTGTCCTGACGCTAACCCTAGTTGTCCTGACGCTAACCCTAGTTGTCCTGTTGCTAACCCTAGTTGTCCTGATGCTAACCCTAGTCGTCCTGACGCTAACCCTAGTTGTCCTGACGCTAACCCTACTTGTCCTGACGCTAACCCTAGTTGTCCTGACGCTAACCCTAGTTGTCCTGACGCTAACCCTAGTTGTCCTGACGCTAACCCTAGTTGTCCTGACGCTAACCCTAGTTGTCCTGACGCTAACCCTACTTGTCCTGACGCTAACCCTAGTTGTCCTGACGCTAACCCGAGTTGTCCTGACGCTAACCCGAGTTGTACTGACGCTAACCCTAGTTGTCCTGACGCTAACCCGAGTTGTCCTGACGCTAACCCTAGTTGTCCTGACGCTAACCCGAGTTGTCCTGACGCTAACCCGAGTTGTCCTGACGCTAACCCGAGTTGTCCTGACGCTAACCCTAATTGTCCTGACGCTAACCCTAGTTGTCCTGACGCTAACCCTAGTTGTCCTGACGCTAACCCTAGTTGTCCTGACGCTAACCGTAGTTGAAATGACGCTAACCCAAGTTGTACCGACGCTAACCCTAGTTGTTCTGACGCTAACCCTAGTTGTCCTGACGCTAACCCTAGTTGTTCTGAAGATAACACTAGTCGTCCTGACGCTAACCCTAGTTGTCCTGACGCTAACCCTAGTTGTCCTGACTCTAACCCTAGTTGTCCTGACGCTAACCCTAGTCGTCCTGACGCTAACCCTAGTCGTCCTGACGCTAACACTAGTTGTCCTGACGCTAACTCTAGTTGTCCTGACGCTAACCCTAGTTGTCCTGACGCTAACCCTAGTTGTCCTGACGCTAACCCTAGTTGAAATGACGCTAACCCTAGTTGTACTGACGCTAACCTTAGTTGTTCTGACGCTAACCCTAGTTGTCCTGACGCTAACCCTAGTTGTCCTGATGCTAACTCTAGTTGTCCTGACGCTAACCCTAGTTGTCCTGACGCTAACCCTAGTTGTCCTGACGCTAACCCTAGTTGAAATGACGCTAACCCTAGTTGTACTGACGCTAACCCTAGTTGCCCTGACGCTAACCCTAGTTGTCCTGAAGCTAACACTAGTTGTCCTGACGCTAACCCTAGTTGTCCTGACGCTAACCCTAGTTGTCCTGACGCTAACCCTAGTCGTCCTGACGCTAACCCTAGTCGTCCAGACGCTAACACTAGTTGTCCTGACGCTAACTCTAGTTGTCCTGACGCTAACCCTAGTTGTCCTGACGCTAACCCTAGTTGTCCTGACGCTAACCCTAGTTGTCCTGACGCTAACCCTCGTTGAAATGACGCTAACCCTAGTTGTCCTGACGCTAACCGTAGTTGTCCTGACGCTAACTCTAGTTGTCCTGACGCTAACCCTAGTTGTCCTAACGCTAACCCTAGTTGTCCTGATGCTAACCCTAGTTGTCCTGACGCTAACCCTATTTGTCCTGACGCTAACCCTAGTTGTCCTGACGCTAACCCTAGTTGTCCTGACGCTAACCCTACTTGTCCTGACGCTAACCCTAGTTGTCCTGACGCTAACCCTAGTTGTCCTGATGCTAACCCTACATATCCTGACGCTAACCCTAGTTGTCCTGATGCTAACCCTAGTTGTCCTGACGCTAACCCTAGTTGTCCTGACGCTAACCCTACTTGTCCTGACGCTAACCCTAGTTGTCCTGACGCTAACCCTAGTTGTCCTGACTCTAACCCTACTTGTCCTGACGCTAACCCTAGTTGTCCTGACGCTAACCCTAGTTGTCCTCACGCTAACCCTACTTGTCCTGACGCTAACCCTAGTTGTCCTGACGCTAACCCTACTTGTCCTGACGCTAACCCTAGTTGTCCTGACGCTAACCCTAGTTGTCCTGACGCTAACCCTAGCTGTCCTGACGCTAACCCTATTTGTCCTGACGCTAACCCTAGTTGTCCTGACGCTAACCCTAGTTGTCCTGACGCTTACCCTAGTTTTCGTGACGCTAACCCTAGTTGTCCTGACGCTAACCCTAGTTGTCCTGACGCTAACCCTAGTTGTCCTGTTGCTAACCCTAGTTGTCCTGATGCTAACCCTAGTCGTCCTGACGCTAACCCTAGTTGTCCTGACGCTAACCCTACTTGTCCTGACGCTAACCCTAGTTGTCCTGACGCTAACCCTAGTTGTCCTGACGCTAACCCTAGTTGTCCTGACGCTAACCCTAGTTGTCCTGACGCTAACCCTACTTGTCCTGACGCTAACCCTAGTTGTCCTGACGCTAACCCGAGTTGTCCTGACGCTAACCCGAGTTGTACTGACGCTAACCCTAGTTGTCCTGACGCTAACCCGAGTTGTCCTGACGCTAACCCTAGTTGTCCTGATGCTAACCCGAGTTGTCCTGACGCTAACCCGAGTTGTCCTGACGCTAACCCGAGTTGTCCTGACGCTAACCCTAATTGTCCTGACGCTAACCCTAGTTGTCCTGACGCTAACCCTAGTTGTCCTGACGCTAACCCTAGTTGTCCTGACGCTAACCCTAGTTGTCCTGACGCTAACCGTAGTTGAAATGACGCTAACCCAAGTTGTACTGACGCTAACCCTAGTTGTCCTGACGCTAACCCTAGTTGTTCTGAAGATAACACTAGTCGTCCTGACGCTAACCCTAGTTGTCCTGACGCTAACCCTAGTTGTCCTGACGCTAACCCTAGTTGTCCTGACGCTAACCCTAGTCGTCCTGACGCTAACCCTAGTCGTCCTGACGCTAACACTAGTTGTCCTGACGCTAACCCTAGTTGTCCTGACGCTAACCCTAGTTGTCCTGACGCTAACCCTAGTTGAAATGACGCTAACCCTAGTTGTACTGACGCTAACCTTAGTTGTTCTGACGCTAACCCTAGTTGTCCTGACGCTAACCCTAGTTGTCCTGACGCTAACCCTAGTTGTCCTAACGCTAACCCTAGTTGTCCTGACGCTAACGCTAGTTGTCCTGACGCTAACCCTACTTGTCCTGACGCTAACCCTAGTTGTCCTAACGCTAACCCTAGTTGTCCTGACGCTAACCCTAGTTGTCCTGATGCTAACCCTACATGTCCTGACGCTAACCCTAGTTGTCCTGACGCTAACCCTAGTTGTCCTGACGCTAACCCTACTTGTCCTGACGCTAACCCTAGTTGTCCTGACGCTAACCCGAGTTGTCCGGACGCTAACCCGAGTTGTACTGACGCTAACCCTAGTTGTCCTGACGCTAACCCGAGTTGTCCTGACGCTAACCCTAGTTGTCCTGACGCTAACCCGAGTTGTCCTGACGCTAACCCGAGTTGTCCTGACGCTAACCCGAGTTGTCCTGACGCTAACCCTAATTGTCCTGACACTAACCCTAGTTGTCCTGACGCTAACCCTAGTTGTCCTGACGCTAACCCTAGTTGTCCTGACGCTAACCCTAGTTGAAATGACGCTAACCCAAGTTGTACTGACGCTAACCCTAGTTGTTCTGACGCTAACCCTAGTTGTCCTGACGCTAACCCTAGTTGTCCTGAAGCTAACACTAGTTGTCCTGACGCTAACCCTAGTTGTCCTGACGCTAACCCTAGTTGTCCTGACGCTAACCCTAGTCGTCCTGACGCTAACCCTAGTCGTCCTGACGCTAACACTAGTTGTCCTGACGCTAACTCTAGTTGTCCTGACGCTAACCCTAGTTGTCCTGACGCTAACCCTAGTTGTCCTGACGCTAACCCTAGTTGAAATGACGCTAACCCTAGTTGTACTGACGCTAACCCTAGTTGTTCTGACGCTAACACTAGTTGTCCAGACGCTAACCCTAGTTGTCCTGACGCTAACCCTAGTTGTCCTAACGCTAACCCTAGTTGTCCTGATGCTAACCCTAGTTGTCCTGACGCTAACCCTACTTGTCCTGACGCTAACCCTAGTTGTCCTGACGCTAACCCTAGTTGTCCTGACGCTAACCCTAGTTGTCCTGATGCTAACCCTACATGTCCTGACGCTAACCCTAGTTGTCCTGACGCTAACCCTAGTTGTCCTGACGCTAACCCTAGTTGTCCTGACGCTAACCCTACTTGTCCTGACGCTAACCCTAGTTGTCCTGACGCTAACCCTAGTTGTCCTGACTCTAACCCTACTTGTCCTGACGCTAACCCTAGTTGTCCTGACGCTAACCCTAGTTGTCCTCACGCTAACCCTACTTGTCCTGACGCTAACCCTAGTTGTCCTGACGCTAACCCTACTTGTCCTGACGCTAACCCTAGTTGTCCTGACGCTAACCCTAGTTGTCCTGACGCTAACCCTAGTTGTCCTGACGCTAACCCTAGTTGTCCTTACGCTAACCCTAGTTGTCCTGACGCTAACCCTAGCTGTCCTGACTCTAACCCAAGTTGTCCTGATGCTAACCCTAGTTGTCCTGACGCTAACCCTAGTTGTCCTGACGCTAACCCTAGTTGTCCTGACGCTAACCCTAGTTGTCCTGATGCTAACCCTAGTTGTCCTGACGCTAACCCTAGTCGTCCTGACGCTAACCCTAGTTGTCCTGACGCTAACCCTACTTGTCCTGACGCTAACCCTAGTTGTCCTGACGCTAACCCTAGTTGTCCTGACGCTAACCCTAGTTGTCCTGACGCTAACCCTAATCGTCCTGACGCTAACCCTGCTTGTCCTGACGCTAACCCTAGTTGTCCTGACGCTAACCCTAGTTGTCCTGATGCTAACCCTAGTTGTCCTGACGCTAACCCTAGTCGTCCTGACGCTAACCCTAGTTGTCCTGACGCTAACCCTACTTGTCCTGACGCTAACCCTAGTTGTCCTGACGCTAACCCTAGTTGTCCTGACGCTAACCCTAGTTGTCCTGACGCTAACCCTAGTTGTCCTGACGCTAACCCTACTTGTCCTGACGCTAACCCTAGTTGTCCTGACGCTAACCCTACTTGTCCTGACTCTAACCCTAGTTGTCCTGACGCTAACCCGAGTTGTCCTGACGCTAATACGAGTTGTACTGACGCTAACCCTAGTTGTCCTGACGCTAACCCGAGTTGTCCTGACGCTAACCCTAGTTGTCCTGACGCTAACCCGAGTTGTCCTGACGCTAACCCGAGTTGTCCTGACGCTAACCCTAATTGTCCTGACGCTAACCCGAGTTGTCCTGACGCTAACCCTAGTTGTCCTGACGATAACCCTAGTTGTCCTGACGCTAACCCTAGTTGTCCTGACGCTAACCCTAGTTGTCCTGACGCTAACCCTAGTTGTCCTGACGCTCACCCTAGTTGTCCTGACGCTAACCCTAGTTGTCCTGACGCTAACCCTCCTTGTCCTGACGCTAACCCTAGTTGACCTGACGCTAACCCTAGTTGTCCTGATGCTAACCCAAGTTGTCCTGACGCTAACCCTACATGTCCTGACGCTAACCCTAGTTGTCCTGACGCTAACCCTACTTGTCCTGACGCTAACCCTAGTTGTCCTGACGCTAACCCGAGTTGTCCTGACGCTAACCCGAGTTGTACTGACGCTAACCCTAGTTGTCCTGACGCTAACCCGAGTTGTCCTGACGCTAACCCTAGTTGTCCTGACGCTAACCCGAGTTGTCCTGACGCTAACCCGAGTTGTCCTGACGCTAACCCGAGTTGTCCTGACGCTAACCCTAGTTGTCCTGACGCTAACCCTAGTTGTCCTGACGCTAACCCTAGTTGTCCTGACGCTAACCCTAGTTGTCCTGACGCTAACCCTAGTTGAAATGACGCTAACCCAAGTTGTACTGACGCTAACCCTAGTTGTTCTGACGCTAACCCTAGTTGTCCTGACGCTAACCCTAGTTGTTCTGAAGCTAACACTAGTCGTCCTGACGCTAACCCTAGTTGTCCTGACGCTAACCCTAGTTGTCCTGACGCTAACCCTAGTTGTCCTGACGCTAACCCTAGTCGTCCTGACGCTAACCCTAGTCGTCCTGACGCTAACACTAGTTGTCCTGACGCTAACTCTAGTTGTCCTGACGCTAACCCTAGTTGTCCTGACGCTAACCCTAGTTGTCCTGACGCTAACCCTAGTTGAAATGACGCTAACCCTAGTTGTACTGACGCTAACCCTAGTTGTTCTGACGCTAACCCTAGTTGTCCTGACGCTAACCCTAGTTGTCCTGACGCTAACCCTAGTTGTCCTAACGCTAACCCTAGTTGTCCTGACGCTATCCCTAGTTGTCCTGACGCTAACCCTACTTGTCCTGACGCTAACCCTAGTTGTCCTGACGCTAACCCTAGTTGTCCTGACGCTAACCCTAGTTGTCCTGACGCTAACCCTACATGTCCTGACGCTAACCCTAGTTGTCCTGACGCTAACCCTAGTTGTCCTGACGCTAACCCTACTTGTCCTGACGCTAACCCTAGTTGTCCTGACGCTAACCCGAGTTGTCCTGACGCTAACCCGAGTTGTACTGACGCTAACCCTAGTTGTCCTGACGCTAACCCGAGTTGTCCTGACGCTAACCCTAGTTGTCCTGACGCTAACCCGAGTTGTCCTGACGCTAACCCGAGTTGTCCTGACGCTAACCCGAGTTGTCCTGACGCTAACCCGAGTTGTCCTGACGCTAACCCTAATTGTCCTGACGCTAACCCTAGTTGTCCTGACGCTAACCCTAGTTGTCCTGACGCTAACCCTAGTTGTCCTGACGCTAACCCTAGTTGTCCTGACGCTAACCCTAGTTGAAATGACGCTAACCCTAGTTGTTCTGACGCTAACCCTAGTTGTCCTGACGCTAACCCTAGTTGTCCTGAAGCTAACACTAGTTGTCCTGACGCTAACCCTAGTTGTCCTGACGCTAACCCTAGTTGTCCTGACGCTAAGCCTAGTCGTCCTGACGCTAACCCTAGTCGTCCTGACGCTAACACTAGTTGTCCTGACGCTAACTCTAGTTGTCCTGACGCTAACCCTAGTTGTCCTGACGCTAACCCTAGTTGTCCTGACGCTAACCCTAGTTGAAATGACGCTAACCCTAGTTGTACTGACGCTAACCCTAGTTGTTCTGACGCTAACCCTAGTTGTCCTGACGCTAACCCTAGTTGTCCTGACGCTAACCCTACTTGTCCTGACGCTAACCCTAGTTGTCCTGACGCTAACCCTAGTTGTCCTGACGCTAACCCTAGTTGTCCTGATGCTAACCCTACATGTCCTGACGCTAACCCTAGTTGTCCTGACGCTAACCCTAGTTGTCCTGACGCTAACCCTAGTTGTCCTGACGCTAACCCTACTTGTCCTGACGCTAACCCTAGTTGTCCTGACGCTAACCCTAGTTGTCCTGACTCTAACCCTACTTGTCCTGACGCTAACCCTAGTTGTCCTGACGCTAACCCTAGTTGTCCTCACGCTAACCCTACTTGTCCTGACGCTAACCCTAGTTGTCCTGACGCTAACCCTACTTGTCCTGACGCTAACCCTAGTTGTCCTGACGCTAACCCTAGTTGTCCTGACGCTAACCCTAGTTGTCCTGACGCTAACCCTAGTTGTCCTTACGCTAACCCTAGTTGTCCTGACGCTAACCCTAGCTGTCCTGACTCTAACCCAAGTTGTCCTGATGCTAACCCAAGTTGTCCTGACGCTAACCCTAGTTGTCCTGACGCTAACCCTAGTTGTCCTGATGCTAACCCTAGTTGTCCTGACGCTAACCCTAGTCGTCCTGACGCTAACCCTAGTTGTCCTGACGCTAACCCTACTTGTCATGACGCTAACCCTAGTTGTCCTGACGCTAACCCTAGTTGTCCTGACGCTAACCCTAGTTGTCCTGACGCTAACCCTAGTTGTCCTGACGTTAACCCTAGTTGTCCTGACGCTAACCCTACTTGTCCTGACGCTAACCCTACTTGTCCTGACGCTAACCCTAGTTGTCCTGACGCTAACCCTACTTGTCCTGACGCTAACCCTAGTTGTCCTGACGCTAACCCGAGATGTCCTGACGCTAACCCGAGTTGTACTGACGCTAACCCTAGTTGTCCTGACGCTAACCCGAGTTGTCCTGACGCTAACCCTAGTTGTCCTGACGCTAACCCGAGTTGTCCTGACGCTAACCCGAGTTGTCCTGACGCTAACCCTAATTGTCCTGACGCTAACCCGAGTTGTCCTGACGCTAACCCTAGTTGTCCTGACGCTAACCCTAGTTGTCCTGACGCTAACCCTAGTTGTCCTGACGCTAACCCTAGTTGTCCTGACGCTAACCCTAGTGGTCCTGACGTTAACCCTAGTTGTCCTGACGCTAACCCTACTTGTCCTGACGCTAACCCTACTTGTCCTGACGCTAACCCTAGTTGTCCTGACGCTAACCCTAGTTGTCCTGACGCTAACCCTAGTTGTCCTGACGCTAACCCTAGTTGTCCTGATGCTAACCCTAGTTGTCCTGACGCTAACCCTAGTCGTCCTGACGCTAACCCTAGTTGTCCTGACGCTAACCCTACTTGTCCTGACGCTAACCCTAGTTGTCATGACGCTAACCCTAGTTGTCCTGACGCTAACCCTAGTTGTCCTGACGCTAACCCTAGTTGTCCTGACGTTAACCCTAGTTGTCCTGACGCTAACCCTACTTGTCCTGACGCTAACCCTACTTGTCCTGACGCTAACCCTAGTTGTCCTGACGCTAACCCTACTTGTCCTGACGCTAACCCTAGTTGTCCTGACGCTAACCCGAGTTGTCCTGACGATAACCCGAGTTGTACTGACGCTAACCCTAGTTGTCCTGACGCTAACCCGAGTTGTCCTGACGCTAACCCTAGTTGTCCTGACGCTAACCCGAGTTGTCCTGACGCTAACCTGAGTTGTCCTGACCCTAACCCTAATTGTCCTGACGCTAACCCTAGTTGTCCTGACGCTAACCCTAGTTGTCCTGACGCTCACCCTAGTTGTCCTGACGCTAACCCTAGTTGTCCTGACGCTAACCCTACTTGTCCTGACGCTAACCCTAGTTGACCTGACGCTAACCCTAGTTGTCCTGACGCTAACCCTAGTTGTCCTGACGCTAACCCTACATGTCCTGACGCTAACCCTAGTTGTCCTGACGTTAACCCTAGTTGTCCTGACGCTAACCCTAGTTGTCCTGACGCTAACCCTACTTGTCCTGACGCTAACCCTAGTTGTCCTGACGCTAACCCTACTTGTCCTGACGCTAACCCTAGTTGTCCTGACGCTAACCCTAGTTGTCCTGACGCTAACCCTAGTTGTCCTGACGCTAACTCTAGTTGTCCTGACGCTAACCCTAGTTGTCCTGACGCTAACCCTAGTTGTCCTGACGCTAACCCTAATCGTCCTGACGCTAACCCTGCTTGTCCTGACGCTAACCCTAGTTGTCCTGACGCTAACCCTAGTTGTCCTGACGGTAACCCTACTTGTCCTGACGCTAACCCTACTTGTCCTGACGCTAGCCCTAGTTGTCCTGACTCTAACCCTAGTTGTCCTGACGCTAAATCTAGTTGTCCTGACGCTAACCATAGTTGTCCTGACGCTAACCCTAGTTGAAATGACGCTAACCCTAGTTGTACTGATGCTAACCCTAGTTGTCCTGACGCTAACCCTAGTTGTCCTGACGCTAAGCCTAGTTGTCCTGAAGCTAACCCTAGTTGTCCTGACGCTATCCCTAGTTGTCCTGACGCTAACCCTAGTCGTCCTGACGCTAACCCTAGTCGTCCTGACGCTAACCCTAGTTGTCCTGACGCTAACCCTAGTTGTCATGCCGCTAACCCTACTTGTCCTGACGCTAACCCTACTTGTCCTGACGCTAACCCTAGTTGTCCTGACGCTAACCCTAGTTGTCCTGACGCTAACTCTAGTTGTCCTGACGCTAACCCTAGTTGTCCTGACGCTAACCCTAGTTGTCCTGATGCTAACCCTAGTTGTCCTGACGCTAACCCTAGTTGAAATGACGCTAACCCTAGTTGTCCTGACGCTAACCCTAGTTGTCCTGACGCTAACCCTACTTGTCCTGACGCTAACCCTAGTTGTCCTGACGCTAACCCTAGTTGTCCTGACGCTCACCCTAGTTGTCCTGACGCTAACCCTAGTTGTCCTGACGCTAACCCTACTTGTCCTGACGCTAACCCTAGTTGACCTGACGCTAACCCTAGTTGTCCTGACGCTAACCCTAGTTGTCCTGACGCTAACCCTACATGTCCTGACGCTAACCCTATTTGTCCTGTCGCTAACCCTAGTTGTCCTGACGCTAACCCTAGTTGTCCTGACGCTAACCCTACTTGTCCTGACGCTAACTCTAGTTGTCCTGACGCTAACCCTAGTTGTCCTGACGCTAACCCTACTTGTCCTGACGCTAACCCTAGTTGTCCTGACGCTAACCCGAGTTGTCCTGACGCTAACCCTAGTTGTCCTGACGCTAACTCTAGTTGTCCTGATGCTAACCCTAGTTGTCCTGACGCTAACCCTAGTCGTCCTGACGCTAACCCTACTTGTCCTGACGCTAACCCTAGTTGTCCTGACGCTAACCCTACTTGTCCTGACGCTAACCCTACTTGTCCTGACGCTAACCCTAGTTGTCCTGACGCTAACCCTAGTTGTCCTGACGCTAACCCTAGTTGTCCTGACGCTAACCCTAGTTGAAATGACGCTAACCCTAGTTGTACTGACGCTAACCCTTGTTGTCCTTACGCTAACCCTAGTTGTCCTGACGCTAACCCTAGTTGTCCTGAAGCTAACACTAGTTGTCCTTACGCTAACCCTAGTTGTCCTGACGCTAACCCTAGTTGTCCTGAAGCTAACCCTAGTTGTCCTTACGCTAACCCTACTTGTCCTGATGCTAACCCTAGTTGTCCTGACGCTAACCCTAGTTGTCCTGACGCTAACCCTAGTCGTCCTAACGCTAACCCTAGTCGTCCTGACGCTAACCCAAGTCGTCCTGACGCTAACCCTAGTTGTCCTGACGCTAACCCTAGTTGTCCTGACGCTAACCCTAGTTGTCCTGACGCTAACCCTACTTGTCCTGACGCTAACCCTACTTGTCCTGACGCTAACGCTAGTTGTCCTGACGCTAACCCTAGTTGTCCTGACGCTAACTCTAGTTGTCCTGACGCTAACCCTAGTTGTCCTGACGCTAACCCTAGTTGTCCTGACGCTAACCCTAGTTGTACTGACGCTAACCCTAGTTGTCCTGACGCTAACCCTAGTTGAAATGACGCTAACCCTAGTTGTACTGACGCTAACCCTAGTTGTCCTGACGCTAACCCTAGTTGTCCTGACCTAACCCTAGTTGTCCTGACGCTAACCCTAGTTGTCCTGACGCTAACCCTAGTTGTCCTAACGCTAACCCTAGTTGTCCTGACGCTAACCCTAGTTGTCCTGATGCTAACCCTAGTTGTCCTGACGCTAACCCTAGTTGTCCTGACGCTAACCCTACTTGTCCTGACGCTAAACCTAGTTGTCCTGACGCTAACCCTAGTTGTCCTGACGCTCACCCTAGTTGTCCTGACGCTAACCCTAGTTGTCCTGACGCTAACCCTACTTGTCCTGACGCTAACCCTAGTTGACCTGACGCTAACCCTAGTTGTCCTGACGCTAACCCTAGTTGTCCTGACGCTAACCCTACATGTCCTGACGCTAACCCTAGTTGTCCTGTCGCTAACCCTAGTTGTCCTGACGCTAACCCTAGTTGTCCTGACGCTAACCCTACTTGTCCTGACGCTAACTCTAGTTGTCCTGACGCTAACCCTAGTTGTCCTGACGCTAACCCTACTTGTCCTGACGCTAACCCTAGTTGTCCTGACGCTAACCCTAGTTGTCCTGACGCTAACCCTAGTTGTCCTGACGCTAACTCTAGTTGTCCTGATGCTAACCCTAGTTGTCCTGACTCTAACCCTAGTCATCCTGACGCTAACCCTACTTGTCCTGACGCTAACCCTAGTTGTCCTGACGCTAACCCTACTTGTCCTGACGCTAACCCTACTTGTCCTGACGCTAACCCTACTTGTCCTGACGCTAACCCTAGTTGTCCTGACGCTAACCCTAGTTGTCCTGACGCTAACCCTAGTTGTCCTGACGCTAACCCTAGTTGTCCTGACGCTAACCCTAGTTGAAATGACGCTAACCCTAGTTGTACTGACGCTAACCCTAGTTGTCCTTACGCTAACCCTAGTTGTCCTGACGCTAACCCTAGTTGTCCTGAAGCTAACACTAGTTGTCCTTACGCTAACCCTAGTTGTCCTGACGCTAACCCTAGTTGTCCTGAAGCTAACCCTAGTTGTCCTTACGCTAACCCTACTTGTCCTGACGCTAACCCTAGTTGTCCTGACGCTAACCCTAGTTGTCCTGACGCTAACCCTAGTCGTCCTAACGCTAACCCTAGTCGTCGTGACGCTAACCCAAGTCATCCTGACGCTAACCCTAGTTGTCCTGACGCTAACCCTAGTTGTCCTGACGCTAACCCTAGTTGTCCTGACGCTAACCCTACTTGTCCTGACGCTAACCCTACTTGTCCTGACGCTAATGCTAGTTGTCCTGACGCTAACCCTAGTTGTCCTGACGCTAACTCTAGTTGTCCTGACGCTAACCCTAGTTGTCCTGACGCTAACCCTAGTTGTCCTGACGCTAACCCTAGTTGTACTGAAGCTAACCCTAGTTGTCCTGACGCTAACCCTAGTTGAAATGACGCTAACCCTAGTTGTACTGACGCTAACCCTAGTTGTCCTGACGCTAACCCTAGTTGTCCTGACCTAACCCTAGTTGTCCTGACGCTAACCCTAGTTGTCCTGACGCTAACCCTAGTTGTCCTAACGCTAACCCTAGTTGTCCTGACGCTAACCCTAGTTGTCCTGATGCTAACCCTAGTTGTCCTGACGCTAACCCTAGTTGTCCTGACGCTAACCCTAGTTGTCCTGACGCTAACCCTACTTGTCCTGACGCTAACCCTAGTTGTCCTGACGCTAACCCTAGTTGTCCTGATGCTAACCCTAGTTGTCCTGATGCTAACCCTACATGTCCTGACGTTAACCCTAGTTGTCCTGACGCTAACCCTAGTTGTCCTGACGCTAACCCTACTTGTCCTGACGCTAACCCTACTTGTCCTGACGCTAACCCTAGTTGTCCTGACGCTAACCCTAGTTGTCCTGATGCTAACCCTAGTTGTCCTGACGCTAACCCTAGTTGTCCTGACGCTAACCCTAGTTGTCCTGTCGCTAACCCTAGCTGTCCTGACGTTAACCCTACTTGTCCTGACGCTAACCCTAGTTGTCCTGACGCTAACCCTAGTTGTCCTGACGCTAACCCTAGTTGTCCTGACGCTAACCCTACTTGTCCTGACGCTAAACCTAGTTGTCCTGACGCTAACCCTAGTTGTCCTGACGCTAACCCTAGTTGTCCTGACGCTAACCCTAGTTGTCCTGTCGCTAACCCTAGCTGTCCTGACGCTAACCCTAGTTGTCCTGACGCTTACCCTAGTTGTCCTGACGCTAACCCTAGTTGTCCTGATGCTAACCCTAGTTGTCCTGACGCTAACCCTAGTTGTCCTCACGCTAACCCTAGTTGTCCTGACGCTAACCCTAGTTGTCCTCACGCTAACCCTAGTTGTCCTGACGCTAACCCTACTTTTCCTGACGCTAACCCTACTTGTCCTGACGCTAACCCTACTTGTCCTGACGCTAACCCTAGTTGTCCTGACGCTAACCCTAGTTGTCCTGACGCTAACTCTAGTTGTCCTGACGCTAACCCTAGTTGTCCTGACGCTAACCCTAGTTGTCCTGACGCTAACCCTAGTTGAAATGACGCTAACCCTAGTTGTACTGACGCTAACCCTAGTTGTCCTGACGCTAACCCTAGTTGTCCTGACGCTAACCCTAGTTGTCGTAACGCTAACCCTAGTTGTCCTGACGCTAACCCTAGTTGTCCTGACGCTAACCCTACTTGTCCTGACGCTAACCCTAGTTGTCCTGACGCTAACCCTACTTGTCCTGACGCTAACCCTAGTTGTCCTGACGCTAACCCTAGTTGTCCTGACGCTAACCCTACTTGTCCTGATGCTAACCCTAGTTGTCCTGACGCTAACCCTACTTGTCCTGACGCTAAACCTAGTTGTCCTGATGCTAACCCTAGTTGTCCTGACGCTAACCCTAGTTGTCCTGACGCTAACCCTTGCTGTCCTGACGCTAACCCTAGTTGTCCTGACGCTAACCCTAGTTGTCCTGACGCTAACCCTAGTTGTCCTGACGCTTACCCTAGATGTCCTGACGCTAACCCTAGTTGTCCTGACGCTAACCCTAGCTGTCCTGACGCTAACCCTAGTTGTCCTGACGCTAACCCTAGTTGTCCTGATGCTAACCCTAGTTGTCCTGACGCTAACCCTAGTTGTCCTGACGCTAACCCTAGTTGTCCTGACGCTAACCCTAGTCGTCCTGACGCTAACCCTAGTCGTCCTGACGCTAACCCAAGTCGTCCTGATGCTAACCCTAGTTGTCCTGACGCTAACCCTAGTTGTCCTGACGCTAACCCTACTTGTCCTGACGCTAACCCTACTTGTCCTGACGCTAACCCTAGTTGTCGTGACGCTAACTCTAGTTGTCCTGACGCTAACCCTAGTTGTCCTGACGCTAACCCTAGTTGTCCTGACGCTAACCCTAGTTGTACTGACGCTAACCCTAGTTGTCCTGACGCTAACCCTAGTTGAAATGACGCTAACCCTAGTTGTGCTGACGCTAACCCTAGTTGTCCTGACGCTAACCCTAGTTGTCCTGACCTAACCCTAGTTGTCCTGACGCTAACCCTAGTTGTCCTGACGCTAACCCTAGTTGTCCTAACGCTAACCCTAGTTGTCCTGACGCTAACCCTAGTTGTCCTGATGCTAACCCTAGTTGTCCTGACGCTAACCCTAGTTGTCCTGACGCTAACCCTAGTTGTCCTGACGCTAACCCTAGTTGTCCTGATGCTAACCCTAGTTGTCCTGATGCTAACCCTACATGTCCTGACGTTAACCCTAGTTGTCCTGATGCTAACCCTAGTTGTCCTGACGCAAACCCTAGTTGTCCTGACGCTAACCCTACTTGTCCTGACGTTAACCCTACTTGTCCTGACGCTAACCCTAGTTGTCTTGACGTTAACCCTAGTTGTCCTGATGCTAACCCTAGTTGTCCTGACGCTAACCCTAGTTGTCCTGACGCTAACCCTAGTTGTCCTGTCGCTAACCCTAGCTGTCCTGATGCTAACCCTACTTGTCCTGACGCTAACCCTAGCTGTCCTGACGCTAACCCTACTTGTCCTGACGCTAACCCTAGTTGTCCTGACGCTAACCCTAGTTGTCCTAACGCTAACCCTAGTTGTCCTGACGCTAACCCTAGTTGTCCTGACGCTAACCCTAGTTGTCCTGACGCTAACCCTACTTGTCCTGACGCTAAACCTAGTTGTCCTGACGCTAACCCTAGTTGTCCTGACGCTAACCCTATTTGTTCTGACGCTAACCCTAGTTGTCCTGACGCTAACCCTAGTTGTCCTGTTGCTAACCCTAGCTGTCCTGACGCTAACCCTAGTTGTCCTGACGCTAACCCTAGTTGTCCTGACGCTTACCCTAGTTGTCCTGACGCTAACCCTAGTTGTCCTGACGCTAACCCTAGTTGTCCTGACGCTAACCCTAGTTGTCCTGATGCTAACCCTAGTTGTCCTGACGCTAACCCTAGTTGTCCTCACGCTAACCCTAGTTGTCCCGACGCTAACCCTAGTTGTCCTGACGCTAACCCTAGTTGTCCTGACGCTAACCCTACTTTTCCTGACGCTAACCCTACTTGTCCTGACGCTAACCCTACTTGTCCTGACGCTAACCCTACTTGTCCTGACGCTAACCCTAGTTGTCCTGACGCTAACTCTAGTTGTCCTGACGCTAACCCTAGTTGTCCTGACGCTAACCCTAGTTGTCCTGACGCTAACCCTAGTTGAAATGACGCTAACCCTAGTTGTCCTAACGCTAACCCTAGTTGTCCTGACGCTAACCCTAGTTGTCCTGACGCTAACTCTAGTTGTCCTGACGCTAACCCTAGTTGTACTGACGCTAACCCTAGTTGTCCTGACGCTAACCCTAGTTGTCCTGACGCTAACCCTAGTTGTCCTAACGCTAACCCTAGTTGTCCTGACGCTAACCCAGGTTGTCCTGACGCTAACCCTAGTTGTCCTGACGCTAACCCTACTTGTCCTGACGCTAACCCTAGTTGTCCTGACGCTAACCCTAGTTGTCCTGATGCTAACCCTACATGTCCTGACGTTAACCCTAGTTGTCCTGACGCTAACCCTAGTTGTCCTGACGCTAACCCTAGTTGTCCTGACGCTAACCCTACTTGTCCTGACGCTAACCCTAGTTGTCCTGACGCTAACCCTAGTTGTCCTGACGCTAACCCTACTTGTCCTGACGCTAACCCTAGTTGTCCTGACGCTAACCCTAGTTGTCCTGACGCTAACCCTACTTGTCCTGACGCTTACCCTAGTTGTCCTGACGCTAACCCTACTTGTCCTGACGCTAAACCTAGTTGTCCTGACGCTAACCCTAGTTGTCCTGACGCTAACCCTAGTTGTCCTGATGCTAACCCTAGTTGTCCTGACGCTAACCCTAGTTGGCCTGACGCTAACCCTAGTTGTCCTGACACTAACCCTAGTCGTCCTGACGCTAACCCTAGTCGTCCTGACGCTAACCCAAGTCGTCCTGACGCTAACCCTAGTTGTCCTGACGCTAACCCTAGTTGTCCTGACGCTAACCCTAGTCGTCCTGACGCTAACCCTACTTGTCCTGACGCTAACCCTACTTGTCCTGACGCTAAACCTACTTGTCCTGATGCTAACGCTAGTTGTCCTGACGCTAACCCTAGTTGTCCTGACGGTAACTCTAGTTGTCCTGACGCTAACCCTAGTGGTCCTGACGCTAACCCTAGTTGTCCTGACGCTAACCCTAGTTATACTGACGCTAACCCTAGTTGTCCTGACGCTAACCCTAGTTGAAATGACGCTAACCCTAGTTGTACTGACGCTAACCCTAGTTGTCTTGACCTAACCCTAGTTGTCCTGACGCTAACCCTAGTTGTCCTGACGCTAACCCTAGTTGTCCTAACGCTAACCCTAGTTGTCCTGACGCTAACCCAAGTTGTCCTGATGCTAACCCTAGTTGTCCTGACGCTAACCCTAGTTGTCCTAACGCTAACCCTAGTTGTCCTAACGCTAACCCAAGTTGTCCTGATGCTAACCCTAGTTGTCCTGACGCTAACCCTAGTTGTCCTGACGCTAACCCTAGTTGTCCTGACGCTAACCCTAGTTGTCCTGATGCTAACCCTAGTTGTCCTGACGCTAACCCTAGTTGTCCTGACGCTAACCCTAGTTGTACTGACGCTAACCCTAGTTGTCCTGACGCTAACCCTAGTTGAAATGACGCTAATCCTAGTTGTACTGACGCTAACCCTAGTTGTCCTGACGCTAACCCTAGTTGTCCTGACCTAACCCTAGTTGTCCTGACGCTAACCCTAGTTGTCCTGACGCTAACCCTAGTTGTCCTAACGCTAACCCTAGTTGTCCTGACGCTAACCCTAGTTGTCCTGATGCTAACCCTAGTTGTCCTGACGCTAACCCTAGTTGTCCTGACGCTAACCCTAGTTGTCCTGACGCTAACCCTAGTTGTCCTGACGCTAACCCTAGTTGTCCTGATGCTAACCCTAGTTGTCCTGATGCTAACCCTACATGTCCTGACGTTAACCCTAGTTGTCCTGACGCTAACCCTAGTTGTCCTGACGCTAACCCTACTTGTCCTGACGCTAACCCTACTTGTCCTGACGCTAACCCTAGTTGTCCTGACGCTAACCCTAGTTGTCCTGATGCTAACCCTAGTTGTCCTGACGATAACCCTAGTTGTCCTGACGCTAACCCTAGTTGTCCTGTTGCTAACCCTAGCTGTCCTGACGCTAACCCTACTAGTCCTGACGCTAACCCTAGCTGTCCTGACGCTAACCCTACTTGTCCTGACGCTAACCCTAGTTGTCCTGACGCTAACCCTAGTTGTCCTGACGCTAAACCTAGTTGTCCTGACGCTAACCCTAGTTGTCCTGAAGCTAACCCTATTTGTCCTGACGCTAACCCTAGTTGTCCTGACGCTAACCCTAGTTGTCCTGTCGCTAACCCTAGCTGTCCTGACGCTAACCCTAGTTGTCCTGACGCTAACCCTAGTTGTCCTGACGCTTACCCTAGTTGGCCTGACGCTAACCCTAGTTGTCCTGACTCTAACCCTAGTTGTCCTGACGCTAACCCTAGTTGTCCTGATGCTAACCCTAGTTGTCCTGACGCTAACCCTAGTTGTCCTCACGCTAACCCTAGTTGTCCCGACGCTAACCCTAGTTGTCCTGACGCTAACCCTACTTTTCCTGACGCTAACCCTACTTGTCCTGACGCTAACCCTACTTGTCCTGACGCTAACCCTACTTGTCCTGACGCTAACCCCAGTTGTCCTGACGCTAACCCTAGTTGTCCTGACGCTAACTCTAGTTGTCCTGACGCTAACCCTAGTTGTCCAGACGCTAACCCTAGTTGTCCTGACGCTAACCCTAGTTGAAATGACGCTAACCCTAGTTGTCCTAACGCTAACCCTAGTTGTCCTGACGCTAACCCTAGTTGTCCTGACGCTAACTCTAGTTGTCCTGACGCTAACCCTAGTTGTACTGACGCTAACCCTAGTTGTCCTGACGCTAAACCTAGTTGTCCTGACGCTAACCCTAGTTGTCCTGACGCTAACCCTAGTTGTCCTAACGCTAACCCTAGTTGTCCTGACGCTAACCCTAGTTGTCCTGATGCTAACCCTAGTTGTCCTGACGCTAACCCTACTTGTCCTGACGCTAACCCTAGTTGTCCTGACGCTAACCCTAGTTGTCCTGATGCTAACCCTACATGTCCTGACGTTAACCCTAGTTGTCCTGACGCTAACCCTAGTTGTCCTGACGCTAACCCTAGTTGTCCTGACGCTAACCCTACTTGTCCTGACGCTAACCCTAGTTGTCCTGACGCTAACCCTAGTTGTCCTGACGCTAACCCTACTTGTCCTGACGCTAACCCTAGTTGTCCTGACGCTAACCCTAGTTGTCCTGACGCTAACCCTACTTGTCCTGACGCTAACCCTAGTTGTCCTGACGCTAACCCTACTTGTCCTGACGCTAAACCTAGTTGTCCTGACGCTAAGCCTAGTTGTCCTGACGCTAACCCTAGTTGTCCTGACGCTAACCCTAGTTGTCCTGACGCTAACCCTAGTCGTCCTGACGCTAACCCTAGTCGTCCTGACGCTAACCCAAGTCGTCCTGACGCTAACCCTAGTTGTCCTGACGCTAACCCTAGTTGTCCTGACGCTAACCCTAGTTGTCCTGACGCTAACCCTACTTGTCCTGACGCTGACCCTACTTGTCCTGACGCTAACTCTAGTTGTCCTGACGCTAACCCTAGTTTTCCTGACGGTAACTCTAGTTGTCCTGACGCTAACCCTAGTGGTCCTGACGCTAACCCTAGTTGTCCTGACGCTAACCCTAGTTGTACTGACGCTAACCCTAGTTGTCCTGACGCTAACCCTAGTTGAAATGACGCTAACCCTAGTTGTACTGACGCTAACCCTAGTTGTCCTGACGCTAACCCTAGTTGTCCTGACCTAACCCTAGTTGTCCTGACGCTAACCCTAGTTGTCCTGACGCTAACCCTAGTTGTCCTAACGCTAACCCTAGTTGTCCTGACGCTAACCCTAGTTGTCCTGATGCTAACCCTAGTTGTCCTGATGCTAACCCTAGTTGTCCTGACGCTAACCCTAGTTGTCCTGATGCTAACCCTAGTTGTCCTGATGCTAACCCTACATGTCCTGACGTTAACCCTAGTTGTCCTGACGCTAACCCTAGTTGTCCTGACGCTAACCCTACTTGTCCTGACGCTAACCCTACTTGTCCTGACGCTAACCCTAGTTGTCCTGACGCTAACCCTAGGTGTCCTGATGCTAACCCTAGTTGTCCTGACGCTAACCCTAGTTGTCCTGTCGCTAACCCTAGCTGTCCTGACGCTAACCCTACTTGTCCTGACGCTAACCCTAGTTTTCCTGACGCTAACCCTAGTTGTCCTGACGCTAACCCTACTTGTCCTGACGCTAAACCTAGTTGTCCTGACGCTAACCCTAGTTGTCCTGACGCTAACCCTATTTGTCCTGACGCTAACCCTAGTTGTCCTGACGCTAACCCTAGTTGTCCTGTCGCTAACCCTAGCTGTCCTGACGCTAACCCTAGTTGTCCTGACGCTAACCCTAGTTGTCCTGACGCTTACCCTAGTTGGCCTGACGCTAACCCTAGTTGTCCTGACGCTAACCCTAGTTGTCCTGACGCTAACCCTAGTTGTCCTGATGCTAACCCTAGTTGTCCTGACGCTAACCCTAGTTGTCCTCACGCTAACCCTAGTTGTCCCGACGCTAACCCTAGTTGTCCTGACGCTAACCCTAGTTGTCCCGACGCTAACCCTAGTTGTCCTGACGCTAACCCTACTTTTCCTGACGCTAACCCTACTTGTCCTGACGCTAACCCTACTTGTCCTGACGCTAACCCTACTTGTCCTGACGCTAACCCTAGTTGTCCTGACGCTAACCCTAGTTGTCCTGACGCTAACTCTAGTTGTCCTGACGCTAACCCTAGTTGTCCTGACGCTAACCCTAGTTGTCCTGACGCTAACCCTAGTTGAAATGACGCTAACCCTAGTTGTCCTAACGCTAACCCTAGTTGTCCTGACGCTAACCCTAGTTGTCCTGACGCTAACTCTAGTTGTCCTGACGCTAACCCTAGTTGTACTGACGCTAACCCTAGTTGTCCTGACGCTAACCCTAGTTGTCCTGACGCTAACCCTAGTTGTCCTGACGCTAACCCTAGTTGTCCTAACGCTAACCCTAGTTGTCCTGACGCTAACCCTAGTTGTCCTGACGCTAACCCTACTTGTCCTGACGCTAACCCTAGTTGTCCTGACGCTAACCCTAGTTGTCCTGATGCTAACCCTACATGTCCTGACGTTAATCCTAGTTGTCCTGACGCTAACCCTAGTTGTCCTGACGCTAACCCTAGTTGTCCTGACGCTAACCCTACTTGTCCTGACGCTAACCCTAGTTGTCCTGACGCTAACCCTAGTTGTCCTGACGCTAACCCTACTTGTCCTGACGCTAACCCTAGTTGTCCTGACGCTAACCCTAGTTGTCCTGACGCTAACCCTACTTGTCCTGACGCTAACCCTAGTTGTCCTGACGCTAACCCTACTTGTCCTGATGCTAAACCTAGTTGTCCTGACGCTAACCCTAGTTGTCCTGACGCTAACCCTAGTTGTCCTGACGCTAACCCTAGCTGTCCTGACGCTAACCCTAGTTGTCCTGACGCTAACCCTAGTTGTCCTGACTCTAACCCTAGTTGTCCTGACGCTAACCCTAGTTGTCCTGACGCTTACCCTAGTTGTCCTGACGCTAACCCTATTTGTCCTGACGCTAACCCTAGCTGTCCTGACGCTAACCCTAGTTGTCCTGACGCTAACCCTAGTTGTCCTGACGCTAACCCTAGTTGTCCTGACGCTAACCCTAGTTGTCCTGACGCTAACCCTACTTGTCCTGACGCTAACCCTAGTTGTCCTGACGCTAACCCTAGTTGTCCTGACGCTAATCCTAGTTGTCCTTACGCTAACCCTAGTTGTCCTGACGTTAACCCTAGTTGTCCTGACGCTAACCCTACTTGTCCTGACGCTAACCCTAGTTGTCCTGACGCTAACCCTAGTTGTCCTGACGCTAACCCTACTTGTCCTGACGCTAACCCTAGTTGTCCTGACGCTAACCCGAGTTGTCCTGACGCTAACCCGAGTTGTACTGACGCTAACCCTAGTTGTCCTGACGCTAACCCTAGTTGTCCTGACGCTAACCCGAGTTGTCCTGATGCTAACCCGAGTTGTCCTGACGCTAACCCGAGTTGTCCTGACGCTAACCCGAGTTGTCCTGACGCTAACCCGAGTCGTCCTGATGCTAACCCGAGTTGTCCTGACGCTAACCCTAATTGTCCTGACGCTAACCCGAGTTGTCCTGACGCTAACCCTAGTTGTCCTGACGCTAACCCTAGTTGTCCTGACGCTAACCCTACTTGTCCTGACGCTAACCCTAGTTGTCCTGACGCTAACCCTAGTTGTCCTGACGCTCACCCTAGTTGTCCTGACGCTAACCCTAGTTGTCCTGACGCTAACCCTACTTGTCCTGACTCTAACCCTAGTTGACCTGACGCTAACCCTAGTTGTCCTGACGCTAACCCTAGTTGTCCTGACGCTAACCCTACATGTCCTGACACTAACCCTAGTTGTACTGACGCTAACCCTAGTTGTCCTGACGCTAACCCTAGTTGTCCTGACGCTAACCCTACTTGTCCTGACGCTAACCCTAGTTGTCCTGACGCTAACCCTACTTGTCCTGACGCTAACCCTACTTGTCCTGACGCTAACCCTAGTTGTCCTGACGCTAACCCTAGTTGTCCTGATGCTATCCCTAGTTGTCCTGACGCTAACCCTAGTTGTCCTGACGCTAACCCTAGTTGTCCTGACGCTAACCCTAGTTGTCTTGACGCTAACCCTAGTTGTCCTGACGCTAACCCTAGTTGTCCTGACGCTAACCCTAGTTGTCCTGACTAGTGTTGAGCGATACCTTCCGATATCAGGAAATATCGTATCGGATTGGATCGGGCCGATACCCAAAAAGTATCGGATATCGCCGATTCCGATACCGGAAACCAATGCAAGTCAATGGGACACAAATATCGGAATGAAAAAAAACCCTTTCTTTCCTTGTAGGTTAAATCTACATGAAGTAAAACAACTAAGAATAATGTAGAATGACATGAAAAGCCGGCAATTCATCAGCGGCATTCACCGGTACCTGACAATTTACAACAGAAAGAATAGAGCTTCACACATAGATTAGATAGATAGAAACATGTCAGTCACATATCTATGAAGTACAGGGACAGTGTTGCTTACAGAACTTGTCATTTAGGGAAAAGGATTTATTTAAAAAAATATTAGTGTTTTCGTGCACCGTCTCTTTAAAAAAGCCGGCCGGCAATTCAGCATTAGTGTTGAGCCACCCCCGTAGTGTTCGAGTTCGGTTCGGTTCGTCGAACACCCGTTTGTTCGCCAAACTGTTCGTCGAACACCTTCGAACACCGTTAAAACCAATGGCAGGCAAACAAAAACACATAGAAACACATAGAAAACACCTTCAAAGGTGTCCAAAAGCTGACAAACTGCTCAGAAGACACAACTAACACATGGAAAAGTGACAAGTACATATAGTCATGCGAAAAGAAAAGAGGTGGAGGAGTAAAAGGAGGGGGAGACACAGATATAGGCATGTCATGCCCTTCTAAAATCCAAAAAGTGAGAAGCCGACACGGCCAGTCCGCTCCTGCCCGTGCCACCTCCGTGTCGCCGGGTTTGTGCCAGAGCCGCGGTGAACCCTGACGGCCAGCCCCCCTCTCCCAATACTGGTGCCTGTCCGCTGGTGGGTCGAGCGAGCCCCCCTGTGGTGGAGGCAGCTCTAAGCTTTTTAATTTAAATTGTCTCTCTAATTTGAATGAATACACTTTAAATCCATTTACAAGGATCTATTGGAGGGCAAGTCTCATGCCAGCAGCCGCGTAATTCCAGCTCCAGTAGCGTCCACTAAAGCTGCTGCAGTTAAAAAGCTTTTATAAGGATCGAGCTCGGCTGTCCACCGCAAGGCATCCTACTGCCAGTCCCAGCCCCTATGCCTTGGGGTGCCTCCTGATGCTCTTCACTGAGTATCCCGTGGTCCCGAAGCATTTCCTTTGAAAAAATTAAGTGTCCAAACTACAGGTGGTGTAGCTTGCTTAACAGCCCGGATAATCCGCTGACTAGCAGACACTGCTACTAGGCACAAAGTATTTCCTGGGCTAGATGCAGTTAAAAATTTGTAAGTAGATACTCTCGTTGGATGCTGAGAAAGCATTCCATAGAGTCTCCTGGCACGCCATATATGATTCTCTTAAAAAGCTTGGGGAAGGGGTCTAGGGGACCCTTTTATAGCCAAAATCACGGCCCTGTATCACAATACGTCACCTAGGCTGAAGATATATGGAACTGTAGCACCCTGAGGGCTCGGTTGCTACAGACGTATTGCACCTCACCCAGAGGTGTGATATCTCACTCTCAGATAAGGATGGAGTGTGGATCAGGACCCGACACCTGCATGCATTACACCACATTGCCGTGGGGCAGGGCGACCAATATGCCCCTGAGATGGGCACGACAGTCCCTGTCCCTGGCTGGAGTAGGGGGAGGGAACACTGAGGAAGGGGAACCCTGCAGTGCAGGAGCAGGGAGGAAGCAGTTCCTGGGTGCATTGAGAAGGGAGTATAAAAGGTGGGCACCATCTTAGTTCAGTGCAGAGAAGTCTGAGCAGAAGTGGCAGGGAGCAGGGGCTCTGCATGAGCTCTGCTCCGGAGGCGGGCCTAGTAACAGAGGCCCAGGCCTGCAAGAGGGAGAAGGAAGGAAGAGGAGCGGAGAAGGCTCCAGGAACGAGGAATGAAGGGATCCCAGGGGTGCGGACGGGCGAGTCGCCACCGCACGCCCGAATCCACCTGCGTGGAGGGGTCAGGCCAAAGCGGGAGACCGGTCCCCGAACTAGTGGAGGCAGGAAACGACCCTCAGCTAGAAACCGGAGGCTCAGACATTTTATGTGGCGCAGCCCCTTGCTACACCCGCTAGAAGGCACCACATAGGGTCAGGGAAACTGGCGCCAAGTTTACCAAGAGGAGGCCCGAGGCAGCCGGACAGAAGTGTTGGTAAGAAAGGCCAGACAAAGGACACACAAAGGGGGTCCTGTGAAGCGCTCCAAAGTTATCTGGGAGTTGTCTGAGCCCCTCACCTGGTGAGCACAGTACGACGTGGGCAGCCGTTACCTGCAGACGTGGTCTGGATAATAAGAACTGTGAGTAAAGGCCCTGAACTGCATCACTGACTCCGTGTCGTTACTGCTGCTGCCCTGCACCATCACCCCCATCCTCCGCATACACTGCCCTGAGGCTATACTCCTCCCGTGGGGAGTTATGCTACGCTCTGCTGCACCCACAACACCAGCCTTAGCGGTCTGCCCTGTAGCGGCGGTTCACTCTGACCGCAATCCACGGGTGGCGTAGTCGGACATTTAAACATCAAAACCACATAAATAGTTCCGCCACTGGTTTGACCACCCTGAGCCACGGAACCGGATCGCCGCCACGAAGACTACAACCACCAGCATCCACCAAAAAGGGTCCGGCTCCGGGTGTCCCAAGGCCCAGGGGGTGCGTCAGAACATTTTCATCACCTTTCACAATCACCAATGGGACAAGGCAGGGATGTCCTCTGTCCCCTCTCTTATACATCCTAGTGACGGAGCACCTGCTCTCATCAATTCGCCATAACCCCAATATTAGGTGGATTGAGGTGGGAGGCACCGAGTACAAGTGCTCTCTATTTGCTGATGATGTCCTAGTATATATCACTCAATCACATATATCCATCCATGCTGTTATGGCTGAAATAGATCACTTTGTTACATGGTCAAATTTTAAAATCAATGCAGCGAAGTCTGGGGCCCTCGATGTCTCCCTCCCCAAATCCATATAGGATTCCATCCAGTCCAACTTTCCCTTTGCCTGGCCCTCACAGGGTATCAAATACTTAGGAATTCCTATTCATAGAGACCTCTCCCATCTATGTTATCTTAATTTTGGGCCCTTTATTGAACAACTCCATACAGACCACGGTTGGCAAGTTAGAACTGTAAGATTCACTACGTGAACCACTGGTGTTTTGTGGAAAAGCACATGTACACTGCGTTCCAAATTATTATGCAAAAAGTGTTTAGGAGTGATAAGGGAAGAATTTGTTTGTTTGTCAGTTAACTCATTGATGGTGATGTGTGTCAGGGCTCTTTATATCACTGTAAGCAATTGCAGACACCTGTGCTAATTAGTTTGGCAGGTGTGTCCAATGAAAGGCAAGACTACTTAAGAAGGCTGTCTCACATTATTAAGCAGCCTACATTTTCTGCCAAAATGGGAAAGAAAAAGGATGTGTCGGCTGCTGAGAAGCAACAAATTGTGGAGTGTTTAGGTCAAAGCATGACTACAATCAACATTGTGCGATGATCAGGATGAAGTGTCTTGGCAATCAAGAAGTATGTAGCTGATTCACAGTACACACGTGTGCGTGCTGATAAGGGCAAATTGAGGACTCTTTCCTACAGGCAATTACGTCAGGTTGAAAGAGCAGCGGCAAAAAAGCCTTGTCATAGCAGCAGACAAGTTTTTGAAGCTGCTTGTGCCTCCAACGTCCCCCGAACAACAAGATGCAGGGTCCTTCAGAGGTTTGCAGCTGTGCATACGCCATCCTGTCGACCTCCTCTATCCACTTCACACAAGCAGAAACGGCTCCAGTGGGCCAAACATTACATGAAGACTGATTTCAAAACTGTTTTGTTCACGGACGAGTGCCGTGCAGCGCTCGATGGTCCCGATGGATGGAGTGGAGGATGGCTGGTTGATGGACACCCCACGCAAACACGACTACAGCGCCAACAAGGAGGAGGTGGAGTAATGTTTTGGCCTGGAATCATGGAGAGAGAGATTGTCGGCCCCTTTAGGATCCCTGAAGGCGCTAAAGATGAACTCCATAATGTATGTGGATTTTCTCAAACAGCACTTCCTGCCATGGTTTAAGAAGAAGAACCGTGTATTTCACAGCAAGATCATTTTTCTGCATGATAATGCACCATCTCATGCTGCACATAAAACATCTGCATCTCTGGCTGATATGGGCATAAAAGGGGACAAACTTATGGTGTGACCCCCATGCTCCCCTGACCTCTACCCCATTCAGAACCTTTGGAGCATCATTAAAAGAAGTGTCTATCATGGCGGGAGGCAGTTCACATCGAAGCAACAGCTCTGGGAGGGTATTCTGTCCTCATGCAAAACAATTGAAGCAGAAACCATCCAAAACCTGACAAATTCAATGGACGAGAGAGTTCAGAAGCTCCTTTCGAACAAGGGGTCCTATGTGAAAATGTAACATCACCTAGAATAAAGTTTTGAGTTGAAAACTGTTTGATTTCAGTTTCTAACAACCTGCTAATGCTTATAATTTCAAAAATGACCATTTTTTTGGTCTTTATTAAAATGAAAAGGTTGATCGAAAAGTTTGGGGGATCTAAGAGTGTGGCAACCCAGTAGTCATGATTACTTCGAATTCTGACAATATGAAGGTCATGCTGCAGGTAGTGCAGCAAGAAGGCACTTATGTGTCTTGCGCATCTCGGAGCCCCAAAATTATTTTCCGGGCTAGATGCAGCTGAAAATTATTATTAATTTTAAATCTGGTGAAGCTTTAGTATAGATGGCCTAATAGGATCAGTGCTGCACACTGCTACAAAGCCCAAATTATTTTCCAGTCAAGATACAGATAAACATGATTAGTAATTTTAAATCTGGTGGAGCTTATTATAGATGGCCTAGAAGGCCTAATAGAATCAGTGCTGCACACTGCTACAAAGCCCAAATTATTTTCCAGCCAAGATACAGATAAACATGATTAGTAATTTGAAAGCTTAAAACGGTTGGTAGGGTGATTTTAACCAATCATCAAGCTTTTACTCTCCACAGGATGACACAGGGGTAGAAAAGTCATTTGGGATCCATGATTTGTTCATCTTTATGAACGTGAGTCTGTCTACATTATCAGTGGAGAGCCGCGTGCGCTTATCTGTCAGCACACCACCAGCAGCGCTGAACACACGTTCAGACAGAACGCTGGCTGCGGGGCATGACAAGATCTCCAAGGCGTAAGTGGCTAGCTCCGGCCATTTATCCAGATTGGAAGCCCAAAAAGAGCAAGGGTCCAGTGACACAGTCGTGGCTTCAATGTTTACTTGGAGATACTCCTGTACCATCGTCTCTAGGCGTTGACTATGTGTCAGACTTCTTGTCTCCTGTGGCCTTGCAAAGGATGGGCTAAAAAAGTGGTGAAATGATTCCGCAAAATTGATGTTACCAGCAGATACTGTGGTTCTGTTACGGTTTGAGTGCTGAACACTTGACGGTCCCACGGTTGGCAAGTTGGAACTGTGAGATTCACTACGTGCACCACTGGTATTTTGTGGAAAAGCACATGTAAGATTCTGCAACAGTCTCTGCTGATACTCCTGCATGCGTGCATCCCTTTCTATGGCAGGAATAATTTCTGCAAATTTACTTTTGTACCGGGGATCTAACAGTGTGGCAACCCAGTAGTCAGGATTATTTCTAATTCTCACAATTCGAGAGTCATGTTGCAGGTAGTGCAGCAAGAAGGCACTCATGTGTGTTGCGCATCCAGGAGCACCAAGTCCCTGTTGTGTTGGTGGCGAGGTAACAATCATGCTTCCTTCCTCTGTCCTCTCCCCCCAAACTCGCACAAAAGAAATGTGATCAAGGTCTCCCTCATCTGATGAGTCTTCCATCAGTTCGTCCTCCACTTCTTCCTGGGCTCCTGCACCTTCCTCACTAGTTTGGCTGCTACCATGCGCCCTGGTAAAATCATCTCCCCCACCCTCACATGCCTGCCGCCTTGGTGCTGCCGACCGTCTGGACCTTGCAGATGTTAGCCCTTCCGCATACAACTCCTCCTCCTCTACTTCCTCCACCTCCTCTTGTGCCACCACCTGTCTCCGAATTCTGTTTAACATGTGCTCCAGCATGTAAATCACCGGAATAGTCATGCTGATAATGGCATCGTCAGCACTAAACATCTTCGTCGCCATTTCAAAACTGTGCAGAAGGGTGCATAGGTCCCTGATCTGAGACCACTCCTCCAGCGTGATTTGCCCCACCTCTGAATCTCGTTGGCCCAGGCTATACGTCAGAACGTATTGCACCACAGTCGGTGCTGCCACAGTCGCTGCAACATGTGCAGAGTTGAATTCCACGGGGTAGGCACATCGCATTTTAGCCGGTGAAGTGGCAGGCCCAACGACTTCTGTAGAGATGTAAGTCGCTGAGCTGCGGGATGCGAACGGCGGAAGTGAGCACACAGCGACCGTGCCCTCTGCAGAAGGCCATCTAGTCTGGGATAGTGGGCTAAAAATTGCTGGACAACCAGGTTCAACACGTGAGCCATACAAGGCACGTGTGTGACATTGCCCCGGCGAAGGGCCGCACCCAGGTTTGCAGCATTGTCGCACACGGCCTTCCCTGGTTTCAGGTCCAGTGGAGACAACCATTCATGAAATTGGTTCTCCAGAGCTGACCACAACTCCTCAGCTGTGTGACTCACATTTCCCAGACATTTCAATGTAAAAACCGCCTGATGACGTTGAGCCCTACTGCCAGCATAGTAAGGAGGTGTGCAGGATCCCTTCTGCGCAGTTAGAAAGCTTGTGGCATGACCAGACAGGCTTTGGGTGCAGGTGGAAGACCGAGAGGAGGTTGAGGAGGCAGAAGCAGTGGAGGAACTTTGACATAAAGAGGATTGACGCACAACTCGTGGGGACGGCAAGACTTGGACAGCAGCCCCTTGTCCTGCTGTCACCATAGTTACCCAGTGCCCAGTCAGCGACATGTAACGCCCCTGTCCATGCCTACTCGTCCAAGTGTCTGTGGTGAAATGCACCCTGTCACACACAGAGTTTCTCAAAGAAGCGGTGATGTTGTGTGCGACATGCTGGTGGAGCGCAGGCACACCTTTCTTTGAGAAGTAGTGCCGACTGAGCATCTGGTACTGGGGCACTGCGACGGACATAAGGTCTCGAAAATCCTCTGTGTCCACCAGGCGGAAAGGCAGCATTTCTGTAGCCAAGAGCTTGCAGATGGTGTAATTCAACCTCTTAGCTTTCTCATGGCTAGGAGGAAATGGTCTTTTACTTGTCCACATCTGAGGGACCGAGGGCTGGCTATTGTGCTTAGACGGGGTTGATAAGGGTGTCCCCGGCAAACTGCTGGTCTGTGAGGAAGATGCAGGCGGACATGTTAGGTTGCCTTGATCCAAAGGTGGTGCTATCGATGTCGGACAGCGCTCAACACCAGCTGGTGTTACCACCTCCAAAGAAAATGATGACCTGCCAATCACGCTGGCTGTTGCAGGTAAAGAGGTGGCAGGTCTGCGCCCCAAAACAGGTGTGACTGCTGTCCCCCCAGTCACAGAGGATGAAGAGGCCGCGGATGCACAAGATATGGCAGACGGTGGTTGGCCCGGCCGGCTAGGCCGCATTGTAGCACACTGAGCTTCCCACTGCAACTTATGCTTCATGTCCATGTGCCGGTTCATGCATGAAGTACTCAAACTATGTATTTTTTGGCCTCTACTTAGCTTTTGCTGACAAATGTTACAGATAACACGAGTTGGGTCATCTTTATCGATCTGAAAAAATGCCCAGGCTATGCAAGGCTTAGCACCCATGCGACCTGAAGAGCCACCACGACTTGTGGTGAGAGGCAGAATTGTGTTTGAGGATGCAGTTGTTGACGTGCTTCCAGTACTACGTCTCTGTCCAGGAAGGCGCAACCTGACCTCGTCGTCACTAGCATCTTCCTCCACCTCCTCTGCTGACCTCATCTCTTGGCTGACTGTGGGTTGACAGTAAGTGGGAACTCCAACCTCATCATCATCACCCTGTGCGTTATCACACCCGTCGTCCTCAGAGCCAACCTGTTCCTGCCCTGACAAAAAACTAAAGTTGTCGCTCCAATCAGGTATTTGAGTCTTATCATCGTCTTCCCCATTGTCTCCACCAACAGGAGTTACAGTTTGGGAATGAGGGTCTACATTATGGTCAGAACCTTCTGCGTCTGGTCCTGGATCCGACTCATAAAGATTCTGGGCATCAGTGCAGATCATTTCCTCGTCTGGATTCACAGAAGCGTTGGAGTCGACCTCTGATTCCCAGGCTATAGTATGAGTAAACAGCTCTGCAGACTCAACCATCTGTTCTACCTCATACTCAGACGGGCAGCTGGAGATTTGGGAGCTGTGAGGAAGCAAGTGCGATTTGGGTGACACCTTTGAGGACTGGAGTATTTGTGATGTTGAAGTTGATGTGGAGGAGAGCCCACTTAAAGGAGCACTTGATATCCGTTGAAGCACCTGCTGTTTTTGTGCCTCATCTGGAATTTGTAGCGATTGGCGTGGCCGTAAGAAAGGGATCTTATCACATTGTCCGCTAAAAGAAGTAGACATTTTAGTTTGGCTGGAAGATGGTCTTTCTTCTGCACCTACCCCACGGACACAACCTTTTTTCCCCTTCCCAACACGCCTATTCCCCTTTCCACCAGCAGCAGGCCTTTTTCCACTCATTTTGGTGGTTAACTAATTCACAACTCTGGAGTTGTTTGCACAAAAAAACAATGGATGGTAACCGAGCAGCGCTGAGTGGCCAAACTGTGGTATTAGGCCAAAACTATTGGCTGGGTTAGATGCAGAAAAAAATTATTTTGAATTTGCAACCTGATGGAGGTCAGTATAGATGGACTAATATAACAAGTCCCACACACAGCTAGAAGCCCAAATATTTTTTCAGAGGTACTGTAGATGCAGATAAAAATTAGTTTTAATTTGCGGCCTGATGGAGGTCAGTATAGGTGGACTAATAGAACAAGTCCCACACACTGCTAGAAGCCCAAATATTTTTTCAGAGCTAGATGCAGAAAAAAATTATATTCAGTTTGCAACCTGATGGAGGTCAGTATAGATGGATTAATAGAACAAAACCCACACACAGCTAGAAGCCCAATATTTTTTCAGAGGTAGATGCAGAAAAAAATATATTCAGTTTGCAACCTGATGGAGGTCAGTATAGATGGACTAATACAACAAGTCCCACACACAGCTAGAAGCCGAATATTTTTTCAGAGGTAGATGCAGAAAAATATATATTCAGTTTGCAACCTGATGGAGGTCAGTATAGATGGACTAATAGACCAAGTCCCACACACTGCTAGAAGCCCAAATATTTTTTCAGAGCTAGATGCAGAAAAAAATTATATTCAATTTGCAACCTGCTGGAGGTCAGTATAGAAGGACTAATAGAACAAGTCCCACACACTGCTAGAAGCCCAAATATTTTTTCAGAGCTAAATGAAGAAAAAAATTATTTTTAATTTGCAACCTGATGGAGGTCAGTATAGATGGACTAATAGACCAAGTCCCACACACTGCTAGAAGCAAAAATATTTTTTCAGAGCTAGATGCAGAAATTTTTTTTATTCAATTTGCAACCTAATGGAGGTCACTATAGATGGACTAATAGAACAAGTCCCACACACTGCTAGAAGCCCAAATATTTTTTCAGAGCTAGATGCAGAAAAAAATAATTTTTAATTTGCAACCTGATGGAGGTCAGTATAGATGGACTAATAGACCAAGTCCCACACACCGCTAGAAGCCCAAATATTTTTTCAGAGCTAGATGCAGAAAAAAATTATATTCAGTTTGCAACCTGATGGAGGTCAGTATAGATGGACTAATAGACCAAGTCCCACACACTGCTAGAAGCCCAAATATTTTTTCAGAGCTAGATGCAGAAAAAAATTATATTCAATTTGCAACCTGCTGGAGGTCAGTATAGAAGGACTAATAGAACAAGTCCCACACACTGCTAGAAGCCCAAATATTTTTTCAGAGCTAAATGAAGAAAAAAATTATTTTTAATTTGCAACCTGATGGAGGTCAGTATAGATGGACTAATAGACCAAGTCCCACACACTACTAGAAGCCCAAATATTTTTTCAGAGCTAGATGCAGAAATTTTTTTTATTCAATTTGCAACCTGATGTAGGTCAGTATAGATGGACTAATAGAACAAGTCCCACACACTGCTAGAAGCCCAAATATTTTTTCAGAGCTAGATGCAGAAAAAAAATATTTTTAATTTGCAACCTGATGGAGGACAGTATAGATGGACTAATAGACCTAGTCCCACACACCGCTAGAAGCCCAAATATTTTTTCAGAGCTAGATGCAGAAAAAAATTATATTCAGTTTGCAACCTGATGGAGGTCAGTATAGATGGATTAATAGAACAAGACCCACACACAGCTAGAAGCCCAATATTTTTTCAGAGGTACTGTAGATGCAGATAAAAATTAGTTTTAATTTGCAACCTGATGGAGGTCAGTATAGATGGACTAATAGAATGATGCTATGCCCAAAAGATTTTACTTCACTAGGTGCAGTAAAAAAATTGGTATTCTATACACAGGTGGTATATCTTGCAACACAGATAGGCTACTCCACTGACTAACACACTCTGCAATAGGCCAAAAAGGATTAGCTTTGCTAGATTCAGCCAAATGCTGTGAAAAAAACTTGCACAGCACTGGCACAGACCTGCCTGGCAAAAACTGATAGGAACTGATGTAACCTAGTCCTGAAAAGGACTCCATTTACAATTAGTCTTTACTCCCACAACCTATCTATTTAAGAGCACAGACCTCCCTGATAAAAGTCGTAGGAAATGCTGTAACCTAGTCCTTAAAAGGACTGCAATCACAACTATTCCCTACTCCCAAGCTATCTGTATATTTGTGCGAAAATTGGCTTGAAATTAACAAGGTATAGCGCACACAGCAACAGCAGTGCCGTCTAACACGCAGCTGCAGCAGTGAGAAAATGGTGGCGACGGGGAAAATGGCTTGGTCTTATACGGCAAGGACATGTGACATACACTGCCAATGACACATGCCCTTGCTTGTGTGAAAAAAAGCACTTCGCTCCGTGTGTGCGCTGCTGATAGGCTGACAGATTGCACCTCCCCACTGCAAATGCGGGAAAGAGAAAAAAAAATGGAGATCTTCATTGTTCCTGCAGAGATCCATCCCCTGCCCCTCCCCCCACCCCGCTGTACACTCAAACTGCGTATTAACATTAATTTTCATCATTACTGAGAAAAAATCCAGTTATGATTTTGGTGCACGAACAGTTATCGAACATAACCTCGAACAGCCGAATTTTTCTCAAATTGTTCGTGTTCGCCGAACGGCTCGAACACCGCCCAAAACAGCTCGAATTTGAGATTGGCGAACAGTTCGAGTAGAACAACGCTCATCTCTATTCAGCATCTGTACCCGACAATTTATAACAAACAGAATAGAGCTTCACACATAGATTAGATAGATAGAAACATGTCAGTCACATATATATGAAGTACAGTGACAGTATTGCTTACTGTACTTGTCATTTAGTGTAAAGGATTTATTTAAAAAAATATTAGTGTTTTCATGCACCGTCTCTTTAAAAAAGCCGGCCGGCAATTCAGCATCTGTACCCGACAATTTATAACAGACAGAATAGAGCTTCACACATAGATTAGATACATAGAAACATGTCAGTCACATATATATGAAGTACAGTGATAGTGTTGGTTACTGTACTTGTCATTTAGTGTTAAAATAAAGGATTTATTTAAAAAAAATTGGCGTGGGGTTCCCCTTAATTTTAGGCTCTAGCGGAGGTTAAGCAGACAGCTGGGGCAAATGTTTGAAGCCTGGGAAGGGGGTAATACCCAAGGAGCTTCCCAGGCTACTAATATCAGCCCCCAGCTGAATACCTAGCCTTTACTAGCTATTAAAATGGGTGAACCCCAGCAAAAAAATAATGTGGGGTCCCCCCTAATTTAATAGCTAGCAAAGGCTAGGCAGACAGCTGGGGGCTGATTTTAATAGCCCAGGAAGGGTGCCATGAATATTGGCCCCCTCCCAGGCTAGAAACACCAGCCGTCAGCCGCCCCAGAAATGGCGCATCCATAGGATCTGCCAATTCTGGCACTTAGCCTCGCTCTTCCCACTGCCCTGTAGGGGTGGCAGTGGGGTAATAGGGCTGGGGTTGATGTCAGCTTATAATGCCAGCTGACATCAAGCCCAGGTTAGTAATGGAAAGGCGTCTATAAGACACCCCCATTACTAACCCCATAGTCAAAGTTAAAGAAAAACACAAACACCCAGAATAAAGTCCTTTAATTGAAATAAACACACAATTCTTTATTGTTCTAAATTAAACCATACTTACAGTCACGCCCATTCCAGCTGAAGCCAACGATCTCCTGCAATAAAAGAAAAATAATAAAGCAACATCATCCTTACCTTTCCATGGTTCCCACGACAGCGTCAGCTCTGCTACATCGAGATGACAGGCTGGACCGCAGCAGAACGCTGCCATCCAGCCTGTCATCCCGCGGACACTGAGAAGCGCAGGCATGCTTGCGCTCCTCAGTGTCTGGCTGTGACGGCATAAAGATGAGCCGAGGTCATGTCCAATGAACTCAGCTCACCTCATGCACGTCACTGACAGCGTGGGAAAATTCTCCTGCACTCAGCGCTTCAGCGTGAGAACTTTCCCACGCTGTCAGTGACATACATGAGGTGAGGTCATGTCCAATGAACTCAGCTCACCTCATGCACGTCACTGACAGCGTGGGAAAATTCTCACGCTGAAGCGCTGAGTGCAGGAGAATTTTCCCACGCTGTCAGTGAGGTGCATGAGGTGAGCTGAGTTCATTGGACATGACGTCACCTCATGCACGTCACTGACAGCGTGGGAAAATTCTCCTGCACTCAGCGCTTCAGCGTGAGAATTTTCCCACGCTGTCAGTGACGTGCATGAGGTGGTCTGAATTCATTGGACATGACCTCGGCTCATCTTTATGCCGTCACAGCCAGACACTGAGGAGTGCAAGTATGCCTGCGCTTCTCAGTGTCTGCGGGATGACAGGCTGGATGGCAGCGTTCTGCTGCGGTCCAGCCTGTCATCTCGATGTAGCAGAGCTGAAGCTGTCGTGGGAGCCATGGAAAGGTAAGGATGAGGTTGCTTTATTATTTTTCTTTTATTGCAGGAGATCGTTGGCTTCAGCTGGAATGGGCGTTATGGTAAGTATGGTTTAATTTAGAACAATAAAGAATTGTGTGTTTATTTCAATTAAAGGACTTTATTCTGGGTGTTGTGTTTTTTTAAATACTTTACTAGAAATTCATGGTGGTCATGTCTAATATTGGCGTGACCCAATGAATTTTGGGCTTAGGGCCAGCTGATAATGCCAAGCTGGCCTTAACCCTTTTATTACCCAGTGAGCCACCGCACCAGGGCCCTGGATGAGTTGGGTACAGCGCCAGAAGATGGCGCTTCTATGGACGCACCATTTTCTGGGGCGGCTGCGGACTGCAATTTGCAGCGGGGGTGGCCCAGAAAGCTTGGGTCTCCCTGCGCTGCGGATTCCAGCCCCCAGCCGCCTAGTTGTACCTGGCTGGGCACAAAAATAGGGCGAAGCCCCACGTCAATTTTTTTTTAATTCTTTCATGAAATAATTTTTTTAAAAAAGGGCTTCCCTATATTGTTGTGTCCGGCCAGGTACAAATAGGCAGCTGGTGGTTGGGGGCAGCACGTTCCTGCCTGCTGTACCTGGCTGGACACAAATATAGGGCGAAGCCCCACATCAATTTTTTTTTAAATAAATCCTTTATTTTAACACTAAATGACATTTGAGGAGTTAATAAAGATGCAGTCCCTAAATTATTATTTATTTTTTAATTAATTTTTCCCAAAACTTTTGACGTGGGCTTCGCCATATTTTTGTATGCCAGCCAGGTACAGCATCCAGCTTCTATGAACGCGCCATTTTCCGGGGTGGCTGCGGACTGCAATTTTCAGCGGTGGGGGGGGCAGAAAGCTTGGGCCTCCCTGCGCTGCAGATTCCATCCCCCAGCTGCCTAGTTGTACCTGGCTGGACACAAAAATAGGGAGAAGCTTCACGTATTTTTTTATTAAAATTATTTCATGAAATTCGTGAAATAATTAAGAAAAAAAGGGCTTCCCTATATTGTTGTGTCCAACCAGGTACAAATAGGCAGCTGGTGGTTGGGGGCAGCCCGTTCCTGCCTGCTGTACCTGGCTGGACACAAATATAGTGCGAAGCCCCACGTCAATTTTTTTTTAATTATTTCAGGAAATTCATGAAATAATTTAAAAAAATTGATGTGGGGCTTCGCCCTATATTTGTGTCCAGTCAGGTACAGCAGGCAGGAACGAGCTGCCCCCAACCACCAGCTGCCTATTTGTACCTAGCCGGACACAACAATATAGGGAAACCCTTTTTTTCTTAATTATTCCATGAATTTCATGAATTTAAAAAAAAAATACGTGGAGCTTCGCCCTATTTTTGTGTCCAGCCAGGTACAACTAGGCAGCTGGGGGCTGGAATCTGCTGCGCAGGGAGGCCCAAGCTTTCTGGGCCCCACCCGCTGCAAATTGCAGTCCGCAGCCGCCCCGGAAAATGGCGCGTTCATAGAAGCGCCATCTTCTGGCGCTGTACCCAACTCATCCAGGGCCCTGGTGCGGTGGCTCACTGGGTAAAAAAGGGGTTAAGGCCAGCTTGGCATTATCATCTGGCCCTAAGCCCGAAATTCATGGGGTCACGCCAATATTAGACATGACCACCATGAATTTCTAGTAAAGTATTTAAAAAAAACACAAACACCCAGAAAAAAGTCCTTTAATTGAAATAAACACACAATTCTTTATTGTTCTAAATTAAACCATACTTACAGTCATGCCCATTCCAGCTGAAGCCAACGATCTCCTGCAATAAAAGTAAAATAATAAAGCAACATCATCCTTACCTTTCCATGGTTCCCACGACAGCTTCAGCTCTGCTACATCGAGATGACAGGCTGGACCGCAGCAGAAGGCTGCCATCCAGCCTGTCATCCCGCAGACACTGAGAAGCGCAGGCATGCTTGCGCTCCTCAGTGTCTGGCTGTGACGGCATAAAGATGAGCCGAGGTCATGTCCAATGAACTCAGCTCACTTCATGTACGTCACTGACAGCGTGGGAGAATTCTCACGCTGAAGCGCTGAGTGCAGGAGAATTTTCCCACGCTGTCAGTGACGTGCATGAGGTGAGCTTAGTTCATTGGACATGACCTCACCTCATGTATGTCACTGACAGCGTGGGAGAATTCTCACGCTGAAGCGCTGAGTGCAGGAGAATTTTCCCACGCTGTCAGTGACGTGCATGAGGTGAGCTGAGTTCATTGGACATGACCTCACCTCATGCACGTCACTGACAGCGTGGGAGAATTCTCACGCTGAAGCGCTGAATGCAGGAGAATTTTCCCACGGTGTCAGTGACGTGCATGAGGTGAGCTGAGTTCATTGGACATGACCTCACCTCATGTATGTTACTGACAGCGTGGGAGAATTCTCACGCTGAAGCGCTGAGTGCAGGAGAATTTTCCCACGGTGTCAGTGACGTGCATGAGGTGAGCTGAGTTCATTGGACATGACCTCGGCTCATCTTTATGCCGTCACAGCCTGACACTGAGGAGTGCAAGCATGCCTGCGCTTCTCAGTGTCTGCGAGGTGACAGGCTGGATGGCAGCATTCTGCTGCGGTCCAGCCTGTCATCTCGATGTAGCAGAGCTGAAGCTGTCGTGGGAACCATGGAAAGGTAAGGATGAGGTTGCTTTATTATTTTACTTTTATTGCAGGAGATCGTTGGCTTCAGCTGGAATGGGCGTGACTGTAAGTATGGTTTAATTTAGAACAATAAAGAATTGTGTCTTTATTTCAATTAAAGGACTTTTTTCTGGGTGTTTGTGTTTTTTTTAAATACTTTACTAGAAATTCATGGTGGTCATGTCAAATATTGGCGTGACCCCATGAATTTCGGGCTTAGGGCCAGCTGATAATGCCAAGCTGGCCTTAACCCCTTTATTACCCAGTGAGCCACCGCACCAGGGCCCTGGATGAGTTGGGTACAGCGCCAGAAGATGGCGCTTCTATGAACGCGCCATTTTCCGGGGCGGCTGCGGACTGCAATTTGCAGCGGGTGGGGCCCAGAAAGCTTGGGCCTCCCTGCGCTGCAGATTCCAGCCCCCAGCTGCCTAGTTGTACCTGGCTGGACACAAAAATAGGGCGAAGCCCCACGTATTTTTTTTTTTAATTATTTCATGAAATTCATGGAATAATTAAGAAAAAAAGGGCTTCCCTATATTGTTGTGTCCGGCTAGGTACAAATAGGCAGCTGGTGGTTGGGGGCAGCCCGTTCCTGCCTGCTGTACCTGACTGGACACAAATATAGGGCGAAGCCCCACACAAATTTTTTTTAATTATTTCATGAACTTCCTGAAATAATTAAAAAAAAATTGACGTGGGGCTTTGCACTATATTTGTGTTCAGCCAGGTACAGCAGGCAGGAACGGGCTGCCCCCAACCACCAGCAGCCTATTTGTACCTGGTTGGACACAACAATATAGGGAAGCCCTTTTTTTCTTAATTATTCCATGAATTTCATGAAATAATAAAAAAAAAAAAAACGTGGAGCTTCTCCCTATTTTTGTGTCCAGCCAGGTACAACTAGGCAGCTGGGGGATGGAATCTGCAGCGCAGGGAGGCCCAAGCTTTCTGCACCCCCCCCCCGCTGAAAATTGCAGTCTGCAGCCGCCTCGGAAAATGGCGCGTTCATAGAAGCTGGATGCTGTACCTGGCTGGCATACAAAAATATGGCGAAGCCCACGTCAAACGTTTTGGGAAAAATTAATTAAAAAATAAATAATAATTTAGGGACTGCATCTTTATTAACTCCTCAAATGTCATTTAGTGTTAAAATAAAGGATTTATTTAAAAAAAAAATGGCGTGGGATCCCCCATAATTTTAGTCTCTAGCGGAGGTTAAGCAGACGGCTGGGGCAGATGTTTGAAGCCTGGGAAGGGGGTAAAACCCACGGAGCTTCCCAGGCTACTAATATCAGCCCCCAGCTGAATACCTAGCCTTTACTAGCTATTAAAATGGGGGACCCCCCCCCCAAAAAATGACGTGGGGTTCCCCCTATTTTAATAGCTAGCAAAGGCTAGGCAGACAGCTGGGGGCTGATATTAATAGCCCAGGAAGGGTGCCATGAATAATGGCCCCCTCCTAGGCTAGAAACACCAGCCGTCAGCCGCCCCAGAAATGGCGCATCCATATGATGCGCCAATTCTGGCACTTAGCCTCGCTCTTCCACGCTGCCCTGGTGCGGTGGCAGGGGGTAATAGTGGTGGGGTTCATGTCAGCGCCAGCTGCCATGAAGCCCAGGTTAGTAATGGTGTGCGTCTATAAGACACCCCCATTACTAACCTACAAAGTGTTAAAAAGAAAACACACACTACACCCAGAAAAAAATAATTTATTTGAAATAAAACACACAATTTTATTTAATTCTTAGTTTACTAAAAATAATAGTTACCTGTCCACGTTCCTGCGCTGATCTCCCATGCACAGCTGTCACATCTAGAGATGGTGTCAGCTGTGCATGGCTGCTGTAAGATCACGCTGCCGGGAACACGTCCGCTCCCGGCAGCGGGAGCCCCTGACTGAGGTCACCGGAGTGCATTCAGGCAGCGCAGCTCCGGAGACCTCCTTTACGGCAGTGCTGTACCGTGGGAATTTCTCACGATACAGCAGGGCCGTAAAGGAGCTAACCGGAGCAGCGCTGCCTGAACTCCGGTGAACCCTTATGGCCCCGTCATTCTAGTGGCGGCAGCGGTTCAGAGCGGTCACATTCTATGTGGCTGCTCTGAACTGGAGATCATCGTGGGACACTCGTGGACTACTACGGAGGGGTAAGGATAAGGTTGTGGTTTATTATTTTATATTTTATTACAGGAGATCGATGGTTTCGGGGAATTAGGTGTCTAGGTGAGTATAGGTGTAGTTTTTTATTTTTTACTTTATTTTAGGTGGCGATCGGCGGGGACAGGTAATGTATGAACTAATTTATTGTAGGCAACCACTGGCCACCAATGACATGTATCTAACATTTATTGGGGACACAGTAGGGCAATTTAAATAGCAGGATCAGGCTGATGGGAACTACTGCTCCCATCGAGCTGATCCTGCTGGCACGAGTGGACGGGGGACAGACATAGGCCGATGGGAGTAGTAGTGTCACATCGGCCTATGTCTGCCTGCACGCACAGACACCGCGCACACCCGCACAAACATCGCACAGACACCCCGCACACACACGCAGACATCGCACAGACACATCGCACAGACACCGCGCAAACCCGCACACACTCGCAGACATCTCACAGACACCGCACACACTCGCAGACATCGCACAGACACCGCACACACCCGCAGACACACGCACAGACACCCGCACACACACTAATCATGACCGGTCTGGGAGGTGAAGCTGACCTGTGCAACCGTGGGAAAGTTCATGTGAGTTCATGCAATGCAGTCAAGCATGAACTCACATGAACCCTCTGAGGGCACCGCGGCGACTTCAAATGAACAGCTGATCGGCATCACCTGATACCTCAGCTGTTCATTTGAAATAACCGGCGGGAAAGCGCAGCACAGAACGGGAAAGCCGGCGGTGAAGTCTTTTCACTGCCGGCTTCCCCGCCCGGGTCCTTCGCTCCCCGCTCCTTGGTGCTGCACTCCCCGCCCGGTCCTAATTTACGATCGGGATGGGAGGTGGCGAGGGGAGCGGAGGATCGGGGTGGGCGGCTGCGGGGAAGCAGTATGGGGCTGTGTGATTGTTTAAAAGCCGGCGGCTTTTTACCGCGCGCCGGCTTTTAAACAATCAGGAGAATTCTCCCCCGCTGGGATGGCATTCTGATGACAGGCTGGATCGCGCTGCCATCCAGCTTGTCATCCTTCACAGACAATGCAGAGCGCAGGCTTTATGGGAACTTCCGATTCCGGTATTCGATATTGTAAAAGTATCGGAATTAAGTATCGGAATTCCGATACCGCGAATATCGGCCGATACCCGATATTTCAGTATAGGAATGCTCAACACTACTCCTGACGCTAACCCTAGTTGTCCTGACGCTAACCCTAGTTGTCCTGACGCTAAACCTAGTTGTCCTGACGCTAAGCCTAGTTGTCCTGACGCTAACCCTAGTTGTCCTGACGCTAAGCCTAGTTGTCCTGACGCTAACCCTAGTTGTCCTGACGCTAACCCTAGTTGTCCTGACGCTAACCCTAGTTGTCTTGATGCTAACCCTAGTTGTCCTGACGCTAACCCTAGTTGTCCTGACGCTAACCCTAGTTGTCCTGACGCTAACCCTAGTTGTCCTGACGCCTACCCTAGTTGTCCTGACGCCAACCCTAGTTGTCCTGACGCCAACCCTAGTTGTCCTGACGCTAACCCTAGTTGTCCTGACGCCAACCCTAGTTGTCCTGACGCTAACCCTAGTTGTCCTGACGCTAACCCTAGTTGTCCTGACGCTAACCCTAGTGGTCCTGACGCTAACCCTACTTGTCCTGACGCTAACCCTAGTTGTCCTGACGCTAACCCTAGTTGTCCTGATGCTAACCCTAGTTGTCCTGATGCTAACCCTACTTGTCCTGACGCTAACCCTACTTGTCCTGACGCTAACCCTAGCTGTCCTGACGCTAACCCTAGTTGTCCTGACGCTAACCCTAGTTGTCCTGATGCTAACCCTAGTTGTCCTGACGCTAACCCTAGTTGTCCTGACGCTAACACTAATTGTCCTGACGCTAACCCTAGTTGTCCTGACGCTAAACCTAGTTGTCCTGACGCTAAACCTACTTGTCCTGACGCTAACCCTACTTGTCCTGACGCTAACCCTAGTTGTCCTGACGCTAACCCTAGTTGTCCTGACGCTAACACTAGTTGTCCTGACGCTAACGATAGTTGTCCTGACGCTAACCCTAGTTGTCCTGACGCTAACCCTAGTCGTCCTGACGCTATCCCTAGTCGTCCTGACGCTAACCCTAGTTGTCCTGACGCTAACCCTACTTGTCCTGACGCTAACCCTACTTGTCCTGACGCTAACCCTAGTTGTCCTGACGCTAACCCTACTTGTCCTGACGCTAACCCTACTTGTCCTGACGCTAACCCTAGTTGTCCTGACGCTAACCCTAGTTGTCCTGACGCTAACGCTAGTTGTCCTGACGCTAACCCTAGTTGTCCTGACGCTAACCCTAGTTGTCCTGACGCTAACCCTAGATGTCCTGACGCTAACCCTACTTGTCCTGACGCTAACCCTGGTTGTCCTGACGCTAACCCTAGTTGTCCTGACGCTAACCCTAGTTGTCCTGACGCTAACCCTAGTTGTCCTGACGCTAACCCTAGTTGTCCTGACGCTAACCCTACTTGTCCTGACGCTAACCCTAGTTGTCCTGACGCTAACCCTAGTTGTCCTGACGCTAACCCTACTTGTCCTGACGCTAACCCTACTTGTCCTGACGCTAACCCTAGTTGTCCTGATGCTAACCCTAGTTGTCCTGACGCTAACCCTACTTGTCCTGACGCTAACCCTACTTGTCCTGACGCTAACCCTAGTTGTCCTGACGCTAACCATAGTTGTCCTGACGCTAACCCTAGTTGTCCTGACGCTAACCCTAGTTGTCCTGACGCTAACACTAATTGTCCTGACGCTAACCCTAGTTGTCCTGACGCTAACCCTACTTGTCCTGACGCTAACCCTACTTGTCCTGACGCTAACCCTAGTTGTCCTGACACTAACCCTAGTTGTCCTGACGCTAACCCTAGTTGTCCTGACGCTAACACTAGTTGTCCTGACGCTAACCCTAGTTGTCCTGACGCTAACCCTAGGTGTCCTGACGCTAACCCTAGTCGTCCTGACGCTATCCCTAGTCGTCCTGACGCTAACCCTAGTCGTCCTGACGCTAACCCTAGTTGTCCTGACGCTAACCCTAGTTGTCCTGACGCTAACCCTACTTGTCCTGACGCTAACCCTACTTGTCCTGACGCTAACCCTACTTGTCCTGACGCTAACCCTAGTTGTCCTGACGCTAACTCTAGTTGTCCTGACGCTAACCCTACTTGTCCTGACGCTAACCCTAGTTGTCCTGACGCTAACTCTAGTTGTCCTGACGCTAACCCTACTTGTCCTGACGCTAACCCTACTTGTCCTGACGCTATCCCTAGTTGTCCTGACGCTAACCATAGTTGTCCTGACGCTAACCCTAGTTGTCCTGATGCTAACCCTAGCTGTCCTGTCGCTAACACTAATTGTCCTGACGCTAACCCTAGTTGTCCTGACGCTAAACCTAGTTGTCCTGACGCTAAACCTACTTGTCCTGACGCTAACCCTAGTTGTCCTGACGCTAACCCTACTTGTCCTGACGCTAACCCTACTTGTCCTGACGCTAACCCTAGTTGTCCTGACGCTAACCATAGTTGTCCTGACGCTAACACTAATTGTCCTGACGCTAACCCTAGTTGTCCTGACGCTAACCCTAGTTGTCCTGACGCTAACCCTACTTGTCCTGACGCTAACCCTACTTGTCCTGACGCTAACCCTAGTTGTCCTGTCGCTAACCCTAGTTGTCCTGACGCTAACCCTAGTTGTCCTGACGCTAACCCTAGTTGTCCTGACGCTAACCCTAGTCGTCCTGACGCTAACCCTAGTCGTCCTGACGCTAACCCTAGTTGTCCTGATGCTAACCCTAGTTGTCCTGACGCTAACCCTAGTTGTCCTGACGCTAACCCTACATGTCCTGACGCTAACCCTAGTTGTCCTGACGCTAACCCTAGTTGTCCTGACGCTAACCCTACTTGTCCTGACGCTAACCCTAGTTGTCCTGACGCTAACCCTACTTGTCCTGACGCTAACCCTAGTTGTCCTGACGCTAACCCTACTTGTCCTGACGCTAACCCTAGTTGTCCTGACGCTAAACCTAGTTGTCCTGACGCTAACCCTAGTTGTCCTGATGCTAACCCTAGTTGTTCTGACGCTAACCCTAGTTGTCCTGACGCTAACCCTAGTTGTTCTGACGCTAACCCTAGTTGTCCTGACGCTAACCCTAGTTGTCCTGACGCTAACCCTAGTTGTCCTGACGCCAACCCTAGTTGTCCTGACGCCTACCCTAGTTGTCCTGACGCCAACCCTAGTTGTCCTGACGCCAACCCTAGTTGTCCTGACGCTAACCCTAGTTGTCCTGAAGCCAACCCTAGTTCTCCTGACGCTAACCCTAGTTGTCCTGACGCTAACCCTACTTGTCCTGACACTAACCCTAGTTGTCCTGACGCTAACCCTAGTTGTCCTGACGCTAACCCTAGTTGTCCTGACGCTAACTCTACTTGTCCTGACGCTAACCCTAGTTTTCCTGACGCTAACCCCAGTTGTCCTGACGCTAACCCTACTTGTCCTGACGCTAACCCTAGTTGTCCTGACGCTAACCCTAGTTGTCTTGACGCTAACCCTAGTTGTCCTGACGCTAACCCTAGTTGTCCTGACGCTAACCCTAGTTGTCCTGACGCTAACCCGAGTTGTCCTGACGCTAACCCGAGTTGTCCTGACGCTAACCCTAGTTGTCCTGACGCTAACCCGAGTTGTCCTGACGCTAACCCGAGTTGTCCTGACGCTAACCCGAGTTATCCTGACGCTAACCCGAGTTGTCCTGACGCTAACCCGAGTTGTCCTGACGCTAACCCTAGTTGTCCTGACGCTAACCCGAGTTGTCCTGACGCTAACCCTACTTGTCCTGACGCTAACCCTACTTGTCCTGACGCTAACCCTAGTTGTCCTGACGCTAACACTAGTTGTCCTGACGCTAACCCTAGTTGTCCTGACGCTAACCCTAGTTGTCCTGACGCTAACCCTAGTCGTCCTGACGCTATCCCTAGTCGTCCTGACGCTAACCCTAGTCGTCCTGACGCTAACCCTAGTTGTCCTGACGCTAACCCTAGTTGTCCTGACGCTAACCCTACTTGTCCTGACGCTAACCCTACTTGTCCTGACGCTAACCCTACTTGTCCTGACGCTATCCCTAGTCGTCCTGACGCTAACCCTACTTGTCCTGACGCTAACCCTACTTGTCCTGACGCTAACCCTAGTTGTCCTGACGCTAACCCTAGTTGTCCTGACGCTAACGCTAGTTGTCCTGATGCTAACCCTAGTTGTCCTGACGCTAACCCTAGTTGTCCTGACGCTAACCCTAGATGTCCTGACGCTAACCCTACTTGTCCTGACGCTTACCCTGGTTGTCCTGACGCTAACCCTAGTTGTCCTGACGCTAACCCTAGTTGTCCTGACGCTAACCCTAGTTGTCCTGACGCTAACCCTAGTTGTCCTGACGCTAACCCTACTTGTCCTGACGCTAACCCTACTTGTCCTGACGCTAACCCTAGTTGTCCTGTCGCTAACCCTAGTTGTCCTGACGCTAACCCTAGTTGTCCTGACGCTAAACCTAGTTGTCCTGACGCTAACCCTAGTTGTCCTGACGCTAACCCTAGTTGTTCTGACGCTAACCCTAGTTGTCCTGACGCTAACCCTAGTTGTTCTGACGCTAACCCTAGTTGTCCTGACGCTAACCCTAGTTGTCCTGACGCTAACCCTAGTTGTCCTGACGCCAACCCTAGTTGTCCTGACGCCTACCCTAGTTGTCCTGACGCCAACCCTAGTTGTCCTGACGCCAACCCTAGTTGTCCTGACGCTAACCCTAGTTGTCCTGAAGCCAACCCTAGTTGTCCTGACGCTAACCCTAGATGTCCTGACGCTAACCCTACTTGTCCTGACGCTAACCCTAGTTGTCCTGACGCTAACCCTAGTTGTCCTGACGCTAACCCTAGTTGTCCTGACGCTAACCCTAGTTGTCCTGACGCTAACCCTACTTGTCCTGACGCTAACCCTAGTTGTCCTGACGCTAACCCTAGTTGTCCTGACGCTAACCCTACTTGTCTTGACGCTAACCCTAGTTGTCCTGACGCTAACCCTAGTTCTCCTGACGCTAACCCTAGTTGTCCTGACGGTAACTCTACTTGTCCTGACACTAACCCTAGTTGTCCTGACGCTAACCCTAGTTGTCCTGACGCTAAACCTAGTTGTCCTGACGCTAACTCTACTTGTCCTGACGCTAACCCTAGTTTTCCTGACGCTAACCCCAGTTGTCCTGACGCTAACCCTACTTGTCCTGACGCTAACCCTAGTTGTCCTGACGCTAACCCTAGTTGTCTTGACGCTAACCCTAGTTGTCCTGACGCTAACCCTAGTTGTCCTGACGCTAACCCTAGTTGTCCTGACGCTAACCCGAGTTGTCCTGACGCTAACCCGAGTTGTCCTGACGCTAACCCTAGTTGTCCTGACGCTAACCCGAGTTGTCCTGACGCTAACCCGAGTTGTCCTGACGCTAACCCGAGTTATCCTGACGCTAACCCGTGTTGTCCTGACGCTAACCCGAGTTGTCCTGACGCTAACCCTAGTTGTCCTGACGCTAACCCGAGTTGTCCTGACGCTAACCATACTTGTCCTGACGCTAACCCTACTTGTCCTGACGCTAACCCTAGTTGTCCTGACACTAACACTAGTTGTCCTGACGCTAACCCTAGTTGTCCTGACGCTAACCCTAGTTGTCCTGACGCTAACCCTAGTCGTCCTGACGCTATCCCTAGTCGTCCTGACGCTAACCCTAGTCGTCCTGACGCTAACCCTAGTTGTCCTGACGCTAACCCTAGTTGTCCTGACGCTAACCCTACTTGTCCTGACGCTAACCCTACTTGTCCTGACGCTAACCCTACTTGTCCTGACGCTATCCCTAGTCGTCCTGACGCTAACCCTACTTGTCCTGACGCTAACCCTACTTGTCCTGACGCTAACCCTAGTTGTCCTGACGCTAACCCTAGTTGTCCTGACGCTAACGCTAGTTGTCCTGATGCTAACCCTAGTTGTCCTGACGCTAACCCTAGTTGTCCTGACGCTAACCCTAGATGTCCTGACGCTAACAATACTTGTCCTGACGCTAACCCTGGTTGTCCTGATGCTAACCCTAGTTGTCCTGACGCTAACCCTAGTTGTCCTGACGCTAACCCTACTTGTCCTGACGCTAACCCTAGTTGTCCTGACGCTAACCCTAGTTGTCCTGACGCTAACCCTACTTGTCCTGACGCTAACCCTAGTTGTCCTGACGCTAACCCTAGTTGTCCTGATGCTAACCCTAGTTGTCCTGATGCTAACCCTACTTGTCCTGACGCTAACCCTACTTGTCCTGACGCTAACCCTAGCTGTCCTGACGCTAACCCTAGTTGTCCTGACGCTAACCCTAGTTGTCCTGATGCTAACCCTAGTTGTCCTGACGCTAACCCTAGTTGTCCTGACGCTAACACTAATTGTCCTGACGCTAACCCTAGTTGTCCTGACGCTAAACCTAGTTGTCCTGACGCTAAACCTACTTGTCCTGACGCTAACCCTACTTGTCCTGACGCTAACCCTAGTTGTCCTGACGCTAACCCTAGTTGTCCTGACGCTAACACTAGTTGTCCTGACGCTAACGATAGTTGTCCTGACGCTAACCCTAGTTGTCCTGACGCTAACCCTAGTCGTCCTGACGCTATCCCTAGTCGTCCTGACGCTAACCCTAGTTGTCCTGACGCTAACCCTACTTGTCCTGACGCTAACCCTACTTGTCCTGACGCTAACCCTAGTTGTCCTGACGCTAACCCTACTTGTCCTGACGCTAACCCTACTTGTCCTGACGCTAACCCTAGTTGTCCTGACGCTAACCCTAGTTGTCCTGACGCTAACGCTAGTTGTCCTGACGCTAACCCTAGTTGTCCTGACGCTAACCCTAGTTGTCCTGACGCTAACCCTAGATGTCCTGACGCTAACCCTACTTGTCCTGACGCTAACCCTGGTTGTCCTGACGCTAACCCTAGTTGTCCTGACGCTAACCCTAGTTGTCCTGATGCTAACCCTAGTTGTCCTGACGCTAACCCTACTTGTCCTGACGCTAACCCTAGTTGTCCTGACGCTAACCCTAGTTGTCCTGACGCTAACCCTACTTGTCCTGACGCTAACCCTACTTGTCCTGACGCTAACCCTAGTTGTCCTGATGCTAACCCTAGTTGTCCTGACGCTAACCCTACTTGTCCTGACGCTAACCCTACTTGTCCTGACGCTAACCCTAGTTGTCCTGACGCTAACCATAGTTGTCCTGACGCTAACCCTAGTTGTCCTGACGCTAACCCTAGTTGTCCTGACGCTAACACTAATTGTCCTGACGCTAACCCTAGTTGTCCTGACGCTAACCCTACTTGTCCTGACGCTAACCCTACTTGTCCTGACGCTAACCCTAGTTGTCCTGACACTAACCCTAGTTGTCCTGACGCTAACCCTAGTTGTCCTGACGCTAACACTAGTTGTCCTGACGCTAACCCTAGTTGTCCTGACGCTAACCCTAGTTGTCCTGACGCTAACCCTAGTCGTCCTGACGCTATCCCTAGTCGTCCTGACGCTAACCCTAGTCGTCCTGACGCTAACCCTAGTTGTCCTGACGCTAACCCTAGTTGTCCTGACGCTAACCCTACTTGTCCTGACGCTAACCCTACTTGTCCTGACGCTAACCCTACTTGTCCTGACGCTAACCCTAGTTCTCCTGACGCTAACTCTAGTTGTCCTGACGCTAACCCTACTTGTCCTGACGCTAACCCTAGTTGTCCTGACGCTAACTCTAGTTGTCCTGACGCTAACCCTACTTGTCCTGACGCTAACCCTACTTGTCCTGACGCTATCCCTAGTTGTCCTGACGCTAACCATAGTTGTCCTGACGCTAACCCTAGTTGTCCTGATGCTAACCCTAGCTGTCCTGTCGCTAACACTAATTGTCCTGACGCTAACCCTAGTTGTCCTGACGCTAAACCTAGTTGTCCTGACGCTAAACCTACTTGTCCTGACGCTAACCCTAGTTGTCCTGACGCTAACCCTACTTGTCCTGACGCTAACCCTACTTGTCCTGACGCTAACCCTACTTGTCCTGACGCTAACCCTAGTTGTCCTGACGCTAACCATAGTTGTCCTGACGCTAACACTAATTGTCCTGACGCTAACCCTAGTTGTCCTGACGCTAACCCTAGTTGTCCTGACGCTAACCCTACTTGTCCTGACGCTAACCCTACTTGTCCTGACGCTAACCCTAGTTGTCCTGTCGCTAACCCTAGTTGTCCTGACGCTAACCCTAGTTGTCCTGACGCTAACCCTAGTTGTCCTGACGCTAACCCTAGTCGTCCTGACGCTAACCCTAGTCGTCCTGACGCTAACCCTAGTTGTCCTGATGCTAACCCTAGTTGTCCTGATGCTAACCCTAGTTGTCCTGACGCTAACCCTACTTGTCCTGACGCTAACCCTACTTGTCCTGACGCTAACCCTACTTGTCCTGACGCTAACCCTACTTGTCCTGACGCTAACCCTACTTGTCCTGACGGTAACTCTAGTTCTCCTGACGCTAACCCTAGTTGTCCTGACGCTAACCCTAGTTGAAATGACGCTAACCCTAGTTGTCCTGATGCTAACCCTAGTTGTCCTGATGCTAACCCTAGTTGTCCTAACGCTAACCCTAGTTGTCCTGACGCTAACCCTAGTTGTCCTGACGCTAACCCTAGTTGTCCTGATGCTAACACCAGTTGTCCTGACGCTAACCCTACTTGTCCTGACGCTAACCCTACTTGTCCTGACGCTAACCCTACTTATCCTGACGCTAACCCTAGTTGTCCTGACGCTAACCCTACTTGTCCTGACGCTAACCCTACTTGTCCTGACGCTAACCCTAGTTGTCCTGACGCTAACGCTAGTTGTCCTGACGCTAACCCTAGTTGTCCTGACGCTAACCCTAGATGTCCTGACGCTAACCCTACTTGTCCTGACGCTAACCCTGGTTGTCCTGACGCTAACCCTAGTTGTCCTGACGCTAACCCTAGTTGTCCTGACGCTAACCCTACTTGTCCTGACGCTAACCCTAGTTGTCCTGACGCTAACCCTACTTGTCCTGACGCTAACCCTACTTGTCCTGACGCTAACCCTAGTTGTCCTGACGCTAACCCTACTTGTCCTGACGCTAACCCTACTTGTCCTGACGCTAACCATAGTTGTCCTGACGCTAACGCTAGTTGTCCTGACGCTAACCCTAGTTGTCCTGACGCTAACCCTAGTTGTCCTGACGCTAACCCTAGATGTCCTGACGCTAACCCTACTTGTCCTGACGCTAACCCTGGTTGTCCTGACGCTAACCCTAGTTGTCCTGACGCTAACCCAAGTTGTCCTGACGCTAACCCTAGTTGTCCTGACGCTAACCCTAGTTGTCCTGATGCTAACCCTACTTGTCCTGACTCTAACCCTAGTTGTCCTGACGCTAACCCTAGTTGTCCTGACGCTAACCCTACTTGTCCTGACGCTAACCCTGGTTGTCCTGACGCTAACCCTAGTTGTCCTGACGCTAACCCTACTTGTCCTGACGCTAACCCTACTTGTCCTGACGCTAACCCTACTTGTCCTGACGCTAACCCTAGTTGTCCTGACGCTAACCATAGTTGTCCTGACGCTAACCCTAGTTGTCCTGACGCTAACAGTAGTTGTCCTGACGCTAACCCTAGTTGTCCTGATGCTAACACTAATTGTCCTGACGCTAACCCTAGTTGTCCTGACGCTAACCCTACTTGTCCTGACGCTAACCCTACTTGTCCTGACGCTAACCCTACTTGTCCTGACGCTAACCCTAGTTGTCCTGACGCTAACCCTAGTTGTCCTGATGCTAACCCTAGTTGTCCTGATGCTAACACTAGTTGTCCTGACGCTAACCGTAGTTGTCCTGACGCTAACCCTACTTGTCCTGACGCTAACCCTAGTCGTCCTGACGCTATCCCTAGTCGTCCTGACGCTAACCCTAGTCGTCCTGACGCTAACCCTAGTTGTCCTCACGCTAACCCTAGTTGTCCTGACGCTAACCCTACTTGTCCTGACGCTAACCCTACTTGTCCTGACGCTAACCCTAGTTGTCCTGACGCTAACCCTACTTGTCCTGACGCTAACTCTAGTTCTCCTGACGCTAACCCTACTTGTCCTGACGCTAACCCTAGTTGTCCTGACGCTAACTCTAGTTGTCCTGACGCTAACCCTACTTGTCCTGACGCTAACCCTACTTGTCCTGACGCTATCCCTAGTTGTCCTGACGCTAACCATAGTTGTCCTGACGCTAACCCTAGTTGTCCTGACGCTAACCCTAGCTGTCCTGTCGCTAACACTAATTGTCCTGACGCTAACCCTAGTTGTCCTGACGCTAACCCTAGTTGTCCTGACGCTAAACCTACTTGTCCTGACGCTAACCCTAGTTGTCCTGACGCTAACCCTAGTTGTCCTGACACTAACCCTAGTTGTCCTGACACTAACCCTAGTTGTCCTGACGCTAACCCTACTTGTCCTGACGCTAACCCTACTTGTCCTGACGCTAACCCTAGTTGTCCTGACGCTAACCATAGTTGTCCTGACGCTAACACTAATTGTCCTGACGCTAACCCTAGTTGTCCTGACGCTAACCCTAGTTGTCCTGACGCTAACCCTACTTGTCCTGAGGCTAACCCTACTTGTCCTGACGCTAACCCTAGTTGTCCTGACGCTAACCCTAGTTGTCCTGTCGCTAACCCTAGTTGTCCTGACGCTAACCCTAGTTGTCCTGACGCTAACCCTAGTTGTCCTGACGCTAACCCTAGTCGTCCTGACGCTAACCCTAGTCGTCCTGACGCTAACCCTAGTCGTCCTGACGCTAACCCTAGTTGTCCTCACGCTAACCCTAGTTGTCCTGACGCTAACCCTACTTGTCCTGACGCTAACCCTACTTGTCCTGACGCTAACCCTAGTTGTCCTGACGCTAACCCTACTTGTCCTGACGCTAACTCTAGTTCTCCTGACGCTAACCCTACTTGTCCTGACGCTAACCCTAGTTGTCCTGACGCTAACTCTAGTTGTCCTGACGCTAACCCTACTTGTCCTGACGCTAACCCTACTTGTCCTGACGCTATCCCTAGTTGTCCTGACGCTAACCATAGTTGTCCTGACGCTAACCCTAGTTGTCCTGACGCTAACCCTAGCTGTCCTGTCGCTAACACTAATTGTCCTGACGCTAACCCTAGTTGTCCTGACGCTAACCCTAGTTGTCCTGACGCTAAACCTACTTGTCCTGACGCTAACCCTAGTTGTCCTGACGCTAACCCTAGTTGTCCTGACACTAACCCTAGTTGTCCTGACGCTAACCCTAGTTGTCCTGACGCTAACCCTACTTGTCCTGACGCTAACCCTACTTGTCCTGACGCTAACCCTACTTGTCCTGACGCTAACCCTAGTTGTCCTGACGCTAACCATAGTTGTCCTGACGCTAACACTAATTGTCCTGACGCTAACCCTAGTTGTCCTGACGCTAACCCTAGTTGTCCTGACGCTAACCCTACTTGTCCTGACGCTAACCCTACTTGTCCTGACGCTAACCCTAGTTGTCCTGACGCTAACCCTAGTTGTCCTGTCGCTAACCCTAGTTGTCCTGACGCTAACCCTAGTTGTCCTGACGCTAACCCTAGTTGTCCTGACGCTAACCCTAGTCGTCCTGACGCTAACCCTAGTCGTCCTGACGCTAACCCTAGTCGTCCTGACGCTAACCCTAGTTGTCCTGAGGCTAACCCTATTGTCCTGACGCTAACCCTACTTGTCCTGACGCTAACCCTACTTGTCCTGACGCTAACCCTACTTGTCCTGACGCTAACCCTAGTTGTCCTGACGCTAACCCTAGTTGTCCTGACGCTAACCCTACTTGTCCTGACGCTAACCCTAGTTGTCCTGACGCTAACCCTAGTTGTCCTGATGCTAACCCTAGTTGTCCTGACGCTAACCCTACTTGTCCTGACGCTAACCCTACTTGTCCTGACGCTAACCCTAGTTGTCCTGACGCTAACCATAGTTGTCCTGACGCTAACCCTAGTTGTCCTGACGCTAACCCTAGTTATCCTGACGCTAACACTAATTGTCCTGACGCTAACCCTAGTTGTCCTGACGCTAACCCTAGTTGTCCTGACGCTAACCCTACTTGTCCTGACGCTAACCCTACTTGTCCTGATGCTAACCCTAGTTGTCCTGACGCTTACCCTAGTTGTCCTGATGCTAACCCTAGTTGTCCTGACGCTAACACTAGTTGTCCTGACGCTAACCCTAGTTGTCCTGATGCTAACCCTAGTGGTCCTGACGCTAACCCTAGTCGTCCTGATGCTATCCCTAGTCGTCCTGACGCTATCCCTAGTCGTCCTGACGCTAACCCTAGTCGTCCTGACGCTAACCCTAGTTGTCCTGACGCTAACCCTACTTGTCCTGACGCTAACCCTACTTGTCCTGACGCTAACCCTACTTGTCCTGACGCTAACCCTACTTGTCCTAACGCTAACCCTAGTTGTCCTGACGCTAACTCTAGCTGTCCTGACGCTAACCCTACTTGTCCTGACGCTAACCCTAGTTGTCCTGACGCTAACTCTAGTTGTCCTGACGCTAACCCTACTTGTCCTGACGCTAACCCTACTTGTCCTGACGCTATCCCTAATTGTCCTGACGCTAACCATAGTTGTCCTGACGCTAACCCTAGTTGTCCTGACGCTAACCCTAGCTGTCCTGTCGCTAACACTAATTGTCCTGACGCTAACCCTAGTTGTCCTGACGCTAACCCTAGTTGTCCTGACGCTAAACCTACTTGTCCTGACGCTAACCCTAGTTGTCCTGACGCTAACCCTAGTTGTCCTGACGCTAACCCTAGTTGTCCTGACGCTAACCCTACTTGTCCTGACGCTAACCCTACTTGTCCTGACGCTAACCCTAGTTGTCCTGACGCTAACCATAGTTGTCCTGACGCTAACACTAATTGTCCTGACGCTAACCCTAGTTGTCCTGACGCTAACCCTAGTTGTCCTGACGCTAACCCTACTTGTCCTGACGCTAACCCTACTTGTCCTGACGCTAACCCTAGTTGTCCTGACGCTAACCCTAGTTGTCCTGTCGCTAACCCTAGTTGTCCTGACGCTAACCCTAGTTGTCCTGACGCTAACCCTAGTCGTCCTGACGCTAACCCTAGTCGTCCTGACGCTAACCCTAGTTGTCCTGAAGCTAACCCTAGTTGTCCTGATGCTAACCCTACTTGTCCTGACGCTAACCCTACTTGTCCTGACGCTAACCCTACTTGTCCTGACGCCAACCCTAGTTGTCCTGACGCTAACTCTAGTTCTCCTGACGCTAACCCTAGTTGTCCTGACGCTAACCCTAGTTGTCCTGACGCTAACCCTAGTTGTCCTGACGCTAACCCTAGTTGTCCTGACGCTAACCCTAGTTGAAATGACGCTAACCCTAGTTGTCCTGACGCTAACCCTAGTTGTCCTGACGCTAACCCTAGTTGTCCTGACGCTAACCCTAGTTGTCCTAACGCTAACCCTAGTTGTCCTGACGCTAACCCTAGTTGTCCTGACGCTAACCCTAGTTTTCCTGACGCTAACCCTACTTGTCCTGACGCTAACCCTAGTTGTCCTGACGCTAACCCTAGTTGTCCTGACGTTAACCCTACATGTCCTGACGCTAACCCTAATTGTCCTGACGCTAACCCTAGTTGTCCTGACGCTAACCCTACTTGTCCAGACGCTAAACCTAGTTGTCCTGACGCTAACCCTAGTTGTCCTGACGCTAACCCTACTTGTCCTGATGCTAACCCTAGTTGTCCTGACGCTAAACCTAGTTGTCCTGACGCTAACCCTACTTGTCCTGACGCTAACCCTAGTTGTCCTGACGCTAACCCTAGTTGTCCTGACGCTAACCCTAGTTGTCCTGATGCTAACCCTAGTTGTCCTGACGCTAACTCTACTTGTCCTGACGCTATCCCTAGTTTTCCTGACGCTAACCCTAGTTGTCCTGACGCTAACCCTACTTGTCCTGACGCTAACCCTAGTTGTCCTGACGCTAACCCTACTTGTCCTGACGCTAACCCTAGTTGTCCTGACGCTAACCCTAGTTGTCCTGACGCTAACCCTACTTGTCCTGACGCTAACCCTAGTTGTCCTGACGCTAACCCTACTTGTCCTGACGCTAACCCTAGTTGTCCTGACACTAACCCTAGTTGTCCTGACGCTAACCCTACTTGTCCTGACGCTAACCCTAGTTGCCCTGACGCTAACCCTAGTTGTCCTGACGCTAACCCTAGTTGTCCTGACGCTAACCCTAGTTGTCCTGACGCTAACTCTACTTGTCCTGACGCTAACCCTAGTTTTCCTGACGCTAACCCTAGTTGTCCTGACGCTAACCATAGTTGTCCTGACGCTAATCCTAGTTGTCCTCACGCTAACTCTAGTTGTCCTGACGCTAACCCTACTTGTCCTGACGCTAACCCTAGTTGTCCTGACGCTAACCCTAGTTGTCCTGACGCTAACCCTAGTTGTCCTAACGCTAACCCTAGTTGTCCTGACGCTAACCCTAGTTGTCCTGACGCTAACCCTAGTTGTCCTGACGCTAACCCTAGTTGTCCTGACGTTAACCCTACATGTCCTGACGCTAACCCTAGTTGTCCTGACGCTAACCCTAGTTGTCCTGACGCTAACCCTAGTTGTCCTGACGCTAACTCTACTTGTCCTGACGCTAACCCTAGTTTTCCTGACGCTAACCCTAGTTGTCCTGACGCTAACCATAGTTGTCCTGACGCTAATCCTAGTTGTCCTCACGCTAACTCTAGTTGTCCTGACGCTAACCCTACTTGTCCTGACGCTAACCCTAGTTGTCCTGACGCTAACCCTAGTTGTCCTGACGCTAACCCTACTTGTCCTGATGCTAACCCTAGTTGTCCTGACGCTTACCCTAGTTGTCCTGATGCTAACCCTAGTTGTCCTGACGCTAACACTAGTTGTCCTGACGCTAACCCTAGTTGTCCTGACGCTAACCCTAGTGGTCCTGACGCTAACCCTAGTCGTCCTGATGCTATCCCTAGTCGTCCTGACGCTATCCCTAGTCGTCCTGACGCTAACCCTAGTCGTCCTGACGCTAACCCTAGTTGTCCTGACGCTAACCCTACTTGTCCTGACGCTAACCCTACTTGTCCTGACGCTAACCCTACTTGTCCTGACGCTAACCCTAGTTGTCCTGACGCTAACTCTAGCTGTCCTGACGCTAACCCTACTTGTCCTGACGCTAACCCTAGTTGTCCTGACGCTAACTCTAGTTGTCCTGACGCTAACCCTAGCTGTCCTGTCGCTAACACTAATTGTCCTGACGCTAACCCTAGTTGTCCTGACGCTAACCCTAGTTGTCCTGACGCTAAACCTACTTGTCCTGACGCTAACCCTAGTTGTCCTGACGCTAACCCTAGTTGTCCTGACGCTAACCCTAGTTGTCCTGACGCTAACCCTACTTGTCCTGACGCTAACCCTACTTGTCCTGACGCTAACCCTAGTTGTCCTGACGCTAACCATAGTTGTCCTGACGCTAACACTAATTGTCCTGACGCTAACCCTAGTTGTCCTGACGCTAACCCTAGTTGTCCTGACGCTAACCCTACTTGTCCTGACGCTAACCCTACTTGTCCTGACGCTAACCCTAGTTGTCCTGACGCTAACCCTAGTTGTCCTGTCGCTAACCCTAGTTGTCCTGACGCTAACCCTAGTTGTCCTGACGCTAACCCTAGTCGTCCTGACGCTAACCCTAGTCGTCCTGACGCTAACCCTAGTTGTCCTGAAGCTAACCCTAGTTGTCCTGATGCTAACCCTACTTGTCCTGACGCTAACCCTACTTGTCCTGACGCTAACCCTACTTGTCCTGACGCCAACCCTAGTTGTCCTGACGCTAACTCTAGTTCTCCTGACGCTAACCCTAGTTGTCCTGACGCTAACCCTAGTTGTCCTGACGCTAACCCTAGTTGTCCTGACGCTAACCCTAATTGTCCTGACGCTAACCCTAGTTGAAATGACGCTAACCCTAGTTGTCCTGACGCTAACCCTAGTTGTCCTGACGCTAACCCTAGTTGTCCTGACGCTAACCCTAGTTGTCCTAACGCTAACCCTAGTTGTCCTGACGCTAACCCTAGTTGTCCTGACGCTAACCCTAGTTTTCCTGACGCTAACCCTACTTGTCCTGACGCTAACCCTAGTTGTCCTGACGCTAACCCTAGTTGTCCTGACGTTAACCCTACATGTCCTGACGCTAACCCTAATTGTCCTGACGCTAACCCTAGTTGTCCTGACGCTAACCCTACTTGTCCAGACGCTAAACCTAGTTGTCCTGACGCTAACCCTAGTTGTCCTGACGCTAACCCTACTTGTCCTGATGCTAACCCTAGTTGTCCTGACGCTAAACCTAGTTGTCCTGACGCTAACCCTACTTGTCCTGACGCTAACCCTAGTTGTCCTGACGCTAACCCTAGTTGTCCTGACGCTAACCCTAGTTGTCCTGATGCTAACCCTAGTTGTCCTGACGCTAACTCTACTTGTCCTGACGCTAACCCTAGTTTTCCTGACGCTAACCCTAGTTGTCCTGACGCTAACCCTACTTGTCCTGACGCTAACCCTAGTTGTCCTGACGCTAACCCTACTTGTCCTGACGCTAACCCTAGTTGTCCTGACGCTAACCCTAGTTGTCCTGACGCTAACCCTACTTGTCCTGACGCTAACCCTAGTTGTCCTGACGCTAACCCTACTTGTCCTGACGCTAACCCTAGTTGTCCTGACGCTAACCCTAGTTGTCCTGACGCTAACCCTACTTGTCCTGACGCTAACCCTAGTTGCCCTGACGCTAACCCTAGTTGTCCTGACGCTAACCCTAGTTGTCCTGACGCTAACCCTAGTTGTCCTGACGCTAACTCTACTTGTCCTGACGCTAACCCTAGTTTTCCTGACGCTAACCCTAGTTGTCCTGACGCTAACCATAGTTGTCCTGACGCTAATCCTAGTTGTCCTCACGCTAACTCTAGTTGTCCTGACGCTAACCCTACTTGTCCTGACGCTAACCCTAGTTGTCCTGACGCTAACCCTAGTTGTCCTGACGCTAACCCTAGTTGTCCTAACGCTAACCCTAGTTGTCCTGACGCTAACCCTAGTTGTCCTGACGCTAACCCTAGTTGTCCTGACGCTAACCCTAGTTGTCCTGACGCTAACCCTAGTTGTCCTGACGCTAACCCTACATGTCCTGACGCTAACCCTAGTTGTCCTGACGCTAACCCTAGTTGTCCTGACGCTAACCCTACTTGTCCTGACGCTAACCCTAGTTGTCCTGACGCTAACCCTAGTTGTCTTGACGCTAACCCTACTTGTCCTGACGCTAACCCTAGTTGTCCTGACGCTAACCCTAGTTGTCCTGACGCTAACCCTACTTGTCCTGACGCTAACACTAGTTGTCCTGACGCTAACCCTAGTTGTCCTGACTATAACTCTACTTGTCCTGACGCTAACCCTAGTTTTCCTGACGCTAACCCTAGTTTTCCTGACGCTAACCCTAGTTGTCCTGACGCTAACCCTACTTGTCCTGACGCTAACCCTAGTTGTCTTGACGATAACCCTAGTTGTCCTGACACTAACCCTACTTGTCCTGACGCTAACCCTAGTTGTCCTGACGCTAACCCTAGTTGTCCTGACGCTAATCCTAGTTGTCCTCACGCTAACCCTAGTTGTCCTGACGCTAACCCTACTTCTCCTGACGCTAACCCTAGTTGTCCTGACGCTAACCCTAGTTGTCCTGACGCTAACCCTAGTTGTCCTGACGCTAACCCTAGTTGTCCTGACGCTAACCCTACTTGTCCTGACGCTAACCCTAGTTGTTCTGACGCTAACCCTAGTTGTCCTGACGCTAACCCTAGTTGTCCTGACGCTAACCCTAGTTGTCCTGACGCTAACCCTAGTTGTCCTGACGCTAACCCTACTTGTCCTGACGCTAACACTAGTTGTCCTGACGCTAACCCTAGTTGTCCTGACTATAACTCTACTTGTCCTGACGCTAACCCTAGTTTTCCTGACGCTAACCCTAGTTTTCCTGACGCTAACCCTAGTTGTCCTGACGCTAACCCTACTTGTCCTGACGCTAACCCTAGTTGTCTTGACGATAACCCTAGTTGTCCTGACACTAACCCTACTTGTCCTGACGCTAACCCTAGTTGTCCTGACGCTAACCCTAGTTGTCCTGACGCTAATCCTAGTTGTCCTCACGCTAACCCTAGTTGTCCTGACGCTAACCCTACTTCTCCTGACGCTAACCCTAGTTGTCCTGACGCTAACCCTAGTTGTCCTGACGCTAACCCTAGTTGTCCTGACGCTAACCCTAGTTGTCCTGACGCTAACCCTACTTGTCCTGACGCTAACCCTAGTTGTTCTGACGCTAACCCTAGTTGTCCTGACGCTAACCCTAGTTGTCCTGACGCTAACCCTAGTTGTCCTGACGCTAACCCTAGTTGTCCTGACGCTGACTCTACTTGTCCTGACGCTAACCCTAGTTTTCCTGACGCTAACCCTAGTTGTCCTGACGCTAACCCTACTTGTCCTGACGCTAACCCTAGTTGTCCTGACGCTAACCCTAGTTGTCCTGACGCTAACCCTAGTTGTCCTGACGCTAACCCTACTTGTCCTGACGCTAACCCTAGTTGTCCTGACGCTAACCCTAGTTGTCTTGACGCTAACCCTAGTTGTCCTGACGCTAACCCTACTTGTCCTGACGCTAACCCTAGTTGTCCTGACGCTAACCCTAGTTGTCCTGACGCTAACCCTACTTGTCCTGACGCTAACCCTAGTTGTCCTGACGCTAACCCTAGTTGTCCTGACGCTAACTCTACTTGTCCTGACGCTAACCCTAGTTTTCCTGACGCTAACCCTAGTTGTCCTGACGCTAACCCTACTTGTCCTGACGCTAACCCTACTTGTCCTGACGCTAACCCTAGTTGTCCTGACGCTAACCCTAGTTGTCCTGACGCTAACCCTAGTTGTCCTGACGCTAACCCTACTTGTCCTGACGCTAACCCTACTTGTCCTGACGCTAACCCTTGTTGTCCTGACGCTAACCCTAGTTGTCCTGACGCTAACCCTACTTGTCCTGACGCTAACCCTAGTTGTCCTGACGCTAACCCTAGTTGTCTTGACGCTAACCCTAGTTGTCCTGACGCTAACCCTACTTGTCCTGACGCTAACCCTAGTTGTCCTGACGCTAACCCTAGTTGTCCTGACGCTAATCCTAGTTGTCCTCACGCTAACCCTAGTTGTCCTGACGCTAACCCTACTTCTCCTGACGCTAACCCTAGTTGTCCTGACGCTAACCCTAGTTGTCCTGACGCTAACCCTAGTTGTCCTGACGCTAACCCTAGTTGTCCTGACGCTAACCCTACTTGTCCTGACGCTAACCCTAGTTGCCCTGACGCTAACCCTAGTTGTCCTGACGCTAACCCTAGTTGTCCTGACGCTAACCCTAGTTGTCCTGACGCTAACCCTAGTTGTCCTGACGCTAACTCTACTTGTCCTGACGCTAACCCTAGTTTTCCTGACGCTAACCCTAGTTGTCCTGACGCTAACCCTACTTGTCCTGACGCTAACCCTAGTTGTCCTGACGCTAACCCTAGTTGTCCTGACGCTAACCCTAGTTGTCCTGACGCTAACCCTACTTGTCCTCACGCTAACCCTAGTTGTCCTGACGCTAACCCTAGTTGTCCTGACGCTAACCCTACTTGTCCTGACGCTAACACTAGTTGTCCTGACGCTAACCCTACTTGTCCTGACGCTAACCCTAGTTGTCCTGACGCTAACCCTAGTTGTCCTGATGCTAACCCTAGTTGTCCTGATGCTAACCCTAGTTGTCCTGACGCTAACCCTACTTGTCCTGACGCTAACCCTACTTGTCCTGACGCTAACCCTAGTTGTCCTGACGCTAACCCTAGTTGTCCTGATGCTAACCCTACATGTCCTGACGCTAACCCTAGTTGTCCTGACGCTAACCCTAGTTGTCCTGACGCTAACCCTAGTTGTCCTGATGCTAACCCTACTTGTCCTGATGCTAACCCAAGTTGTCCTGACGCTAACCCTAGTTGTCCTGACTCTAACCCTACTTGTCCTGACGCTAACCCTAGTTGTCCTGACGCTAACCCTAGTAGTCCTCACGCTAACCCTACTTGTCCTGACGCTAACCCTAGTTGTCCTGACGCTAACCCTACTTGTCCTGACGCTAACCCTAGTTGTCCTGACGCTAACCCTAGTTGTCCTGACGCTAACCCTAGTTGTCCTGATGCTAACCCTAGCTGTCCTGACGCTAACCCTAGTTGTCCTGATGCTAACCCTAGTTGTCCTGACGCTAACCCTAGTTGTCCTGACGCTAACCCTAGTTGTCCTGACGCTTACCCTAGTTGTCGTGACGCTAACCCTAGTTGTCCTGATGCTAACCCTAGTTGTCCTGACGCTAACCCTAGTTGTCCTGACGCTAACCCTAGTTGTCCTGATGCTAACCCTAGTTGTCCTGACGCTAAAACTAGTTGTCCTGACGCTAACCCTAGTTGTCCTGACGCTAACCCTACTTGTCCTGACGCTAACCCTAGTTGTCCTGACGCTAACCCTAGTTGTCCTGACGCTAACCCTACTTGTCCTGACGCTAACCCTAGTTGTCCTGACGCTAACCCTAGTTGTCCTGACGCTAACCCTAGTTGTCCTGACGCTAACCCTAGTTGTCCTGACGCTAACCCTAGTTGTCCTGATGCTAACCCTAGCTGTCCTGACGCTAACCCTAGTTGTCCTGATGCTAACCCTAGTTGTCCTGACGCTAACCCTAGTTGTCCTGACGCTAACCCTAGTTGTCCTGACGCTTACCCTAGTTGTCGTGACGCTAACCCTAGTTGTCCTGATGCTAACCCTAGTTGTCCTGACGCTAACCCTAGTTGTCCTGACGCTAACCCTAGTTGTCCTGATGCTAACCCTAGTTGTCCTGACGCTAAAACTAGTTGTCCTGACGCTAACCCTAGTTGTCCTGACGCTAACCCTACTTGTCCTGACGCTAACCCTAGTTGTCCTGACGCTAACCCTAGTTGTCCTGACGCTAACCCTACTTGTCCTGACGCTAACCCTAGTTGTCCTGACGCTAACCCTAGTTGTCCTGACGCTAACCCTAGTTGTCCTGACGCTAACCCTAGTTGTCCTGACGCTAACCCTAGTTGTCCTGATGCTAACCCTAGTTGTCCTGATGCTAACCCTAGTTGTCCTGACGCTAACCCTACTTGTCCTGACGCTAACCCTACTTGTCCTGACGCTAACCCTAGTTGTCCTGACGCTAACCCTAGTTGTCCTGATGCTAACCCTACATGTCCTGACGCTAACCCTAGTTGTCCTGACGCTAACCCTAGTTGTCCTGACGCTAACCCTAGTTGTCCTGATGCTAACCCTACTTGTCCTGATGCTAACCCAAGTTGTCCTGACGCTAACCCTAGTTGTCCTGACTCTAACCCTACTTGTCCTGACGCTAACCCTAGTTGTCCTGACGCTAACCCTAGTAGTCCTCACGCTAACCCTACTTGTCCTGACGCTAACCCTAGTTGTCCTGACGCTAACCCTACTTGTCCTGACGCTAACCCTAGTTGTCCTGACGCTAACCCTAGTTGTCCTGACGCTAACCCTAGTTGTCCTGATGCTAACCCTAGCTGTCCTGACGCTAACCCTAGTTGTCCTGATGCTAACCCTAGTTGTCCTGACGCTAACCCTAGTTGTCCTGACGCTAACCCTAGTTGTCCTGACGCTTACCCTAGTTGTCGTGACGCTAACCCTAGTTGTCCTGATGCTAACCCTAGTTGTCCTGACGCTAACCCTAGTTGTCCTGACGCTAACCCTAGTTGTCCTGATGCTAACCCTAGTTGTCCTGACGCTAAAACTAGTTGTCCTGACGCTAACCCTAGTTGTCCTGACGCTAACCCTACTTGTCCTGACGCTAACCCTAGTTGTCCTGACGCTAACCCTAGTTGTCCTGACGCTAACCCTACTTGTCCTGACGCTAACCCTAGTTGTCCTGACGCTAACCCTAGTTGTCCTGACGCTAACCCTAGTTGTCCTGACGCTAACCCTAGTTGTCCTGACGCTAACCCTAGTTGTCCTGATGCTAACCCTAGCTGTCCTGACGCTAACCCTAGTTGTCCTGATGCTAACCCTAGTTGTCCTGACGCTAACCCTAGTTGTCCTGACGCTAACCCTAGTTGTCCTGACGCTTACCCTAGTTGTCGTGACGCTAACCCTAGTTGTCCTGATGCTAACCCTAGTTGTCCTGACGCTAACCCTAGTTGTCCTGACGCTAACCCTAGTTGTCCTGATGCTAACCCTAGTTGTCCTGACGCTAAAACTAGTTGTCCTGACGCTAACCCTAGTTGTCCTGACGCTAACCCTACTTGTCCTGACGCTAACCCTAGTTGTCCTGACGCTAACCCTAGTTGTCCTGACGCTAACCCTACTTGTCCTGACGCTAACCCTAGTTGTCCTGACGCTAACCCTAGTTGTCCTGACGCTAACCCTAGTTGTCCTGATGATAACCCTAGTTGTCCTGACGCTAACCCTAGTTGTCCTGACGCTAACCCTAGTTTTCCTGACGCTAACCCTAGTTTTCCTGACGCTAACCCTAGTTGTCCTGACGCTAACCCTACTTGTCCTGACGCTAACCCTAGTTGTCTTGACGCTAACCCTAGTTGTCCTGACGCTAACCCTACTTGTCCTGACGCTAACCCTAGTTGTCCTGACGCTAACCCTAGTTGTCCTGACGCTAATCCTAGTTGTCCTCACGCTAACCCTAGTTGTCCTGACGCTAACCCTACTTCTCCTGACGCTAACCCTAGTTGTCCTGACGCTAACCCTAGTTGTCCTGACGCTAACCCTAGTTGTCCTGACGCTAACCCTACTTGTCCTGACGCTAACCCTAGTTGCCCTGACGCTAACCCTAGTTGTCCTGACGCTAACCCTAGTTGTCCTGACGCTAACCCTAGATGTCCTGACGCTAACTCTACTTGTCCTGACGCTAACCCTAGTTTTCCTGACGCTAACCCTAGTTGTCCTGACGCTAACCCTAGTTGTCCTGACGCTAACCCTACTTGTCCTGACGCTAACCCTAGTTGTCCTGACGCTAACTCTACTTGTCCTGACGCTAACCCTAGTTTTCCTGACGCTAACCCTAGTTGTCCTGACGCTAACCCTACTTGTCCTGACGCTAACCCTAGTTTTCCTGACGCTAACCCTAGTTGTCCTGACGCTAACCCTACTTGTCCTGACGCTAACCCTAGTTGTCCTGACGCTAACCCTAGTTGTCCTGACGCTAACCCTAGTTGTCCTGACGCTAACTCTACTTGTCCTGACGCTAACCCTAGTTTTCCTGACGCTAACCCTAGTTGTCCTGACGCTAACCCTACTTGTCCTGACGCTAACCCTAGTTGTCCTGACGCTAACCCTAGTTGTCCTGACGCTAACCCTAGTTGTTCTGACGTTAATCCTAGTTGTCCTCACGCTAACTCTAGTTGTCCTGACACTAACCCTACTTGTCCTGACGCTAACCCTAGTTGTCCTGATGCTAACCCTACTTGTCCTGATGCTAACCCTAGTTGTCCTGACGCTAACCCTAGTTGAAATGACGCTAACCCTAGTTGTACTGACGCTAACCCTAGTTGAAATGACGCTAACCCTAGTTGTCCTGACGCCTACCCTAGTTGTCCTGACGCCAACCCTAGTTGTCCTGACACCAACCCTAGTTGTCCTGATGCCAATCCTAGTTGTCCTGACGCTAACCCTAGTTGTCCTGATGCTAACCCTAGTTGTCCTGACGCTAACTCTACTTGTCCTGACGCTAACCCTAGTTTTCCTGACGCTAACCCTAGTTGTCCTGACGCTAACCCTACTTGTCCTGACGCTAACCCTAGTTGTCCTGACGCTAACCCTAGTTGTCCTGACGCTAACCCTAGTTGTCCTGACGCTAATCCTAGTTGTCCTCACGCTAACTCTAGTTGTCCTGACACTAACCCTACTTGTCCTGACGCTAACCCTAGTTGTCCTGATGCTAACCCTACTTGTCCTGACGCTAACCCTAGTTGTCCTGACGCTAACCCTAGTTGAAATGACGCTAACCCTAGTTGTACTGACGCTAACCCTAGTTGAAATGACGCTAACCCTAGTTGTCCTGACGCCTACCCTAGTTGTCCTGACGCCAACCCTAGTTGTCCTGACGCCAACCCTAGTTGTCCTGATGCCAATCCTAGTTGTCCTGACGCTAACCCTAGTTGTCCTGATGCTAACCCTAGTTGTCCTGACGCTAACTCTACTTGTCCTGACGCTAACCCTAGTTTTCCTGACGCTAACCCTAGTTGTCCTGACACTAACCCTACTTGTCCTGACGCTAACCCTAGTTGTCCTGACGCTAACCCTAGTTGTCCTGAAGCCTACCCTAGTTGTCCTGACGCCAACCCTAGTTGTCCTGACGCCAACCATAGTTGTCCTGACGCTAACCCTAGTTGTCCTGACGCCAACCCTAGTTGTCCTGACGCGAACCCTAGTTGTCCTTACGCTAACCCTAGTTGTCCTGACGCTAACCCTAGTTGTCCTGACGCTAATCTTAGTTGTCCTCACGCTAACTCTAGTTGTCCTGACACTAACCCTACTTGTCCTGACGCTAACCCTAGTTGTCCTGATGCTAACCCTACTTGTCCTGACGCTAACCCTAGTTGTCCTGATGCTAACCCTAGTTGAAATGACGCTAACCCTAGTTGTCCTGACGCTAACCCTAGTTGTCCTGACGCTAACCCTACTTGTCCTGACGCTAACCCTAGTTGTCCTGACGCTAACCCTAGTTGTCCTGACGCTAACCCTAGTTGTCCTGACGCTAACCCTACATGTCCTGACGCTAACCCTAGTTGTCCTGACGCTAACCCTAGTTCTCCTGACGCTAACCCTAGTTGTCCTGACGCTAACCCTACTTGTCCTGACGCTAACCCTAGTTGTCCTGACGCTAACCCTAGTTGTCCTGACGCTAACCCTACTTGTCCTGACGCTAACCCTAGTTGTCCTGACGCTAACCCTACTTGTCCTGACGCTAACCCTAGTTGTCCTGACGCTAACCCTAGTTGTCCTGACGCTAACCCTAGTTGTCCTGATGCTAACCCTAGTTGTCCTGACGCTAACCCTAGTTGTCCTGACGCTAACTCTACTTGTCCTGACGCTAACCCTAGTTTTCCTGACGCTAACCCTAGTTGTCCTGACGCTAACCCTACTTGTCCTGACGCTAACCCTAGTTGTCCTGACGCTAACCCTAGTTGTCCTGACGCTAACCCTACTTGTCCTGACGCTAACCCTAGTTGTCCTGACGCTAACCCTAGTTGTCCTGACGCTAACCCTAGTTGTCCTGATGCTAACCCTAGTTGTCCTGACGCTATCCCTAGTTGTCCTGACGCTAACCCTAGTTGTCCTGACTCTAACTCTACTTGTCCTGACGCTAACCCTAGTTTTCCTGACGCTAACCCTAGTTTTCCTGACGCTAACCCTACTTGTCCTGACGCCAACCCTAGTTGTCCTGACACCAACCCTAGCTGTCCTGACGCTAACCCTAGTTGTCCTGACGCTAACCCTAGTTGTCCTGATGCTAACCCTAGTTGTCCTGACGCTAACCCTAGTTGTCCTGATGCTAACCCTAGTTGTCCTGACGCTAACCCTAGTTGTCCTGACGCTAACCATAGTTGTCCTGACGCTAACCCTAGTTGTCCTGACGCCTACCCTAGTTGTCCTGAAGCCATCCCTAGTTGTCCTGACGCCAACCCTAGTTGTCCTGATGCCAATCCTAGTTGTCCTGACGCTAACCATACTTGTCCTGACGCTAACGCTACTTGTCCTGACGCTAACCCTAGTTGTCCTGACGCTAACCCTAGTTGTCCTGACGCTAACCCTAGTTGTCCTGACGCTAACCTTACTTGTACTGACGCTAACCCTACTTGTCCTGATGCTAACCCTACTTGTCCTGACGCTAACCCTAGTTGTCCTGATGCTAACCCTAGTTGTCCTGACGTTAACCCTAGTTGTCCTGACGCTAACCCTAGTTGTCCTGACGCTAACACTACTTGTCCTGACGCTAACCCTAGTTGTCCTGACGCTAACCCTAGTTGTCCTGACGCTAACCCTAGTTGTCCTGACGCTAACCCTAGTTGTCCTGACGCCTACCCTAGTTGTCCTGACGCCAACCCTAGTTGTCCTGACGCTAACCCTAGTTGTCCTGACGCCAACCCTAGTTGTCCTGACGCTAACCCTAGTTGTCCTGATGCTAACCCTAGTTGTCCTGACGCTAACCCTAGTTGTCCTGACGCTAACCCTACTTGTCCTGACGCTAACCCTAGTTGTCCTGACGCTAACCCTAGTTGTCCTGACGCTAACCCTACTTGTCCTGACGCTAACCCTAGTTGTCCTGACGCTAACCCTACTTGTCCTGACGCTAACCCTACTTGTCCTGACGCTAACCCTAGTTGTCCTGATGCTAACCCTACTTGTCCTGACGCTAACCCTACTTGTCCTGACGCTAACCCTACTTGTCCTGACGCTAACCCTAGTTGTCCTGACGCTAACTCTAGTTGTCCTGACGCTAACCCTAGTTGTCCTGACGCTAACACTACTTGTCCTGACGCTAACCCTAGTTGTCCTGACGCTAACCCTACTTGTCCTGACGCTAACCCTACTTGTCCTGACACTAACCCTACTTGTCCTGACGCTAACCCTAGTTGTCCTGACGCTAACTCTAGTTGTCCTGACGCTAACCCTAGTTGTCCTGACGCTAACACTACTTGTCCTGACGCTAACACTACTTGTCCTGACGCTAACCCTAGTTGTCCTGACGCTAACCCTACTTGTCCTGACGCTAACCCTACTTGTCCTGACGCTAACCCGAGTTGTCCTGACGCTAACCCGATTTGTCCTGACGCTAACACGAGTTGTCCTGACGCTAACCCGAGTTGTCCTGACGCTAACCCGAGTTGTCCTGACGCTAACCCTACTTGTCCTGACGCTAACCCTAGTTGTCCTGACGCTAACCCTAGTTGTCCTGACGCTAACCCTAGATGTCCTGACGCTAACCCTTCTTGTCCTGATGCTAACCCTAGTTGTCCTGACGCTTATCCTAGTTGTCCTGACAATAACCCTAGTTGTCCTGACGCTAACCCTACATGTCCTGACGCTAACCCTAGTTGTCCTGACGCTAACCCTACTTGTCCTGACGCTAACCCTAGTTGTCCTGACGCTAACCCTAGTTGTCCTGACGCTAACCCTACTTGTCCTGACGCTAACCCTAGTTGTCCTGACGCTAACCCTAGTTGTCCTGAAGCTAACCCTAGTTGTCCTGACGCTAACCATAGTTGTGCTGACGCTAACCCTACTTGTCCTGACGCTAACCCTAGTTGTCCTGACGCTAACCCTAGTTGTCCTGACGCTAACCCTAGTTGTCCTGACGCTAACCCTACTTGTCCTGACACTAACCCTACTTGTCCTGACGCTAACCCTAGTTGTCCTGATGCTAACCCTACTTGTCCTGACGCTAACCCTACTTGTCCTGACGCTAACCCTACTTGTCCTGACGCTAACCCTAGTTGTCCTGACGCTAACTCTAGTTGTCCTGACGCTAACCCTAGTTGTCCTGACGCTAACACTACTTGTCCTGACGCTAACCCTAGTTGTCCTGACGCTAACCCTAGTTGTCCTGACGCTAACCCTACTTGTCCTGACGCTAACCCTAGTTGTCCTGACGCTAACCCTAGTTGTCCTGATGCTAACCCGAGTTGTCCTGACGCTAACCCGAGTTGTCCTGACGCTAACCCGATTTGTCCTGACGCTAACACGAGTTGTCCTGACGCTAAACCGAGTTGTCCTGACGCTAACCCGAGTTGTCCTGACGCTAACCCTACTTGTCCTGACGCTAACCCTAGTTGTCCTGACGCTAACCCTAGTTGTCCTGACGCTAACCCTAGTTGTCCTGACGCTAACCCTTCTTGTCCTGACGCTAACCCTAGTTGTCCTGACGCTTATCCTAGTTGTCCTGACGCTAACCCTAGTTGTCCTGACGCTAACCCTACATGTCCTGACGCTAACCCTAGTTGTCCTGACGCTAACCCTACTTGTCCTGACGCTAACCCTAGTTGTCCTGACGCTAACCCTAGTTGTCCTGACGCTAACCCTACTTGTCCTGACGCTAACCCTACTTGTCCTGACGCTAACCCTAGTTGTCCTGACGCTAACTCTAGTTGTCCTGACGCTAACCCTAGTTGTCCTGACGCTAACACTACTTGTCCTGACACTAACCCTAGTTGTCCTGACGCTAACCCTAGTTGTCCTGACGCTAACCCTACTTGTCCTGACGCTAACCCTACTTGTCCTGATGCCAATCCTAGTTGTCCTGACGCTAACCCTACTTGTCCTGACGCTAACGCTACTTGTCCTGACGCTAACCCTAGTTGTCCTGACGCTAACCCTAGTTGTCCTGACGCTAACCCTAGTTGTCCTGACGCTAACCTTACTTGTACTGACGCTAACCCTACTTGTCCTGATGCTAACCCTACTTGTCCTGACGCTAACCCTAGTTGTCCTGATGCTAACCCTAGTTGTCCTGACGTTAACCCTAGTTGTCCTGACGCTAACCCTAGTTGTCCTGACGCTAACACTACTTGTCCTGACGCTAACCCTAGTTGTCCTGACGCTAACCCTAGTTTTCCTGACGCTAACCCTAGTTGTCCTGACGCCTACCCTAGTTGTCCTGACGCCAACCCTAGTTGTCCTGACGCTAACCCTAGTTGTCCTGACGCCAACCCTAGTTGTCCTGACGCTAACCCTAGTTGTCCTGATGCTAACCCTAGTTGTCCTGACGCTAACCCTAGTTGTCCTGAAGCTAACCCTACTTGTCCTGATGCTAACCCTAGTTGTCCTGACGCTAACCCTAGTTGTCCTGACGCTAACCCTACTTGTCCTGACGCTAACCCTAGTTGTCCTGACGCTAACCCTACTTGTCCTGACGCTAACCCTACTTGTCCTGACGCTAACCCTAGTTGTCCTGATGCTAACCCTACTTGTCCTGACGCTAACCCTACTTGTCCTGACGCTAACCCTTGTTGTCCTGACGCTAACTCTAGTTGTCCTGACGCTAACCCTAGTTGTCCTGACGCTAACACTACTTGTCCTGACGCTAACCCTAGTTGTCCTGACGCTAACCCTACTTGTCCTGACACTAACCCTACTTGTCCTGACGCTAACCCTACTTGTCCTGACGCTAACCCTAGTTGTCCTGACGCTAACTCTAGTTGTCCTGACGCTAACCCTAGTTGTCCTGACGCTAACACTACTTGTCCTGACGCTAACCCTAGTTGTCCTGACGCTAACCCTACTTGTCCTGACGCTAACCCTACTTGTCCTGACGCTAACCCGAGTTGTCCTGACGCTAACCCGATTTGTCCTGACGCTAACACGAGTTGTCCTGACGCTAACCCGAGTTGTCCTGACGCTAACCCGAGTTGTCCTGACGCTAACCCTACTTGTCCTGACGCTAACCCTAGTTGTCCTGACGCTAACCCTAGTTGTCCTGACGCTAACCCTAGATGTCCTGACGCTAACCCTTCTTGTCCTGATGCTAACCCTAGTTGTCCTGACGCTTATCCTAGTTGTCCTGACAATAACCCTAGTTGTCCTGACGCTAACCCTACATGTCCTGACGCTAACCCTAGTTGTCCTGACGCTAACCCTACTTGTCCTGACGCTAACCCTAGTTGTCCTGACGCTAACCCTAGTTGTCCTGACGCTAACCCTACTTGTCCTGACGCTAACCCTAGTTGTCCTGACGCTAACCCTAGTTGTCCTGAAGCTAACCCTACTTGTCCTGACGCTAACCATAGTTGTCCTGACGCTAACCCTACTTGTCCTGACGCTAACCCTAGTTGTCCTGACGCTATCCCTAGTTGTCCTGACGCTAACCCTAGTTGTCCTGACGCTAACCCTACTTGTCCTGACGCTAACCCTACTTGTCCTGACGCTAACCCTACTTGTCCTGACGCTAACCCTACTTGTCCTGATGCTAACCCTAGTTGTCCTGACGCTAACCCTAGTTGTCCTGACGCTAACCCTAGTTGTCCTGATGCTAACCCTAGTTGTCCTGACGCTAACCCTAGTTGTTGTGATGCTAACCCTAGTTGTCCTGACGCTAACCCTAGTTGTCCTGACGCTAACCCTAGTTGTCCTGACGCTAACCCTAGTTTTTGTGACGCTAACCCTAGTTGTCCTGACGCCTACCCTAGTTGTCCTGATGCCAACCCTAGTTGTCCTGACGCCAACCCTAGTTGTCCTGACGCCAATCCTAGTTGTCCTGACGCTAACCCTAGTTGTCCTGACGCCAACCCTAGTTGTCCTGACGCTAACCCTACTTGTCCTGATGCTAACCCTAGTTGTCCTGACGCTAACCATACTTGTCCTGACGCTAACCCTACTTGTCCTGACGCTAACCCTACTTGTCCTGACGCTAACCCTAGTTGTCCTGACGCTAACCCTACTTGTCCTGACGCTAACCCTACTTGTCCTGACGCTAACCCTACTAGTCCTGACGCTAACCCTACTTGTCCTGACGCTAACCCTAGTTGTCCTGACGCTAACCCTAGTTGTCCTGACGCTAACCCTACTTGTCCTGACGCTAACCCTACTTGTCCTGACGCTAACCCTAGTTGTCCTGACGCTAACCCTAGTAGTCCTGACGCTAACTCTAGTTGTCCAGACGCTAACCCTAGTTGTCCTGACACTAACCCTACTTGTCCTGATGCTAACCCTACTTGTCCTGATGCTAACCCTACTTGTCATGACGCTAACCCTAGTTGTCCTGACGCTAACCCTAGTAGTCCTGACGCTAACCCTATTTGTCCTGACGCTAACTCTAGTTGTCCTGACGCTAACCCTAGTTGTCCTGACGCTAACCCTAGTTGTCCTGACGCTAACCCTACTTGTCCTGACGCTAACCCTAGTTGAAATGACGCTAACCCTAGTTGTACCAACGCTAACCCTAGTTGTCCTGACGCTAACGCTAGTTGTCCTGACGCTAACCCTAGTTGTCCTGAAGCTAACACTAGTTGTCCTGACGCTAACCCTAGTTGTCCTGACGCTAACCCTAGTCGTCCTGACGCTAACCCTAGTCGTCCTGACGCTAACCCTAGTTGTCCTGATGCTAACCCTAGTTGTCCTGACGCTAACCGTAGTTGTCCTGACGCTAACCCTACTTGTCCTGACGCTAACCCTAGTTGTCCTGACGCTAACTCTAGTTGTCCTGACGCTAACCCTAGTTGTCCTGACGTAAACCCTAGTTGTCCTGACGCTAACCCTAGTTGTCCTGACGCTAACCCTAGTTGTCCTGACGCTAACCCTAGTTGAAATGACGCTAACCCTAGTTGTACTGACGCTAACCCTAGTTGTCCTGACGCTAACCCTAGTTGTCCTGACGCTAACCCTAGTTGTCCTAACGCTAACCCTAGTTGTCCTGACGCTAACACTAGTTTTCCTGACGCTAACCCTAGTTGTCCTGACGCTAACCCTAGTTGTCCTGACGCTAACCCTACTTGTCCTGATGCTAACCCTAGTTGTCCTGACGCTAACCCTAGTTGTCCTGATGCTAACCCTAGTTGTCCTTACGCTAACCCTACATGTAATGACGCTAACCCTAGTTGTCCTGACGCTAACCCTAGTTGTCCTGACGCTAACCCTAGTTGTCCTGACGCTAACCCTACTTGTCCTGACGCTAACCCTAGTTGTCCTGACGCTAACCCTAGTTGTCCTGACGCTAACCCTACTTGTCCTGACGCTAACCCTAGTTGTCCTGACGCTAACCCAAGTTGTCCTGACGCTAACTCTACTTGTCCTGACGCTAACCCTAGTTTTCCTGATGATAACCCTAGTTGTCCTGACACTAACCCTACTTGTCCTGATGCTAACCCTAGTTGTCCTGACGCTAACCCTAGTTGTCCTGACGCCAACCCTAGTTGTCCTGACGCTAACCCTAGTTGTCCTGATGCTAACCCTACTTGTCCTGACGCTAACCCTACTTGTCCTGACGCTAACCCTACTTGTCCTGACGCTAACTCTAGTTGTCCTGACGCTAACCCTAGTTGTCCTGATGCTAACACTACTTGTCCTGACGCTAACCCTAGTTGTCCTGACGCTAACCCTACTTGTCCTGACGCTAACCCTACTTGTCCTGACGCTAACCCTACTTGTCCTGACGCTAACCCTAGTTGTCCTGACGCTAACTCTAGTTGTCCTGACGCTAACCCTAGTTGTCCTGACGCTAACACTACTTGTCCTGACGCTAACCCTAGTTGTCCTGACGCTAACCCTACTTGTCCTGACGCTAACCCTACTTGTCCTGACGCTAACCCGAGTTGTCCTGACGCTAACCCGAGTTGTCCTGACGCTAACCCGATTTGTCCTGACGCTAACACGAGTTGTCCTGACGCTAACCCGAGTTGTCCTGACGCTAACCCGAGTTGTCCTGACGCTAACCCTACTTGTCCTGACGCTAACCCTAGTTGTCCTGACGCTAACCCTAGTTGTCCTGACGCTAACCCTAGATGTCCTGACGCTAACCCTTCTTGTCCTGACGCTAACCCTAGTTGTCCTGACGCTTATCCTAGTTGTCCTGACAATAACCCTAGTTGTCCTGACGCTAACCCTACATGTCCTGACGCTAACCCTAGTTGTCCTGACGCTAACCCTACTTGTCCTGACGCTAACCCTAGTTGTCCTGACGCTAACCCTAGTTGTCCTGACGCTAACCCTACTTGTCCTGACGCTAACCCTAGTTGTCCTGACGCTAACCCTAGTTGTCCTGAAGCTAACCCTACTTGTCCTGACGCTAACCATAGTTGTCCTGACGCTAACCCTACTTGTCCTGACGCTAACCCTAGTTGTCCTGACGCTAACCCTAGTTGTCCTGACGCTAACCCTACTTGTCCTGACGCTAACCCTACTTGTCCTGACGCTAACCCTACTTGTCCTGACGCTAACCCTACTTGTCCTGATGCTAACCCTAGTTGTCCTGACGCGAACCCTAGTTGTCCTGACGCTAACCCTAGTTGTCCTGACGCTAACCCTAGTTGTCCTGACGCTAACCCTAGTTGTCCTGATGCTAACCCTAGTTGTCCTGACGCTAACCCTAGTTGTTGTGATGCTAACCCTAGTTGTCCTGACGCTAACCCTAGTTGTCCTGACGCTAACCCTAGTTGTCCTGACGCTAACCCTAGTTGTTGTGACGCTAACCCTAGTTGTCCTGACGCCTACCCTAGTTGTCCTGATGCCAACCCTAGTTGTCCTGACGCCAACCCTAGTTGTCCTGACGCCAATCCTAGTTGTCCTGACGCTAACCCTAGTTGTCCTGACGCCAACCCTAGTTGTCCTGACGCTAACCCTACTTGTCCTGATGCTAACCCTAGTTGTCCTGACGCTAACCCTACTTGTCCTGACGCTAACCCTACTTGTCCTGATGCTAACCCTAGTTGTCCTGACGCTAACCCTACTAGTCCTGACGCTAACCCTACTTGTCCTGACGCTAACCCTAGTTGTCCTGACGCTAACCCTAGTTGTCCTGACGCTAACCCTAGTTGTCCTGACGCTAACCCTAGTTGTCCTGACGCTAACCCTAGTTGTCCTGACGCTAACCCTACTTGTCCTGACGCTAACCCTAGTTGTCCTGACGCTAACCCTAGTTGTCCTGACACTAACAATACTTTTCCTGACGCTAACCCTAGTTGTCCTGACGCTAACCCTACTTGTCCTGACGCTAACCCTACTTGTCCTGACGCTAACCCTAGTTGTCCTGACGCTAACGCTAGTTGTCCTGACGCTAACCCTAGTTGTCCTGACGCTAACCCTAGTTGTCCTGACGCTTACACTACTTGTCCTGACGCTAACCCTAGTTGTCCTGATGCTAACCCTAGTTGTCCTGACGCTAACCCTACTTGTCCTGATGCTAACCCTACTTGTCCTGACGCTAACCCTAGTTGTCCTGACGCTAACCCTAGTTGTCCTGATGCTAACCCTAGTTGTCCTGACGCTAACCCTAGTTGTCCTGACGCTAACCCTAGTTGTCCTGATGCTAACCCTAGTTGTCCTGACGCTAACCCTAGTTGTCCTGACACTAACCCTACTTGTCCTGACGCTAACCCTAGTTGTCCTGATGCTAGCCCTAGTTGTCCTGACGCTAACCCTACTTGTCCTGACGCTAACGCTACTTGTCCTGACGCTAACCCTAGTTGTCCTGACGCTAACCCTACTTGTCCTGACGCTAACCCTACTTGTCCTGACGCTAACCCTACTTGTCCTGACGCTAACCATACTTGTCCTGACGCTAACCCTAGTTGTCCTGACGCTAACCCTAGTTGTCCTGACGCTAACCCTACTTGTCCTGACGCTAACCCTACTTGTCCTGACGCTAACCCTACTTGTCCTGACGCTAACCCTAGTTGTCCTGACCCTAACCCTAGTTGTCCTGACGCTAACCCTACTTGTCCTGACGCTAACCCTAGTTGTCCTGACGCTAGCCCTAGTTGTCCTGATGCTAACCCTACTTGTCCTGACGCTAACGCTACTTGTCCTGACGCTAACCCTAGTTGTCCTGACGCCAACCCTAGTTGTCCTGACGCCAACCCTAGTTGTCCTGACGCTAACCCTAGTTGTCCTGACGCTAACCCTAGTTGTCCTGACGCTAACCCTAGTTGTCCTGACGCTAACCCTACTTGTCCTGACGCTAACCCTAGTTGTCCTGACCCTAACCCTAGTTGTCCTGACGCTAACCCTACTTGTCCTGACGCTAACCCTAGTTGTCCTGACGCTAACCCTAGTTGTCCTGACGCTAACAATACTTTTCCTGACGCTAACACTAGTTGTCCTGACGCTAACCCTACTTGTCCTGACGCTAACCCTACTTGTCCTGACGCTAACCCTAGTTGTCCTGACGCTAACGCTAGTTGTCCTGACGCTAACCCTAGTTGTCCTGACGCTAACCCTAGTTGTCCTGACGCTTACACTACTTGTCCTGACGCTAACCCTAGTTGTCCTGACGCTAACCCTAGTTGTCCTGACGCTAACCCTACTTGTCCTGATGCTAACCCTACTTGTCCTGACGCTAACCCTAGTTGTCCTGACGCTAACCCTAGTTGTCCTGATGCTAACCCTAGTTGTCCTGACGCTAACCCTAGTTGTCCTGACGCTAACCCTAGTAGTCCTGACGCTAACCCTAGTCGTCCTGACGCTAACCCTAATTGTCCTGACGCTAACCTTAGTCGTCCTGACGCTAACCCTAGTTGTCCTGACGCTAACCCTAGTTGTCCTGACGCTAACCCTACTTGTCCTGACGCTAACCCTACTTGTCCTGACGCTAACCCTACTTGTCCTGACGCTAACCCTACTTGTCCTGACGCTAACTCTAGTTGTCCTGACGCTAACCCTACTTGTCCTGACGCTAACCCTAGTTGTCCTGACGCTAACCCTAGTTTTCCTGACGCTAACCCTAGTTGTCCTGACGCTAACCCTACTTGTCCTGACGCTAACACTAGTTGTCCTAACGCTAACCCTAGCTGTCCTGACGCTAACCCTACTTGTCCTGACGCTAACCCTAGTTGTCCTGACGCTAACCCTAGTTGTCCTGACGCTAACCCTAGTTGTCCTGACGCTAACACTAGTTGTCCTGACGCTAACCCTACTTGTCCTGACGCTAACCCTAGTTGTCCTGACGCTAACCCTAGTTGTCCTGACGCTAACCCTACTTGTCCTGACGCTAATGCTATGTGTCCTGACGCTAACCCTAGTTGTCCTGACGCCAACCCTAGTTGTCCTGACGCCAACCCTAGTTGTCCTGACGCTAACCCTAGTTGTCCTGACGCTAACCCTAGTTGTCCTGACGCTAACCCTAGTTGTCCTGACGCTAACCCTAGTTGTCCTGACGCTAACCCTACTTGTCCTGACGCTAACCCTACTTGTCCTGACGCTAACCCTACTTGTCCTAACGCTAACCCTACTTGTCCTGACGCTAACCCTAGTTGTCCTGATGCTAGCCCTAGTTGTCCTGACGCTAACTATACTTGTCCTGACGCTAACCCTAGTTGTCCTGATGCTAGCCCTAGTTGTCCTGACGCTAACCCTACTTGTCCTGACGCTAACGCTACTTGTCCTGACGCTAACCCTAGTTGTCCTGACGCTAACCCTAGTTGTCCTGACGCTAACCCTACTTGTCCTGACGCTAACCCTACTTGTCCTGACGCTAACCCTACTTGTCCTGACGCTAACCCTAGTTGTCCTGATGCTAGCCCTAGTTGTCCTGACGCTAACCCTACTTGTCCTGACGCTAACGCTACTTGTCCTGACGCTAACCCTAGTTGTCCTGACGCTAACCCTAGTTGTCCTGACGCTAACCCTACTTGTCCTGACGCTAACACTAGTTGTCCTGACGCTAACCCTAGTTGTCCTGACGCTAACCCTAGTTGTCCTGACGCTAACCCTACTTGTCCTGACGCTAATGCTACGTGTCCTGATGCTAACCCTAGTTGTCCTGACGCTAACCCTAGTTGTCCTGACGCTAACCCTAGTTGTCCTGACGCTAACCCTAGTTGTCCTGACGTTAACCCTACTTGTCCTGACGCTAACCCTACTTGTCCTGACGCTAACCCTACTTGTCCTGACGCTAACCCTAGTTGTCCTGATGCTAGCCCTAGTTGTCCTGACGCTAACCCTACTTGTCCTGACGCTAACGCTACTTGTCCTGACGCTAACCCTAGTTGTCCTGACGCTAACCCTAGTTGTCCTGACGCTAACCCTACTTGTCCTGACGCTAACACTAGTTGTCCTGACGCTAACCCTACTTGTCCTGACGCTAACCCTAGTTGTCCTGACGCTAACCCTAGTTGTCCTGACGCTAACCCTACTTGTCCTGACGCTAACCCTACTTGTCCTGACGCTAACCCTACTTGTCCTGACGCTAACCCTAGTTGTCCTGACGCTAACTCTACTTGTCCTGACGCTAACGCTACTTGTCCTGACGCTAACCCTAGTTGTCCTGACGCTAACCCTAGTTGTCCTGACGCTAACCCTACTTGTCCTGACGCTAACCCTACTTGTCCTGATGCTAACCCTACTTGTCCTGACGCTAACCCTAGTTGTCCTGACGCTAACCCTACTTGTCCTGACGCTAACCCTAGTTGTCCTGACGCTAACATTAGTTGTCCTGACGCTAACCCTACTTGTCCTGACGCTAACCCTAGTTGTCCTGACGCTAACCCTAGTTGTCCTGACGCTAACCCTACTTGTCCTGACGCTAATGCTACGTGTCCTGACGCTAACCCTAGTTGTCCTGACGCTAACCCTAGTTGTCCTGACGCTAACCCTAGTTGTCCTGACGTTAACCCTACTTGTCCTGACGCTAACCCTACTTGTCCTGATGCTAACCCTACTTGTTCTGATGCTAACCCTAGTTGTCCTGACGCTAACCCTAGTTGTCCTGACGCTAACCCTACTTGTCCTGACGCTAACCCTAGTTGTCTTGACGCTATCCCTAGTTGTCCTGACGCTAACCCTAGTTGTCCTGACGCTAACCCTAGTTGTCCTGACGCTAACCCTACTTGTCCTGACGCTAACCCTAGTTGTCTTGACGCTATCCCTAGTTGTCCTGACGCTAACTCTACTTGTCCTGACGCTAATGCTACGTGTCCTGACGCTAACCCTAGTTGTCCTGACGCCATCCCTAGTTGTCCTGACGCCAACCCTAGTTGTCCTGACGCTAACCCTAGTTGTCCTGACGCTAACCCTAGTTGTCCTGACGCTAACCCTACTTGTCCTGACGCTAACCCTAGTTGTCCTGACCCTAACCCTAGTTGTCCTGACGCTAACCCTACTTGTCCTGACGCTAACCCTAGTTGTCCTGACGCTAACCCTAGTTGTCCTGACGCTAACAATACTTTTCCTAACGCTAACCCTAGTTGTCCTGACGCTAACCCTACTTGTCCTGACGCTAACCCTACTTGTCCTGACGCTAACCCTAGTTGTCCTGACGCTAACGCTAGTTGTCCTGACGCTAACCCTAGTTGTCCTGACGCTAACCCTAGTTGTCCTGACGCTTACACTACTTGTCCTGACGCTAACCCTAGTTGTCCTGACGCTAACCCTAGTTGTCCTGACGCTAACCCTACTTGTCCTGATGCTAACCCTACTTGTCCTGACGCTAACCCTAGTTGTCCTGACGCTAACCCTAGTTGTCCTGATGCTAACCCTAGTTGTCCTGACGCTAACCCTAGTTGTCCTGACGCTAACCCTAGTCGTCCTGACGCTAACCCTAATTGTCCTGACGCTAACCTTAGTCGTCCTGACGCTAACCCTAGTTGTCCTGACGCTAACCCTAGTTGTCCTGACGCTAACCCTACTTGTCCTGACGCTAACCCTACTTGTCCTGACGCTAACCCTACTTGTCCTGACGCTAACCATACTTGTCCTGACGCTAACCCTAGTTGTTCTGACGCTAACCCTAGTTGTCCTGACGCTAACTCTAGTTGTCCTGACGCTAACCCTAGTTGTCCTGACGCTAACCTTAGTTGTCCTGACGCTAACCCTAGTTTTCCTGACGCTAACCCTAGTTGTCCTGACGCTAACCCTACTTGTCCTGACGCTAACACTAATTGTCCTAACGCTAACCCTAGTTGTCCTGACGCTAACCCTAGTTGTCCTGACGCTAACCCTACTTGTCCTGACGCTAACCCTAGTTGTCCTGACGCTAGCCCTAGTTGTCCTGACGCTAACCCTACTTGTCCTGACGCTAACGCTACTTGTCCTGACGCTAACCCTAGTTGTCCTGACGCTAACCCTAGTTGTCCTGACGCTAACCCTACTTGTCCTGACGCTAACCCTACTTGTCCTGACGCTAACCCTAGTTGTCCTGATGCTAGCCCTAGTTGTCCTGACGCTAACCCTACTTGTCCTGACGCTAACCCTAGTGGTCCTGATGCTAGCCCTAGTTGTCCTGACGCTAACCCTACTTGTCCTGACGCTAACACTACTTGTCCTGACGCTAACCCTAGTTGTCCTGACGCTAACCCTAGTTGTCCTGACGCTAACCCTAGTTGTCCTGACGCTAACCCTACTTGTCCTGACGCTAACCCTACTTGTCCTGACGCTAACCCTAGTTGTCCTGATGCTAGCCCTAGTTGTCCTTACGCTAACCCTACTTGTCCTGACGCTAACGCTACTTGTCCTGACGCTAACCCTAGTTGTCCTGACGCTAACCCTAGTTGTCCTGACGCTAACCCTACTTGTCCTGACGCTAACACTAGTTGTCCTGACGCTAACCCTACTTGTCCTGACGCTAACCCTAGTTGTCCTGACGCTAACCCTAGTTGTCCTGACGCTAACCCTACTTGTCCTGACGCTAATGCTACGTGTCCTGACGCTAACCCTAGTTGTCCTGACGCTAACCCTAGTTGTCCTGACGCTAACCCTAGTTGTCCTGACGTTAACCCTACTTGTCCTGACGCTAACCCTACTTGTCCTGACGCTAACCCTACTTGTCCTGACGCTAACCCTAGTTGTCCTGATGCTAGCCCTAGTTGTCCTGACGCTAACCCTACTTGTCCTGACGCTAACGCTACTTGTCCTGACGCTAACCCTAGTTGTCCTGACGCTAACCCTAGTTGTCCTGACGCTAACCCTACTTGTCCTGACGCTAACACTAGTTGTCCTGACGCTAACCCTACTTGTCCTGACGCTAACCCTAGTTGTCCTGACGCTAACCCTAGTTGTCCTGACGCTAACCCTACTTGTCCTGACGCTAATGCTACGTGTCCTGACGCTAACCCTAGTTGTCCTGACGCTAACCCTAGTTGTCCTGACGCTAACCCTAGTTGTCCTGACGTTAACCCTACTTGTCCTGACGCTAACCCTACTTGTCCTGATGCTAACCCTACTTGTTCTGACGCTAACCCTAGTTGTCCTGACGCTAACCCTAGTTGTCCTGATGCTAACCCTACTTGTCCTGACGCTAACCCTAGTTGTCCTGACGCTAACCCTAGTTGTCCTGACTCTAACCCTAGTTGTCCTGACGCTAACCCTACTTGTCCTGACGCTAACCCTAGTTGTCCTGACGCTAACCCTAGTTGTCCTGACGCTAACCCTACTTGTCCTGACGCTAATGCTACGTGTCCTGAAGCTAACCCTAGTTGTCCTGACGCCAACCCTAGTTGTCCTGACGCCAACCCTAGTTGTCCTGACGCTAACCCTAGTTGTCCTGATGCTAACCCTAGTTGTCCTGATGATAACCCTACTTGTCCTGACGCTAACCCTACTTGTCCTGACTCTAACCCTAGTTGTCCTGACGCTAACCCTAGTTGTCCTGACGCTAACCCTACTTGTCCTGACGCTAACCCTAGTTGTCCTGACGCTAACCCTAGTTGTCCTGACGCTAACAATACTTTTCATGACGCTAACCCTAGTTGTCCTGACGCTAACCCTACTTGTCCTGACGCTAACCCTACTTTTCCTGACGCTAACCCTAGTTGTCCTGACGCTAACGCTAGTTGTCCTGACGCTAACCCTAGTTGTCCTGACGCTAACCCTAGTTGTCCTGATGCTTACACTACTTGTCCTGACGCTAACCCTAGTTGTCCTGACGCTAACCCTAGTTGTCCTGACGCTAACCCTACTTGTCCTGACGCTAACCCTAGTTGTCCTGACGCTAACCCTAGTTGTCCTGACGCTAACCCTAGTTGTCCTGACGCTAACCCTACTTGTCCTGACGCTAACCCTAGTTGTCCTGATGCTAGCCCTAGTTGTCCTGACGCTAACCCTACTTGTCCTGACGCTAACGCTACTTGTCCTGACGCTAACCCTAGTTGTCCTGACGCTAACCCTAGTTGTCCTGACGCTAACCCTACTTGTCCTGACGCTAACCCTACTTGTCCTGACGCTAACCCTACTTGTCCTGACGCTAACCCTACTTGTCCTGACGCTAACCCTACTTGTCCTGACGCTAACCCTAGTTGTCCTGACGCTAACCCTACTTGTCCTGACGCTAACCCTACTTGTCCTGACGCTAACCCTACTTGTCCTGACGCTAACCCTACTTGTCCTCACGCTAACCCTAGTTGTCCTGACGCTAACCCTACTTGTCCTGACGCTAACGCTACGTGTCCTGACGCTAACCCTAGTTGTCCTGACGCTAACGCTAGTTGTCCTGACGCTAACCCTAGTTGTCCTGATGTTAACCCTACTTGTCCTGACGCTAACCCTACTTGTCCTGATGCTAACCCTACTTGTTCTGACGCTAACCCTAGTTGTCCTGACGCTAACCCTAGTTGTCCTGACGCTAACCCTACTTGTCCTGACGCTAACCCTAGTTGTCCTGACGCTAACCCTAGTTGTCCTGACGCTAACCCTAGTTGTCCTGACGCTAACACTAGTTGTCCTGACGTTAACCCTAGTTGTCCTGACGCTAACCCTAGTTGTCCTGACGCTAACCCTACTTGTCCTGACGCTAATGCTACGTGTCCTGACGCTAACCCTAGTTGTCCTGACGCCAACCCTAGTTGTCCTGACGCCAACCCTAGTTGTCCTGACGCTAACCCTAGTTGTCCTGACGCTAACCGTAGTTGTCCTGACGCTAACCCTAGTTGTCCTGACGCTAACCCTACTTGTCCTGACGCTAACCCTAGTTGTCCTGACGCTAACCCTAGTTGTCCTGACGCTAACCCTACTTTTCCTGACGCTAACCCTAGTTGTCCTGACGCTAACCCTAGTTGTCCTGACGCTAACAATACTTTTCCTGACGCTAACCCTAGTTGTCCTGACGCTAACCCTACTTGTCCTGACGCTAACCCTACTTGTCCTGACGCTAACCCTAGTTGACCTGACGCTAACGCTAGTTGTCCTGACGCTAACCCTAGTTGTCCTGACGCTAACCCTAGTTGTCCTGACGCTTACACTACTTGTCCTGACGCTAACCCTAGTTGTCCTGACGCTAACCCTAGTTGTCCTGACGCTAACCCTACTTGTCCTGATGCTAACCCTACTTGTCCTGACGCTAACCCTAGTTGTCCTGACGCTAACCCTAGTTGTCCTGAAGCTAACCCTAGTTGTCCTGACGCTAACCGTAGTTGTCCTGACGCTAACCCTAGTCGTCCTGACGCTAACCCTAATTGTCCTGACGCTAACCTTAGTCGTCCTGACGCTAACCCTAGTTGTCCTGACACTAACCCTAGTGGTCCTGACGCTAACCCTACTTGTCCTGACGCTAACCCTACTTGTCCTGACGCTAACCCTACTTGTCCTGACGCTAACCATACTTGTCCTGACGCTAACCCTAGTTGTCCAGACGCTAACCCTAGTTGTCCTGACGCTAACTCTAGTTGTCCTGACGCTAACCCTAGTTGTCCTGACCCTAACCCTAGTTGTCCTGACGCTAACCCTAGTTGTCCTGACGCTAACCCTAGTTTTCCTGACGCTAACCCTAGTTGTCCTGACGCTAACCCTACTTGTCCTGACGCTAACCCTAGTTGTCCTAACGCTAACCCTAGTTGTCCTGACGCTAACCCTAGTTGTCCTGACGCTAACCCTACTTTTCCTGACGCTAACCCTAGTTGTCCTGACGCTAGCCCTAGTTGTCCTGACGCTAACCCTACTTGTCCTGACGCTAACGCTACTTGTCCTGACGCTAACCCTAGTTGTCCTGACGCTAACCCTAGTTGTCCTGATGCTAACCCTACTTGTCCTGACGCTAACCCTACTTGTCCTGACGCTAACCCTACTTGTCCTGACGCTAACCATACTTGTCCTGACGCTAACCCTAGTTGTCCTGACGCTAACCCTAGTTGTCCTGACGCTAACCCTAGTTTTCCTGACGCTAACCCTAGTTGTCCTGACGCTAACCCTAGTTGTCCTGACGCTAACCCTAGTTGTCCTAACGCTAACCCTAGTTGTCCTGACGCTAACCCTAGTTGTCCTGACGCTAACCCTACTTGTCCTAACGCTAACCCTAGTTGTCCTGACGCTAACCCTAGTTGTCCTGACGCTAACCCTACTTGTCCTGACGCTAACGCTACTTGTCCTGACGCTAACCCTAGTTGTCCTGACGCTAACCCTAGTTGTCCTGACGCTAACCCTACTTGTCCTGATGCTAACCCTACTTGTCCTGACGCTAACCCTAGTTGTCCTGACGCTAACCCTAGTTGTCCTGACGTTAACCCTAGTTGTCCTGATGCTAACCCTAGTTGTCCTGATGCTAACCCTAGTTGTCCTGACGCTAACACTACTTGTCCTGATGCTAACCCTAGTTGTCCTGACGCTAACCCTAGTTGTCCTGACGCTAACCCTAGTTGTCCTGACGCTAACCCTAGTTGTCCTGATGAATACACTAGTTGTCTTGACGCCAACCCTAGTTGTCCTGACGCCAACCCTAGTTGTCCTGACGCTAACCCTAGTTGTCCTGACGCTATCCCTAGTTGTCCTGATGCTAACCCTAGTTGTCCTGACGCTAACCCTAGTTGTCCTGACGCTAACCCTAGTTGTCCTGACGCTAACCCTACTTGTCCTGACGCTAACCCTAGTTGTCCTGACGCTAACCCTACTTGTCCTGACGCTAACCCTACTTGTCCTGACGCTAACCCTACTTTTCCTGACGCTAACCCTACTTGTCCGGACGCTAACCCTACTTGTCCTGACGCTAACCCTAGTTGTCCTGACGCTAACTCTAGTTGTCCTGACGCTAACCCTAGTTGTCCTGACGCTAACCCTAGTTGTGCTGACGCTTACACTACTTGTCCTGACGCTAACCCTAGTTGTCCTGACGCTAACCCTAGTTGTCCTGACGCCAACCCTAGTTGTCCTGATGCCAACCCTAGTTGTCCTGACGCTAACCCTAGTTGTCCTGACGCTATCCCTAGTTGTCCTGACGCTAACCCCAGTTATCCTGACGCTAGCCCTAGTTGTCCTGACGCTAATCCTAGTTGTCCTGACGCTAACCCTAGTTGTCCTGACGCTAACCCTACTTGTCCTGACGCTAACCCTACTTGTCCTGACACTAAACCTACTTGTCCTGACGCTAACTCTAGTTGTCCTGATGCTAACCCTAGTTGTCCTGACGCTAACCCTAGTTGTCCTGACGCTTACACTACTTGTCCTGACGCTAACCCTAGTTGTCCTGACGCTAACCCTACTTGTCCTGACGCTAACCCTAGTTGTCCTGACGCTAACCCTAGTTGTCCTGACGCTAACCCTACTTGTTCTGACGCTAACCCTACTTGTCCTGACGCTAACCCTACTTGTCCTGACGCTAACCCTACTTGTCCTGACGCTAACCCAAGTTGTCCTGACGCTAACCCTAGTTGTCCTGACGCTAACCCTAGTTGTCCTGACGCTAACTATAGTTGTCCTGACGCTAACCCTAGTTGTCCTGACGCTAACCCTAATTGTCCTGACGCTAACCCTAGTTGTCCTGACGCTAACCCTAGTTGTCCTGAGGCTAACCCTAGTTTTCCTGACGCTAACCCTAGTTGTCCTGACGCTAACCCTAGTTGTCCTGACGCTAACCCTAGTTTTCCTGACGCTAACCCTAGTTGTCCTGACGCTAACCCTACTTGTCCTGACGCTAACCCTACTTGTCCTGACGCTAACCCTACTTGTCCTGACGCTAACCCTAGTTGTCCTGACGCTAACCCTAGTTTTCCTGACGCTAACCCTAGTTGTCCTAACGCTAACCCTAGTTGTCCTAACGCTAACCCTAGTTGTCCTGACGCTAACCCTAGTTGTCCTGACGCTAACCCTACTTGTCCTGACGCTAACCCTAGTTGTCCTGACGCTAACCCTACTTGTCCTGACGCTAACCCTAGTTGTCCTGACGCTAACCCTAGTTGTCCTGACGCTAACCCTACTTGTCCTGACGCTAACGCTACTTGTCCTGACGCTAACCCTAGTTGTCCTGACGCTAACCCTAGTTGTCCTGACGCTAACCCTACTTGTCCTGACGCTAACCCTACTTGTCCTGATGCCAACCATACTTGTCCTGACGCTAACCCTAGTTGTCCTGACGCTAACCCTACTTGTCCTGACGCTAACCCTAGTTGTCCTGACGCTAACCCTAGTTGTCCTGACGCTAACCCTACTTGTCCTGACGCTAATGCAACGTGTCCTGACGCTAACCCTAGTTGTCCTGACGCTAACCCTAGTTGTCCTGACGCTAACCCTACTTGTCCTGACGCTAACCCTACTTGTCCTGATGCTAACCCTACTTGTTCTGACGCTATCCCTAGTTGTCCTGACGCTAACCCTAGTTGTCCTGACGCTAACCCTACTTGTCCTGACGCTAACCCTAGTTGTCCTGACGCTAACCCTACTTGTCCTGACGCTAATGCTACGTGTAGTGACCTTAACCCTAGTTGTCCTGACGCCAACCCTAGTTGTCCTGACGCCAACCCTAGTTGTCCTGACGCTAACCCTAGTTGTCCTTACGCTAACCCTAGTTGTCCTGACGCTAACCCAAGTTGTCCTGACGCTAACCCTACTTGTCCTGACGCTAACCCTACTTGTCCTGACGCTAACCCCAGTTGTCCTGACGCTAACCCTAGTTGTCCTGACGCTAACCCTACTTGTCCTGACGCTAACCCTACTTGTCCTGACGCTAACTCTCGTTGTCCTGACGCTAACCCTAGTTGTCCTGACGCTAACCCTAGTTGTCCTGACGCTTACACTACTTGTCCTGACGCTAACCCTAGTTGTCCTGACGCTAACCCTAGTTGTCCTGACGCTAACCCTACTTGTCCTGACGCTAACCCTACTTGTCCTGACGCTAACCCAAGTTGTCCTGACGCTAACCCTAGTTGTCCTGACGCTAACCCTAGTTGTCCTGACGCTAACTATATTTGTCCTGACGCTAACCCTAGTTGTCCTGACGCTAACCCTAGTTGTCCTGACGCTAACCCTAGTTGTCCTGATGCTAACCCTAGTTGTCCTGAGGCTAACCCTAGTTTTCCTGACGCTAACCCTAGTTGTCCTGACGCTAACCCTAGTTGTCCTGACGCTAACCCTAGTTTTCCTGACGCTAACCCTAGTTGTCCTGACGCTAACCCTACTTGTCCTGACGCTAACCCTACTTGTCCTGACGCTAACCCTAGTTGTCCTGACGCTAACCCTAGTTGTCCTGACGCTAACCCTAGTTTTCCTGACGCTAACCCTAGTTGTCCTAACGCTAACCCTAGTTGTCTTGACGCTAACCCTAGTTGTCCTGACGCTAACCCTACTTGTCCTGACGCTAACCCTAGTTGTCCTGACGCTAACCCTAGTTGTCCTGACGCTAACCCTACTTGTCCTGACGCTAACCCTAGTTGTCCTGACGCTAACCCTAGTTGTCCTGACGCTAACTCTACTTGTCCTGACGCTAACGCTACTTGTCCTGACGCTAACCCTAGTTGTCCTGACGCTAACCCTAGTTGTCCTGACGCTAACCCTACTTGTCCTGACGCTAACCCTACTTGTCCTGATGCTAACCCTACTTGTCCTGACGCTAACCCTAGTTGTCCTGACGCTAACCCTACTTGTCCTGACGCTAACCCTAGTTGTCCTGACGCTAACCCTAGTTGTCCTGACGCTAACCCTACTTGTCCTGACGCTAATGCAACGTGTCCTGACGCTAACCCTAGTTGTCCTGACGCTAACCCTAGTTGTCCTGACGCTAACCCTAGTTGTCCTGACGCTAACCCTACTTGTCCTGATGCTAACCCTACTTGTCCTGATGCTAACCCTACTTGTTCTGACGCTAACCCTAGTTGTCCTGACGCTAACCCTACTTGTCCTGACGCTAACCCTAGTTGTCCTGACGCTAACCCTAGTTGTCCTGACGCTAACACTAGTTGTCCTGACGCTAACCCTACTTGTCCTGACGCTAACCCTAGTTGTCCTGACGCTAACCCTAGTTGTCCTGACGCTAACTCTACTTGTCCTGACGCTAATGCTACGTGTAGTGACGCTAACCCTAGTTGTCCTGACGCCAACCCTAGTTGTCCTGACGCCAACCCTAGTTGTCCTGACGCTAACCCTAGTTGTCCTGACGCTAACCCTAGTTGTCCTGACGCTAACCCAAGTTGTCCTGACGCTAACCCTACTTGTCCTGACGCTAACCCTAGTTGTGCTGACGCTTACACTACTTGTCCTGACGCTAACCCTAGTTGTCCTGACGCTAACCCTAGTTGTCCTGACGCCAACCCTAGTTGTCCTGATGCCAACCCTAGTTGTCCTGACGCTAACCCTAGTTGTCCTGACGCTAACCCTAGTTGTCCTGACGCTAACCCCAGTTGTCCTGACGCTAGCCCTAGTTGTCCTGACGCTAATCCTAGTTGTCCTGACGCTAACCCTAGTTGTCCTGACGCTAACCCTACTTGTCCTGACGCTAACCCTACTTGTCCTGACGCTAACCCTACTTGTCCTGACGCTAACTCTAGTTGTCCTGACGCTAACCCTAGTTGTCCTGACGCTAACCCTAGTTGTCCTGACGCTTACACTACTTGTCCTGACGCTAACCCTAGTTGTCCTGACGCTAACCCTACTTGTCCTGACGCTAACCCTAGTTGTCCTGACGCTAACCCTAGTTGTCCTGACGCTAACCCTACTTGTTCTGACGCTAACCCTACTTGTCCTGACGCTAACCCTACTTGTCCTGACGCTAACCCTACTTGTCCTGACGCTAACCCAAGTTGTCCTGACGCTAACCCTAGTTGTCCTGACGCTAACCCTAGTTGTCCTGACGCTAACTATAGTTGTCCTGACGCTAACCCTAGTTGTCCTGACGCTAACCCTAGTTGTCCTGAGGCTAACCCTAGTTTTCCTGACGCTAACCCTAGTTGTCCTGACGCTAACCCTAGTTGTCCTGACGCTAACCCTAGTTTTCCTGACGCTAACCCTAGTTGTCCTGATGCTAACCCTACTTGTCCTGACGCTAACCCTAGTTGTCCTAACGCTAACCCTAGTTGTCCTGACGCTAACCCTAGTTGTCCTGACGCTAACCCTACTTGTCCTGACGCTAACCCTAGTTGTCCTGACGCTAGCCCTAGTTGTCCTGATGCTAACCCTACTTGTCCTGACGCTAACGCTACTTGTCCTGACGCTAACCCTAGTTGTCCTGACGCTAACCCTACTTGTCCTGACGCTAACCCTACTTGTCCTGACGCTAACCCTACTTGTCCTGACGCTAACCCTAGTTGTCCTGACGCTAACCCTAGTTGTCCTGACGCTAACCCTAGTTTTCCTGACGCTAACCCTAGTTGTCCTGACGCTAACCCTAGTTGTCCTAACGCTAACCCTAGTTGTCCTGACGCTAACCCTAGTTGTCCTGACGCTAACCCTACTTGTCCTGACGCTAACCCTAGTTGTCCTGACGCTAACCCTACTTGTTCTGACGCTAACCCTACTTGTCCTGACGCTAACCCTACTTGTCCTGACGCTAACCCTAGTTGTCCTGACGTTAACCCTAGTTGTCCTGACGCTAACCCTACTTGTCCTGACGCTAACCCTACTTGTCCTGACGCTAACCCTACTTGTCCTGACGCTAACCCTACTTGTCCTGACGCTAACCCAAGTTGTCCTGACGCTAACCCTAGTTGTCCTGACGCTAACCCTAGTTGTCCTGACGCTAACTATAGTTGTCCTGACGCTAACCCTAGTTGTCCTGACGCTAACCCTAGTTGTCCTGACGCTAACCCTAGTTGTCCTGACGCTAACCCTAGTTGTCCTGAGGCTAACCCAAGTTTTCCTGACGCTAACCCTAGTTGTCCTGACGCTAACCCTAGTTGTCCTGACGCTAACCCTAGTTTTCCTGACGCTAACCCTAGTTGTCCTGACGCTAACCCTACTTGTCCTGACGCTAACCCTACTTGTCCTGACGCTAACCCGACTTGTCCTGACGCTAACCCTACTTGTCCTGACGCTAACCCTAGTTGTCCTGACGCTAACCCTAGTTTTCCTGACGCTAACCCTAGTTGTCCTAACGCTAACCCTAGTTGTCCTGACGCTAACCCTAGTTGTCCTGACGCTAACCCTACTTGTCCTGACGCTAACCCTAGTTGTCCTGACGCTAACCCTAGTTGTCCTGACGCTAACCCTACTTGTCCTGACGCTAACCCTAGTTGTCCTGACGCTAACCCTAGTTGTCCTGACGCTAACTCTACTTGTCCTGACGCTAACGCTACTTGTCCTGACGCTAACCCTAGTTGTCCTGACGCTAACCCTAGTTGTCCTGACGCTAACCCTACTTGTCCTGACGCTAACCCTACTTGTCCTGATGCTAACCCTACTTGTCCTGACGCTAACCCTAGTTGTCCTGACGCTAACCCTACTTGTCCTGACGCTAACCCTAGTTGTCCTGACGCTAACCCTAGTTGTCCTGACGCTAACCCTACTTGTCCTGACGCTAATGCAACGTGTCCTGACGCTAACCCTAGTTGTCCTGACGCTAACCCTAGTTGTCCTGACGCTAACCCTAGTTGTCCTGACGCTAACCCTACTTGTCCTGATGCTAACCCTACTTGTCCTGATGCTAACCCTACTTGTTCTGACGCTAACCCTAGTTGTCCTGACGCTAACCCTACTTGTCCTGACGCTAACCCTAGTTGTCCTGACGCTAACCCTAGTTGTCCTGACGCTAACACTAGTTGTCCTGACGCTAACCCTACTTGTCCTGACGCTAACCCTAGTTGTCCTGACGCTAACCCTAGTTGTCCTGACGCTAACTCTACTTGTCCTGACGCTAATGCTACGTGTAGTGACGCTAACCCTAGTTGTCCTGACGCCAACCCTAGTTGTCCTGACGCCAACCCTAGTTGTCCTGACGCTAACCCTAGTTGTCCTGACGCTAACCCTAGTTGTCCTGACGCTAACCCAAGTTGTCCTGACGCTAACCCTACTTGTCCTGACGCTAACCCTAGTTGTGCTGACGCTTACACTACTTGTCCTGACGCTAACCCTAGTTGTCCTGACGCTAACCCTAGTTGTCCTGACGCCAACCCTAGTTGTCCTGATGCCAACCCTAGTTGTCCTAACGCTAACCCTAGTTGTCCTGACGCTAACCCTAGTTGTCCTGACGCTAACCCCAGTTGTCCTGACGCTAGCCCTAGTTGTCCTGACGCTAATCCTAGTTGTCCTGACGCTAACCCTAGTTGTCCTGACGCTAACCCTACTTGTCCTGACGCTAACCCTACTTGTCCTGACGCTAACCCTACTTGTCCTGACGCTAACTCTAGTTGTCCTGACGCTAACCCTAGTTGTCCTGACGCTAACCCTAGTTGTCCTGACGCTTACACTACTTGTCCTGACGCTAACCCTAGTTGTCCTGACGCTAACCCTACTTGTCCTGACGCTAACCCTAGTTGTCCTGACGCTAACCCTAGTTGTCCTGACGCTAACCCTACTTGTTCTGACGCTAACCCTACTTGTCCTGACGCTAACCCTACTTGTCCTGACGCTAACCCTACTTGTCCTGACGCTAACCCAAGTTGTCCTGACGCTAACCCTAGTTGTCCTGACGCTAACCCTAGTTGTCCTGACGCTAACTATAGTTGTCCTGACGCTAACCCTAGTTGTCCTGACGCTAACCCTAGTTGTCCTGAGGCTAACCCTAGTTTTCCTGACGCTAACCCTAGTTGTCCTGACGCTAACCCTAGTTGTCCTGACGCTAACCCTAGTTTTCCTGACGCTAACCCTAGTTGTCCTGACGCTAACCCTACTTGTCCTGACGCTAACCCTAGTTGTCCTAACGCTAACCCTAGTTGTCCTGACGCTAACCCTAGTTGTCCTGACGCTAACCCTACTTGTCCTGACGCTAACCCTAGTTGTCCTGACGCTAGCCCTAGTTGTCCTGATGCTAACCCTACTTGTCCTGACGCTAACGCTACTTGTCCTGACGCTAACCCTAGTTGTCCTGACGCTAACCCTACTTGTCCTGACGCTAACCCTACTTGTCCTGACGCTAACCCTACTTGTCCTGACGCTAACCCTAGTTGTCCTGACGCTAACCCTAGTTGTCCTGACGCTAACCCTAGTTTTCCTGACGCTAACCCTAGTTGTCCTGACGCTAACCCTAGTTGTCCTAACGCTAACCCTAGTTGTCCTGACGCTAACCCTAGTTGTCCTGACGCTAACCCTACTTGTCCTGACGCTAACCCTAGTTGTCCTGACGCTAACCCTACTTGTTCTGACGCTAACCCTACTTGTCCTGACGCTAACCCTACTTGTCCTGACGCTAACCCTAGTTGTCCTGACGCTAACCCTAGTTGTCCTGACGCTAACTATAGTTGTCCTGACGCTAACCCTAGTTGTCCTGACGCTAACCCTAGTTGTCCTGACGCTAACCCTAGTTGTCCTGACGCTAACCCTAGTTGTCCTGAGGCTAACCCTAGTTTTCCTGACGCTAACCCTAGTTGTCCTGACGCTAACCCTAGTTGTCCTGACGCTAACCCTAGTTTTCCTGACGCTAACCCTAGTTGTCCTGACGCTAACCCTACTTGTCCTGACGCTAACCCTACTTGTCCTGACGCTAACCCTACTTGTCCTGACGCTAACCCTAGTTGTCCTGACGCTAACCCTAGTTTTCCTGACGCTAACCCTAGTTGTCCTAACGCTAACCCTAGTTGTCCTAACGCTAACCCTAGTTGTCCTGACGCTAACCCTAGTTGTCCTGACGCTAACCCTACTTGTCCTGACGCTAACCCTAGTTGTCCTGACACTAACCCTACTTGTCCTGACGCTAACCCTAGTTGTCCTGACGCTAACCCTAGTTGTCCTGACGCTAACCCGAGTTGTCCTGACGCTAACCCGAGTTGTCCTGACGCTAACCCGAGTTGTCCTGACGCTAACCCTAGTTGTCCTGACGCTAACCCTACTTGTCCTGACGCTAACCCTACTTGTCCTGATGCTAACCCTACTTGTCCTGACGCTAACCCTAGTTGTCCTGACGCTAACCCTACTTGTCCTGACGCTAACCCTACTTGTCCTGACGCTAACCCTAGTTGTCCTGACGCTAACCCTACTTGTCCTGACGCTAATGCTACGTGTAGTGACGCTAACCCTAGTTGTCCTGACGCCAACCCTAGTTGTCCTGACGCCAACCCTAGTTGTCCTGACGCTAACCCTAGTTGTCCTTACGCTAACCCTAGTTGTCCTGACGCTAACCCAAGTTGTCCTGACGCTAACCCTACTTGTCCTGACGCTAACCCTAGTTGTGCTGACGCTTACACTACTTGTCCTGACGCTAACCCTAGTTGTCCTGACGCTAACCCTAGTTGTCCTGACGCCAACCCTAGTTGTCCTGATGCCAACCCTAGTTGTCCTGACGCTAACCCTAGTTGTCCTGACGCTAACCCTAGTTGTCCTGACGCTAACCCCAGTTGTCCTGACGCTAGCCCTAGTTGTCCTGACGCTAATCCTAGTTGTCCTGACGCTAACCCTAGTTGTCCTGACGCTAACCCTACTTGTCCTGACGCTAACCCTACTTGTCCTGACGCTAACCCTACTTGTCCTGACGCTAACTCTAGTTGTCCTGACGCTAACCCTAGTTGTCCTGACGCTAACCCTATTTGTCCTGACGCTTACACTACTTGTCCTGACGCTAACCCTAGTTGTCCTGACGCTAACCCTAGTTGTCCTGACGCTAACCCTACTTGTTCTGACGCTAACCCTACTTGTCCTGACGCTAACCCTACTTGTCCTGACGCTAACCCTACTTGTCCTGACGCTAACCCAAGTTGTCCTGACGCTAACCCTAGTTGTCCTGACGCTAACCCTAGTTGTCCTGACGCTAACTATAGTTGTCCTGACGCTAACCCTAGTTGTCCTGACGCTAACCCTAGTTGTCCTGACGCTAACCCTAGTTGTCCTGATGCTAACCCTAGTTGTCCTGAGGCTAACCCTAGTTTTCCTGACGCTAACCCTAGTTGTCCTGATGCTAACCCTAGTTGTCCTGACGCTAACCCTAGTTTTCCTGACGCTAACCCTAGTTGTCCTGACGCTAACCCTACTTGTCCTGACGCTAACCCTACTTGTCCTGACGCTAACCCTACTTGTCCTGACGCTAACCCTAGTTATCCTGACGCTAACCCTAGTTGTCCTGACGCTAACCCTAGTTTTCCTGACGCTAACCCTAGTTGTCCTAACGCTAACCCTAGTTGTCCTGACGCTAACCCTAGTTGTCCTGACGCTAACCCTACTTGTCCTGACGCTAACCCTAGTTGTCCTGACGCTAACCCTAGTTGTCCTGACGCTAACCCTAGTTTTCCTGACGCTAACCCTAGTTGTCCTAACGCTAACCCTAGTTGTCCTGACGCTAACCCTAGTTGTCCTGACGCTAACCCTACTTGTCCTGACGCTAACCCTAGTTGTCCTGACGCTAACCCTAGTTGTCCTGACGCTAACCCTACTTGTCCTGACGCTAACCCTAGTTGTCCTGACGCTAACCCTAGTTGTCCTGACGCTAACTCTACTTGTCCTGACGCTAACGCTACTTGTCCTGACGCTAACCCTAGTTGTCCTGACGCTAACCCTAGTTGTCCTGACGCTAACCCTACTTGTCCTGACGCTAACCCTACTTGTCCTGATGCTAACCCTACTTGTCCTGACGCTAACCCTAGTTGTCCTGACGCTAACCCTACTTGTCCTGACGCTAACCCTAGTTGTCCTGACGCTAACCCTAGTTGTCCTGACGCTAACCCTACTTGTCCTGACGCTAATGCAACGTGTCCTGACGCTAACCCTAGTTGTCCTGACGCTAACCCTAGTTGTCCTGACGCTAACCCTAGTTGTCCTGACGCTAACCCTACTTGTCCTGATGCTAACCCTACTTGTCCTGATGCTAACCCTACTTGTTCTGACGCTAACCCTAGTTGTCCTGACGCTAACCCTACTTGTCCTGACGCTAACCCTAGTTGTCCTGACGCTAACCCTAGTTGTCCTGACGCTAACACTAGTTGTCCTGACGCTAACCCTACTTGTCCTGACGCTAACCCTAGTTGTCCTGACGCTAACCCTAGTTGTCCTGACGCTAACTCTACTTGTCCTGACGCTAATGCTACGTGTAGTGACGCTAACCCTAGTTGTCCTGACGCCAACCCTAGTTGTCCTGACGCCAACCCTAGTTGTCCTGACGCTAACCCTAGTTGTCCTGACGCTAACCCTAGTTGTCCTGACGCTAACCCAAGTTGTCCTGACGCTAACCCTACTTGTCCTGACGCTAACCCTAGTTGTGCTGACGCTTACACTACTTGTCCTGACGCTAACCCTAGTTGTCCTGACGCTAACCCTAGTTGTCCTGACGCCAACCCTAGTTGTCCTGATGCCAACCCTAGTTGTCCTGACGCTAACCCTAGTTGTCCTGACGCTAACCCTAGTTGTCCTGACGCTAACCCCAGTTGTCCTGACGCTAGCCCTAGTTGTCCTGACGCTAATCCTAGTTGTCCTGACGCTAACCCTAGTTGTCCTGACGCTAACCCTACTTGTCCTGACGCTAACCCTACTTGTCCTGACGCTAACCCTACTTGTCCTGACGCTAACTCTAGTTGTCCTGACGAAACCCTAGTTGTCCTGACGCTAACCCTAGTTGTCCTGACGCTTACACTACTTGTCCTGACGCTAACCCTAGTTGTCCTGACGCTAACCCTACTTGTCCTGACGCTAACCCTAGTTGTCCTGACGCTAACCCTAGTTGTCCTGACGCTAACCCTACTTGTTCTGACGCTAACCCTACTTGTCCTGACGCTAACCCTACTTGTCCTGACGCTAACCCTACTTGTCCTGACGCTAACCCAAGTTGTCCTGACGCTAACCCTAGTTGTCCTGACGCTAACCCTACTTGTCCTGACGCTAACCCTACTTGTCCTGATGCTAACCCTACTTGTCCTGACGCTAACCCTAGTTGTCCTGACGCTAACCCTACTTGTCCTGACGCTAACCCTAGTTGTCCTGACGCTAACCCTAGTTGTCCTGACGCTAACCCTACTTGTCCTGACGCTAATGCAACGTGTCCTGACGCTAACCCTAGTTGTCCTGACGCTAACCCTAGTTGTCCTGACGCTAACCCTAGTTGTCCTGACGCTAACCCTACTTGTCCTGATGCTAACCCTACTTGTCCTGATGCTAACCCTACTTGTTCTGACACTAACCCTAGTTGTCCTGACGCTAACCCTACTTGTCCTGACGCTAACCCTAGTTGTCCTGACGCTAACCCTAGTTGTCCTGACGCTAACACTAGTTGTCCTGACGCTAACCCTACTTGTCCTGACGCTAACCCTAGTTGTCCTGACGCTAACCCTAGTTGTCCTGACGCTAACTCTACTTGTCCTGACGCTAATGCTACGTGTAGTGACGCTAACCCTAGTTGTCCTGACGCCAACCCTAGTTGTCCTGACGCCAACCCTAGTTGTCCTGACGCTAACCCTAGTTGTCCTGACGCTAACCCTAGTTGTCCTGACGCTAACCCAAGTTGTCCTGACGCTAACCCTACTTGTCCTGACGCTAACCCTAGTTGTGCTGACGCTTACACTACTTGTCCTGACGCTAACCCTAGTTGTCCTGACGCTAACCCTAGTTGTCCTGACGCCAACCCTAGTTGTCCTGATGCCAACCCTAGTTGTCCTGACGCTAACCCTAGTTGTCCTGACGCTAACCCTAGTTGTCCTGACGCTAACCCCAGTTGTCCTGACGCTAGCCCTAGTTGTCCTGATGCTAATCCTAGTTGTCCTGACGCTAACCCTAGTTGTCCTGACGCTAACCCTACTTGTCCTGACGCTAACCCTACTTGTCCTGACGCTAACCCTACTTGTCCTGACGCTAACTCTAGTTGTCCTGACGCTAACCCTAGTTGTCCTGACGCTAACCCTATTTGTCCTGACGCTTACACTACTTGTCCTGACGCTAACCCTAGTTGTCCTGACGCTAACCCTAGTTGTCCTGACGCTAACCCTACTTGTTCTGACGCTAACCCTACTTGTCCTGACGCTAACCCTACTTGTCCTGACGCTAACCCTACTTGTCCTGACGCTAACCCAAGTTGTCCTGACGCTAACCCTAGTTGTCCTGACGCTAACCCTAGTTGTCCTGACGCTAACTATAGTTGTCCTGACGCTAACCCTAGTTGTCCTGACGCTAACCCTAGTTGTCCTGACGCTAACCCTAGTTGTCCTGATGCTAACCCTAGTTGTCCTGAGGCTAACCCTAGTTTTCCTGACGCTAACCCTAGTTGTCCTGACGCTAACCCTAGTTGTCCTGACGCTAACCCTAGTTTTCCTGACGCTAACCCTAGTTGTCCTGACGCTAACCCTACTTGTCCTGACGCTAACCCTACTTGTCCTGACGCTAACCCTACTTGTCCTGACGCTAACCCTAGTTGTCCTGACGCTAACCCTAGTTGTCCTGACGCTAACCCTAGTTTTCCTGACGCTAACCCTAGTTGTCCTAACGCTAACCCTAGTTGTCCTGACGCTAACCCTAGTTGTCCTGACGCTAACCCTACTTGTCCTGACGCTAACCCTAGTTGTCCTGACGCTAACCCTAGTTGTCCTGACGCTAACCCTAGTTTTCCTGACGCTAACCCTAGTTGTCCTAACGCTAACCCTAGTTGTCCTGACGCTAACCCTAGTTGTCCTGACGCTAACCCTACTTGTCCTGACGCTAACCCTAGTTGTCCTGACGCTAACCCTAGTTGTCCTGACGCTAACCCTACTTGTCCTGACGCTAACCCTAGTTGTCCTGACGCTAACCCTAGTTGTCCTGACGCTAACTCTACTTGTCCTGACGCTAACGCTACTTGTCCTGACGCTAACCCTAGTTGTCCTGACGCTAACCCTAGTTGTCCTGACGCTAACCCTACTTGTCCTGACGCTAACCCTACTTGTCCTGATGCTAACCCTACTTGTCCTGACGCTAACCCTAGTTGTCCTGACGCTAACCCTACTTGTCCTGACGCTAACCCTAGTTGTCCTGACGCTAACCCTAGTTGTCCTGACGCTAACCCTACTTGTCCTGACGCTAATGCAACGTGTCCTGACGCTAACCCTAGTTGTCCTGACGCTAACCCTAGTTGTCCTGACGCTAACCCTAGTTGTCCTGACGCTAACCCTACTTGTCCTGATGCTAACCCTACTTGTCCTGATGCTAACCCTACTTGTTCTGACGCTAACCCTAGTTGTCCTGACGCTAACCCTACTTGTCCTGACGCTAACCCTAGTTGTCCTGACGCTAACCCTAGTTGTCCTGACGCTAACACTAGTTGTCCTGACGCTAACCCTACTTGTCCTGACGCTAACCCTAGTTGTCCTGACGCTAACCCTAGTTGTCCTGACGCTAACTCTACTTGTCCTGACGCTAATGCTACGTGTAGTGACGCTAACCCTAGTTGTCCTGACGCCAACCCTAGTTGTCCTGACGCCAACCCTAGTTGTCCTGACGCTAACCCTAGTTGTCCTGACGCTAACCCTAGTTGTCCTGACGCTAACCCAAGTTGTCCTGACGCTAACCCTACTTGTCCTGACGCTAACCCTAGTTGTGCTGACGCTTACACTACTTGTCCTGACGCTAACCCTAGTTGTCCTGACGCTAACCCTAGTTGTCCTGACGCCAACCCTAGTTGTCCTGATGCCAACCCTAGTTGTCCTGACGCTAACCCTAGTTGTCCTGACGCTAACCCTAGTTGTCCTGACGCTAACCCCAGTTGTCCTGACGCTAGCCCTAGTTGTCCTGACGCTAATCCTAGTTGTCCTGACGCTAACCCTAGTTGTCCTGACGCTAACCCTACTTGTCCTGACGCTAACCCTACTTGTCCTGACGCTAACCCTACTTGTCCTGACGCTAACTCTAGTTGTCCTGACGAAACCCTAGTTGTCCTGACGCTAACCCTAGTTGTCCTGACGCTTACACTACTTGTCCTGACGCTAACCCTAGTTGTCCTGACGCTAACCCTACTTGTCCTGACGCTAACCCTAGTTGTCCTGACGCTAACCCTAGTTGTCCTGACGCTAACCCTACTTGTTCTGACGCTAACCCTACTTGTCCTGACGCTAACCCTACTTGTCCTGACGCTAACCCTACTTGTCCTGACGCTAACCCAAGTTGTCCTGACGCTAACCCTAGTTGTCCTGACGCTAACCCTAGTTGTCCTGACGCTAACTATAGTTGTCCTGACGCTAACCCTAGTTGTCCTGACGCTAACCCTAGTTGTCCTGAGGCTAACCCTAGTTTTCCTGACGCTAACCCTAGTTGTCCTGACGCTAACCCTAGTTGTCCTGACGCTAACCCTAGTTTTCCTGACGCTAACCCTAGTTGTCCTGACGCTAACCCTACTTGTCCTGACGCTAACCCTAGTTGTCCTAACGCTAACCCTAGTTGTCCTGACGCTAACCCTAGTTGTCCTGACGTTAACCCTACTTGTCCTGACGCTAACCCTAGTTGTCCTGACGCTAGCCCTAGTTGTCCTGATTCTAACCCTACTTGTCCTGACGCTAACGCTACTTGTCCTGACGCTAACCCTAGTTGTCCTGACGCTAACCCTACTTGTCCTGACGCTAACCCTACTTGTCCTGACGCTAACCCTACTTGTCCTGACGCTAACCCTACTTGTCCTGACGCTAACCCTAGTTGTCCTGACGCTAACCCTAGTTTTCCTGACGCTAACCCTAGTTGTCCTGACGCTAACCCTAGTTGTCCTAACGCTAACCCTAGTTGTCCTGACGCTAACCCTAGTTGTCCTGACGCTAACCCTACTTGTCCTGACGCTAACCCTAGTTGTCCTGACGCTAACCCTACTTGTTCTGACGCTAACCCTACTTGTCCTGACGCTAACCCTACTTGTCCTGACGCTAACCCTAGTTGTCCTGACGTTAACCCTAGTTGTCCTGACGCTAACCCTACTTGTTCTGACGCTAACCCTACTTGTCCTGACGCTAACCCTACTTGTCCTGACGCTAACCCTACTTGTCCTGACGCTAACCCAAGTTGTCCTGACGCTAACCCTAGTTGTCCTGACGCTAACCCTAGTTGTCCTGACGCTAACTATAGTTGTCCTGACGCTAACCCTAGTTGTCCTGACGCTAACCCTAGTTGTCCTGACGCTAACCCTAGTTGTCCTGACGCTAACCCTAGTTGTCCTGAGGCTAACCCTAGTTTTCCTGACGCTAACCCTAGTTGTCCTGACGCTAACCCTAGTTGTCCTGACGCTAACCCTAGTTTTCCTGACGCTAACCCTACTTGTCCTGACGCTAACTCTAGTTGTCATGACGCTAACCCTAGTTGTCCTGACGCTAACCCTATTTGTCCTGACGCTTACACTACTTGTCCTGACGCTAACCCTAGTTGTCCTGACGCTAACCCTAGTTGTCCTGACGCTAACCCTACTTGTTCTGACGCTAACCCTACTTGTCCTGACGCTAACCCTACTTGTCCTGACGCTAACCCTACTTGTCCTGACGCTAACCCAAGTTGTCCTGACGCTAACCCTAGTTGTCCTGACGCTAACCCTAGTTGTCCTGACGCTAACTATAGTTGTCCTGACGCTAACCCTAGTTGTCCTGACGCTAACCCTAGTTGTCCTGACGCTAACCCTAGTTGTCCTGATGCTAACCCTAGTTGTCCTGAGGCTAACCCTAGTTTTCCTGACGCTAACCCTAGTTGTCCTGACGCTAACCCTAGTTGTCCTGACGCTAACCCTAGTTTTCCTGACGCTAACCCTAGTTGTCCTGACGCTAACCCTACTTGTCCTGACGCTAACCCTACTTGTCCTGACGCTAACCCTACTTGTCCTGACGCTAACCCTAGTTGTCCTGACGCTAACCCTAGTTGTCCTGACGCTAACCCTAGTTTTCCTGACGCTAACCCTAGTTGTCCTAACGCTAACCCTAGTTGTCCTGACGCTAACCCTAGTTGTCCTGACGCTAACCCTACTTGTCCTGACGCTAACCCTAGTTGTCCTGACGCTAACCCTAGTTGTCCTGACGCTAACCCTAGTTTTCCTGACGCTAACCCTAGTTGTCCTAACGCTAACCCTAGTTGTCCTGACGCTAACCCTAGTTGTCCTGACGCTAACCCTACTTGTCCTGACGCTAACCCTAGTTGTCCTGACGCTAACCCTAGTTGTCCTGACGCTAACCCTACTTGTCCGGACGCTAACCCTAGTTGTCCTGACGCTAACCCTAGTTGTCCTGACGCTAACTCTACTTGTCCTGACGCTAACGCTACTTGTCCTGACGCTAACCCTAGTTGTCCTGACGCTAACCCTAGTTGTCCTGACGCTAACCCTACTTGTCCTGACGCTAACCCTACTTGTCCTGATGCTAACCCTACTTGTCCTGACGCTAACCCTAGTTGTCCTGACGCTAACCCTACTTGTCCTGACGCTAACCCTAGTTGTCCTGACGCTAACCCTAGTTGTCCTGACGCTAACCCTACTTGTCCTGACGCTAATGCAACGTGTCCTGACGCTAACCCTAGTTGTCCTGACGCTAACCCTAGTTGTCCTGACGCTAACCCTAGTTGTCCTGACGCTAACCCTACTTGTCCTGATGCTAACCCTACTTGTCCTGATGCTAACCCTACTTGTTCTGACGCTAACCCTAGTTGTCCTGACGCTAACCCTACTTGTCCTGACGCTAACCCTAGTTGTCCTGACGCTAACCCTAGTTGTCCTGACGCTAACACTAGTTGTCCTGACGCTAACCCTACTTGTCCTGACGCTAACCCTAGTTGTCCTGACGCTAACCCTAGTTGTCCTGACGCTAACTCTACTTGTCCTGACGCTAATGCTACGTGTAGTGACGCTAACCCTAGTTGTCCTGACGCCAACCCTAGTTGTCCTGACGCCAACCCTAGTTGTCCTGACGCTAACCCTAGTTGTCCTGACGCTAACCCTAGTTGTCCTGACGCTAACCCAAGTTGTCCTGACGCTAACCCTACTTGTCCTGACGCTAACCCTAGTTGTGCTGACGCTTACACTACTTGTCCTGACGCTAACCCTAGTTGTCCTGACGCTAACCCTAGTTGTCCTGACGCCAACCCTAGTTGTCCTGATGCCAACCCTAGTTGTCCTGACGCTAACCCTAGTTGTCCTGACGCTAACCCTAGTTGTCCTGACGCTAACCCCAGTTGTCCTGACGCTAGCCCTAGTTGTCCTGACACTAATCCTAGTTGTCCTGACGCTAACCCTAGTTGTCCTGACGCTAACCCTACTTGTCCTGACGCTAACCCTACTTGTCCTGACGCTAACCCTACTTGTCCTGACGCTAACTCTAGTTGTCCTGACGCTAACCCTAGTTGTCCTGACGCTAACCCTAGTTGTCCAGACGCTTACACTACTTGTCCTGACGCTAACCCTAGTTGTCCTGACGCTAACCCTACTTGTCCTGACGCTAACCCTAGTTGTCCTGATGCTAACCCTAGTTGTCCTGACGCTAACCCTACTTGTTCTGACGCTAACCCTACTTGTCCTGACGCTAACCCTACTTGTCCTGACGCTAACCCTACTTGTCCTGACGCTAACCCAAGTTGTCCTGACGCTAACCCTAGTTGTCCTGACGCTAACCCTAGTTGTCCTGACGCTAACTATAGTTGTCCTGACGCTAACCCTAGTTGTCCTGACGCTAACCCTAGTTGTCCTGAGGCTAACCCTAGTTTTCCTGACGCTAACCCTAGTTGTCCTGACGCTAACCCTAGTTGTCCTGACGCTAACCCTAGTTTTCCTGACGCTAACCCTAGTTGTCCTGACGCTAACCCTACTTGTCCTGACGCTAACCCTAGTTGTCCTAACGCTAACCCTAGTTGTCCTGACGCTAACCCTAGTTGTCCTGACGCTAACCCTACTTGTCCTGACGCTAACCCTAGTTGTCCTGACGCTAGCCCTAGTTGTCCTGATGCTAACCCTACTTGTCCTGACGCTAACGCTACTTGTCCTGACGCTAACCCTAGTTGTCCTGACGCTAACCCTAGTTGTCCTGACGCTAACCCTACTTGTCCTGACGCTAACCCTAGTTGTCCTGACGCTAGCCCTAGTTGTCCTGATGCTAACCCTACTTGTCCTGACGCTAACGCTACTTGTCCTGACGCTAACCCTAGTTGTCCTGACGCTAACCCTACTTGTCCTGACGCTAACCCTAGTTGTCCTGACGCTAACCCTAGTTGTCCTGACGCTAACCCTAGTTTTCCTGACGCTAACCCTAGTTGTCCTGACGCTAACCCTAGTTGTCCTAACGCTAACCCTAGTTGTCCTGACTCTAACCCTAGTTGTCCTGACGCTAACCCTACTTGTCCTGACGCTAACCCTAGTTGTCCTGACGCTAACCCTACTTGTTCTGACGCTAACCCTACTTGTCCTGACGCTAACCCTACTTGTCCTGACGCTAACCCTAGTTGTCCTGACGTTAACCCTAGTTGTCCTGACGCTAACCCTACTTGTTCTGATGCTAACCCTACTTGTCCTGACGCTAACCCTACTTGTCCTGACGCTAACCCTACTTGTCCTGACGCTAACCCAAGTTGTCCTGACGCTAACCCTAGTTGTCCTGACGCTAACCCTAGTTGTCCTGACGCTAACTATAGTTGTCCTGACGCTAACCCTAGTTGTCCTGACGCTAACCCTAGTTGTCCTGACGCTAACCCTAGTTGTCCTGACGCTAACCCTAGTTGTCCTGAGGCTAACCCTAGTTTTCCTGACGCTAACCCTAGTTGTCCTGACGCTAACCCTAGTTGTCCTGACGCTAACCCTAGTTTTCCTGACGCTAACCCTAGTTGTCCTGACGCTAACCCTACTTGTCCTGACGCTAACCCTACTTGTCCTGACGCTAACCCTACTTGTCCTGACGCTAACCCTAGTTGTCCTGACGCTAACCCTAGTTTTCCTGACGCTAACCCTAGTTGTCCTAACGCTAACCCTAGTTGTCCTAACGCTAACCCTAGTTGTCCTGACGCTAACCCTAGTTGTCCTGACGCTAACCCTACTTGTCCTGACGCTAACCCTAGTTGTCCTGACACTAACCCTACTTGTCCTGACGCTAACCCTAGTTGTCCTGACGCTAACCCTAGTTGTCCTGACGCTAACCCTACTTGTCCTGACGCTAACGCTACTTGTCCTGACGCTAACCCTAGTTGTCCTGACGCTAACCCTAGTTGTCCTGACGCTAACCCTACTTGTCCTGACGCTAACCCTACTTGTCCTGATGCTAACCCTACTTGTCCTGACGCTAACCCTAGTTGTCCTGACGCTAACCCTACTTGTCCTGACGCTAACCCTAGTTGTCCTGACGCTAACCCTAGTTGTCCTGACGCTAACCCTACTTGTCCTGACGCTAATGCAACGTGTCCTGACGCTAACCCTAGTTGTCCTGACGCTAACCCTAGTTGTCCTGACGCTAACCCTACTTGTCCTGACGCTAACCCTACTTGTCCTGATGCTAACCCTACTTGTTCTGACGCTAACCCTAGTTGTCCTGACGCTAACCCTAGTTGTCCTGACGCTAACCCTACTTGTCCTGACGCTAACCCTAGTTGTCCTGACGCTAACCCTACTTGTCCTGACGCTAATGCTACGTGTAGTGACGCTAACCCTAGTTGTCCTGACGCCAACCCTAGTTGTCCTGACGCCAACCCTAGTTGTCCTGACGCTAACCCTAGTTGTCCTTAAGCTAACCCTAGTTGTCCTGACGCTAACCCAAGTTGTCCTGACGCTAACCCTACTTGTCCTGACGCTAACCCTAGTTGTGCTGACGCTTACACTACTTGTCCTGACGCTAACCCTAGTTGTCCTGACGCTAACCCTAGTTGTCCTGACGCCAACCCTAGTTGTCCTGATGCCAACCCTAGTTGTCCTGACGCTAACCCTAGTTGTCCTGACGCTAACCCTAGTTGTCCTGACGCTAACCCCAGTTGTCCTGACGCTAGCCCTAGTTGTCCTGACGCTAATCCTAGTTGTCCTGACGCTAACCCTAGTTGTCCTGACGCTAACCCTACTTGTCCTGACGCTAACCCTACTTGTCCTGACGCTAACCCTACTTGTCCTGACGCTAACTCTAGTTGTCCTGACGCTAACCCTAGTTGTCCTGACGCTAACCCTATTTGTCCTGACGCTTACACTACTTGTCCTGACGCTAACCCTAGTTGTCCTGACGCTAACCCTAGTTGTCCTGACGCTAACCCTACTTGTTCTGACGCTAACCCTACTTGTCCTGACGCTAACCCTACTTGTCCTGACGCTAACCCTACTTGTCCTGACGCTAACCCAAGTTGTCCTGACGCTAACCCTAGTTGTCCTGACGCTAACCCTAGTTGTCCTGACGCTAACTATAGTTGTCCTGACGCTAACCCTAGTTGTCCTGACGCTAACCCTAGTTGTCCTGACGCTAACCCTAGTTGTCCTGATGCTAACCCTAGTTGTCCTGAGGCTAACCCTAGTTTTCCTGACGCTAACCCTAGTTGTCCTGACGCTAACCCTAGTTGTCCTGACGCTAACCCTAGTTTTCCTGACGCTAACCCTAGTTGTCCTGACGCTAACCCTACTTGTCCTGACGCTAAACCTACTTGTCCTGACGCTAACCCTAGTTGTCCTGACGCTAACCCTAGTTGTCCTGACGCTAACCCTAGTTTTCCTGACGCTAACCCTAGTTGTCCTGACGCTAACCCTAGTTGTCCTGACGCTAACCCTACTTGTCCTGACGCTAACCCTAGTTGTCCTGACGCTAACCCTAGTTGTCCTGACGCTAACCCTACTTGTCCTGACGCTAACCCTAGTTGTCCTGACGCTAACCCTAGTTGTCCTGACGCTAACTCTACTTGTCCTGACGCTAACGCTACTTGTCCTGACGCTAACCCTAGTTGTCCTGACGCTAACCCTAGTTGTCCTGACGCTAACCCTACTTGTCCTGACGCTAACCCTACTTGTCCTGATGCTAACCCTACTTGTCCTGACGCTAACCCTAGTTGTCCTGACGCTAACCCTACTTGTCCTGACGCTAACCCTAGTTGTCCTGACGCTAACCCTAGTTGTCCTGACGCTAACCCTACTTGTCCTGACGCTAATGCAACGTGTCCTGACGCTAACCCTAGTTGTCCTGACGCTAACCCTAGTTGTCCTGACCCTAACCCTAGTTGTCCTGACGCTAACCCTACTTGTCCTGACGCTAACCCTACTTGTCCTGATGCTAACCCTACTTGTTCTGACGCTAACCCTAGTTGTCCTGACGCTAACCCTAGTTGTCCTGACGCTAACCCTAGTTGTCCTGACGCTAACCCTAGTTGTCCTGACGCTAACACTAGTTGTCCTGACGCTAACCCTACTTGTCCTGACGCTAACCCTAGTTGTCCTGACGCTAACCCTAGTTGTCCTGACGCTAACCCTACTTGTCCTGACGCTAATGCTACGTGTAGTGACGCTAACCCTAGTTGTCCTGACGCCAACCCTAGTTGTCCTGACGCCAACCCTAGTTGTCCTGACGCTAACCCTAGTTGTCCTGACGCTAACCCAAGTTGTCCTGACGCTAACCCTACTTGTCCTGACGCTAACCCTAGTTGTGCTGACGCTTACACTACTTGTCCTGACGCTAACCCTATTTGTCCTGACGCTAACCCTAGTTGTCCTGACGCCAACCCTAGTTGTCCTGATGCCAACCCTAGTTGTCCTGACGCTAACCCTAGTTGTCCTGACGCTAACCCTAGTTGTCCTGACGCTAACCCCAGTTGTCCTGACGCTAGCCCTAGTTGTCCTGACGCTAATCCTAGTTGTCCTGACGCTAACCCTAGTTGTCCTGACGCTAACCCTACTTGTCCTGACGCTAACCCTACTTGTCCTGACGCTAACCCTACTTGTCCTGACGCTAACTCTAGTTGTCCTGACGCTAACCCTAGTTGTCCTGACGCTAACCCTAGTTGTCCTGACGCTTACACTACTTGTCCTGACGCTAACCCTAGTTGTCCTGACGCTAACCCTACTTGTCCTGACGCTAACCCTAGTTGTCCTGACGCTAACACTAGTTGTCCTGACGCTAACCCTACTTGTTCTGACGCTAACCCTACTTGTCCTGACGCTAACCCTACTTGTCCTGACGCTAACCCTACTTGTCCTGACGCTAACCCTAGTTGTCCTGACGCTAACCCTAGTTGTCCTGACGCTAACTATAGTTGTCCTGACGCTAACCCTAGTTGTCCTGACGCTAACCCTAGTTGTCCTGACGCTAACCCTAGTTGTCCTGAGGCTAACCCTAGTTTTCCTGACGCTAACCCTAGTTGTCCTGACGCTAACCCTAGTTGTCCTGACGCTAACCCTAGTTTTCCTGACGCTAACCCTAGTTGTCCTGACGCTAACCCTACTTGTCCTGACGCTAACCCTAGTTGTCCTAACGCTAACCCTAGCTGTCCTGACGCTAACCCTAGTTGTCCTGACGCTAACCCTACTTGTCCTGACGCTAACCCTAGTTGTCCTGACGCTAGCCCTAGTTGTCCTGATGCTAACCCTACTTGTCCTGACGCTAACGCTACTTGTCCTGACGCTAACCCTAGTTGTCCTGACGCTAACCCTACTTGTCCTGACGCTAACCCTACTTGTCCTGACGCTAACCCTACTTGTCCTGACGCTAACCCTACTTGTCCTGACGCTAACCCTAGTTGTCCTGACGCTAACCCTAGTTGTCCTGACGCTAACCCTAGTTTTCCTGACGCTAACCCTAGTTGTCCTGACGCTAACCCTAGTTGTCCTAACGCTAACCCTAGTTGTCCTGACGCTAACCCTAGTTGTCCTGACGCTAACCCTACTTGTCCTGACGCTAACCCTAGTTGTCCTGACGCTAACCCTACTTGTTCTGACGCTAACCCTACTTGTCCTGACGCTAACCCTACTTGTCCTGACGCTAACCCTAGTTGTCCTGACGTTAACCCTAGTTGTCCTGACGCTAACCCTACTTGTTCTGACGCTAACCCTAGTTGTCCTGACGCTAACCCTAGTTGTCCTGACGCTAACCCTAGTTGTCCTGACGCTAACCCTAGTTGTCCTAACGCTAACCCTAGTTGTCCTGACGCTAACCCTAGTTGTCCTGACGCTAACCCTACTTGTCCTGACGCTAACCCTAGTTGTCCTGACGCTAACCCTACTTGTTCTGACGCTAACCCTACTTGTCCTGACGCTAACCCTACTTGTCCTGACGCTAACCCTAGTTGTCCTGACGTTAACCCTAGTTGTCCTGACGCTAACCCTACTTGTTCTGATGCTAACCCTACTTGTCCTGACGCTAACCCTACTTGTCCTGACGCTAACCCTACTTGTCCTGACGCTAACCCAAGTTGTCCTGACGCTAACCCTAGTTGTCCTGACGCTAACCCTAGTTGTCCTGACGCTAACTATAGTTGTCCTGACGCTAACCCTAGTTGTCCTGATGCTAACCCTAGTTGTCCTGACGCTAACCCTAGTTGTCCTGACGCTAACCCTAGTTGTCCTGAGGCTAACCCTAGTTTTCCTGACGCTAACCCTAGTTGTCCTGACGCTAACCCTAGTTGTCCTGACGCTAACCCTAGTTTTCCTGACGCTAACCCTAGTTGTCCTGACGCTAACCCTACTTGTCCTGACGCTAACCCTACTTGTCCTGACGCTAACCCTACTTGTCCTGACGCTAACCCTACTTGTCCTGACGCTAACCCTAGTTGTCCTGACGCTAACCCTAGTTTTCCTGACGCTAACCCTAGTTGTCCTAACGCTAACCCTAGTTGTCCTAACGCTAACCCTAGTTGTCCTGACGCTAACCCTAGTTGTCCTGACGCTAACCCTACTTGTCCTGACGCTAACCCTAGTTGTCCTGACGCTAACCCTACTTGTCCTGACGCTAACCCTAGTTGTCCTGACGCTAACCCTAGTAGTCCTGACGCTAACCCTACTTGTCCTGACGCTAACGCTACTTGTCCTGACGCTAACCCTAGTTGTCCTGACGCTAACCCTAGTTGTCCTGACGCTAACCCTACTTGTCCTGACGCTAACCCTACTTGTCCTGATGCTAACCCTACTTGTCCTGACGCTAACCCTAGTTGTCCTGACGCTAACCCTACTTGTCCTGACGCTAACCCTAGTTGTCCTGACGCTAACCCTAGTTGTCCTGACGCTAACCCTACTTGTCCTGACGCTAATGCAACGTGTCCTGACGCTAACCCTAGTTGTCCTGACGCTAACCCTAGTTGTCCTGACGCTAACCCTACTTGTCCTGACGCTAACCCTACTTGTCCTGATGCTAACCCTACTTGTTCTGACGCTAACCGTAGTTGTCCTGACGCTAACCCTAGTTGTCCTGACGCTAACCCTACTTGTCCTGACGCTAACCCTAGTTGTCCTGACGCTAACCCTACTTGTCCTGACGCTAATGCTACGTGTAGTGACGCTAACCCTAGTTGTCCTGACGCCAACCCTAGTTGTCCTGACGCCAACCCTAGTTGTCCTGACGCTAACCCTAGTTGTCCTTACGCTAACCCTAGTTGTCCTGACGCTAACCCAAGTTGTCCTGACGCTAACCCTACTTGTCCTGACGCTAACCCTAGTTGTGCTGACGCTTACACTACTTGTCCTGACGCTAACCCTAGTTGTCCTGACGCTAACCCTAGTTGTCCTGACGCCAACCCTAGTTGTCCTGATGCCAACCCTAGTTGTCCTGACGCTAACCCTAGTTGTCCTGACGCTAACCCTAGTTGTCCTGACGCTAACCCCAGTTGTCCTGACGCTAGCCCTAGTTGTCCTGACGCTAATCCTAGTTGTCCTGACGCTAACCCTAGTTGTCCTGACGCTAACCCTACTTGTCCTGACGCTAACCCTACTTGTCCTGACGCTAACCCTACTTGTCCTGACGCTAACTCTAGTTGTCCTGACGCTAACCCTAGTTGTCCTGACGCTAACCCTATTTGTCCTGACGCTTACACTACTTGTCCTGACGCTAACCCTAGTTGTCCTGACGCTAACCCTAGTTGTCCTGACGCTAACCCTACTTGTTCTGACGCTAACCCTACTTGTCCTGACGCTAACCCTACTTGTCCTGACGCTAACCCTACTTGTCCTGACGCTAACCCAAGTTGTCCTGACGCTAACCCTAGTTGTCCTGACGCTAACCCTAGTTGTCCTGACGCTAACTATAGTTGTCCTGACGCTAACCCTAGTTGTCCTGACGCTAACCCTAGTTGTCCTGACGCTAACCCTAGTTGTCCTGATGCTAACCCTAGTTGTCCTGAGGCTAACCCTAGTTTTCCTGACGCTAACCCTAGTTGTCCTGACGCTAACCCTAGTTGTCCTGACGCTAACCCTAGTCTTCCTGACGCTAACCCTAGTTGTCCTGACGCTAACCCTACTTGTCCTGACGCTAACCCTACTTGTCCTGACGCTAACCCTACTTGTCCTGACGCTAACCCTAGTTGTCCTGACGCTAACCCTAGTTGTCCTGACGCTAACCCTAGTTTTCCTGACGCTAACCCTAGTTGTCCTAACGCTAACCCTAGTTGTCCTGACGCTAACCCTAGTTGTCCTGACGCTAACCCTACTTGTCCTGACGCTAACCCTAGTTGTCCTGACGCTAACCCTAGTTGTCTTGACGCTAACCCTACTTGTCCTGACGCTAACCCTAGTTGTCTTGACGCTAACCCTAGTTGTCCTGACGCTAACTCTACTTGTCCTGACGCTAACGCTACTTGTCCTGACGCTAACCCTAGTTGTCCTGACGCTAACCCTAGTTGTCCTGACGCTAACCCTACTTGTCCTGACGCTAACCCTACTTGTCCTGATGCTAACCCTACTTGTCCTGACGCTAACCCTAGTTGTCCTGACGCTAACCCTACTTGTCCTGATGCTAACCCTAGTTGTCCTGACGCTAACCCTAGTTGTCCTGACGCTAACCCTACTTGTCCTGACGCTAATGCAACGTGTCCTGACGCTAACCCTAGTTGTCCTGACGCTAACCCTAGTTGTCCTGACGCTAACCCTAGTTGTCCTGACGCTAACCCTACGTGTCCTGACGCTAACCCTACTTGTCCTGATGCTAACCCTACTTGTTCTGACGCTAACCCTAGTTGTCCTGACGCTAACCCTAGTTGTCCTGACGCTAACCCTACTTGTCCTGACGCTAACCCTAGTTGTCCTGACGCTAACCCTAGTTGTCCTGACGCTAACACTAGTTGTCCTGACGCTAACCCTGCTTTTCCTGACGCTAACCCTAGTTGTCCTGACGCTAACCCTAGTTGTCCTGACGCTAACCCTACTTGTCCTGACGCTACTGCTACGTGTAGTGACGCTAACCCTAGTTGTCCTGACGCCAACCCTAGTTGTCCTGACGCCAACCCTAGTTGTCCTGACGCTAACCCTAGTTGTCCTGACGCTAACCCTAGTTGTCCTGACGCTAACCCAAGTTGTCCTGACGCTAACCCTACTTGTCCTGACGCTAACCCTAGTTGTGCTGACGCTTACACTACTTGTCCTGACGCTAACCCTACTTGTTCTGACGCTAACCCTACTTGTCCTGACGCTAACCCTACTTGTCCTGACGCTAACCCTAGTTGTCCTGACGCTAACCCTACTTGTTCTGACGCTAACCCTACTTGTCCTGACGCTAACCCTACTTGTCCTGACGCTAACCCTACTTGTCCTGACGCTAACCCAAGTTGTCCTGACGCTAACCCTAGTTGTCCTGACGCTAACCCTTGTTGTCCTGACGCTAACTATAGTTGTCCTGACGCTAACCCTAGTTGTCCTGACGCTAACCCTAGTTGTCCTGACTCTAACCCTAGTTGTCCTGACGCTAACCCTAGTTGTCCTGACGCTAACCCTAGTTGTCCTGAGGCTAACCCTAGTTTTCCTGACGCTAACACTAGTTGTCCTGACGCTAACCCTAGTTGTCCTGACGCTAACCCTAGTTTTCCTGACGCTAACCCTAGTTGTCCTGACGCTAACCCTACTTGTCCTGACGCTAACCCTAGTTGTCCTAACGCTAACCCTAGTTGTCCTGACGCTAACCCTAGTTGTCCTGACGCTAACCCTACTTGTCCTGACGCTAACCCTAGTTGTCCTGACGCTAGCCCTAGTTGTCCTGATGCTAACCCTACTTGTCCTGACGCTAATCCTGACGCTAACGCTACTTGTCCTGACGCTAACCCTAGTTGTCCTGACGCTAACCCTACTTGTCCTGACGCTAACCCTACTTGTCCTGACGCTAACCCTACTTGTCCTGACGCTAACCCTACTTGTCCTGACGCTAACCCTAGTTGTCCTGACGCTAACCCTAGTTGTCCTGACGCTAACCCTAGTTTTCCTGACGCTAACCCTAGTTGTCCTGACGCTAACCCTAGTTGTCCTAACGCTAACCCTAGTTGTCCTGACGCTAACCCTAGTTGTCCTGACGCTAACCCTACTTGTCCTGACGCTAACCCTAGTTGTCCTGACGCTAACCCTAGTTGTCCTGACGCTAACCCTACTTGTCCTGATGCTAACGCTACTTGTCCTGACGCTAACCCTAGTTGTCCTGACGTTAACCCTACTTGTCCTGACGCTAACCCTACTTGTCCTGACGCTAACCCTACTTGTCCTGATGCTAACCCTACTTGTCCTGACGCTAACCCTAGTTGTCCTGACGCTAACCCTACTTGTCCTGACGCTAACCCTAGTTGTCCTGACGCTAACACTAGTTGTCCTGACGCTAACCCTACTTGTCCTGACGCTAACCCTAGTTGTCCTGACGCTAACCCTAGTTGTCCTGACGCTAACCCTACTTGTCCTGACGCTAATGCAACGTGTCCTGACGCTAACCCTAGTTGTCCTGACGCTAACCCTAGATGTCCTGACGCTAACCCTAGTTGTCCTGACGCTAACCCTACTTGTCCTGACGCTAACCCTACTTGTCCTGATGCTAACCCTACTTGTTCTGACGCTAACCCTAGTTGTCCTGACGCTAACCCTACTTGTCCTGACGCTAACCCTAGTTGTCCTGACGCTAACCCTAGTTGTCCTGACGCTAACACTAGTTGTCCTGACGCTAACCCTACTTGTCCTGACGCTAACCCTACTTGTCCTGACGCTAACCCTAGTTGTCCTGACGCTAACCCTAGTTGTCCTGACGCTAACCCTACTTGTCCTGACGCTAACCCTAGTTGTCCTGACGCTAACCCTAGTTGTCCTGACGCTAACAATACTTTTCCTGACGCCAACCCTAGTTGTCCTGACGCTAACCCTAGTTGTCCTGACGCTAACCCTAGTTGTCCTGACGCTAACCCCAGTTGTCCTGACGCTAGCCCTAGTTGTCCTGACGCTAATCCTAGTTGTCCTGACGCTAACCCTAGTTGTCGTGACGCTAACCCTAGTTGTCCTGACGCTAACCCTACTTGTCCTGACGCTAACCCTAGTTGTCCTGACGCTAACCCTAGTTGTCCTGACGCTAACCCTAGTTGTCCTGACGCTAACCCAAGTTGTCCTGACGCTAACCCTACTTGTCCTGACGCTAACCCTAGTTGTCCTGACGCTAACCCTAGTTGTCCTGACGCTAACCCTACTTGTCCTGACGCTAACCCTAGTTGTCCTGACGCTAACCCTAGTTGTCCTGACGCTAACAATATTTTTTCTGACGCCAACCCTAGTTGTCCTGACGCTAACCCTAGTTGTCCTGACGCTAACCCTAGTTGTCCTGACGCTAACCCCAGTTGTCCTGACGCTAGCCCTAGTTGTCCTGACGCTAATCCCAGTTGTCCTGACGCTAACCCTAGTTGTCCTGACGCTAACCCTAGTTGTCCTGACGCTAACCCTACTTGTCCTGACGCTAACCCTACTTGTCCTGACGCTAACCCTACTTGTCCTGACGCTAACCCTACTTGTCCTGACGCTAACTCTAGTTGTCCTGACGCTAACCCTAGTTGTCCTGACGCTAACCCTAGTTGTCCTGACGCTTACACTACTTGTCCTGATGCTAACCCTAGTTGTCCTGACGCTAACCCTACTTGTCCTGACGCTAACCCTAGTTGTCCTGACGCTAACCCTAGTTGTCCTGAGGCTAACCCTAGTTTTCCTGACGCTAACCCTAGTTGTCCTGACGCTAACACTAGTTTTCCTGACGCTAACCCTAGTTGTCCTGACGCTAACCCTACTTGTCCTGACGCTAACCCTAGTTGTCCTAACGCTAACCCTAGTTGTCCTGACGCTAACCCTAGTTGTCCTGACGCTAACCCTACTTGTCCTGACGCTAACCCTAGTTGTCCTGACGCTAGCCCTAGTTGTCCTGACGCTAACCCTACTTGTCCTGACGCTAACGCTACTTGTCCTGACGCTAACCCTAGTTGTCCTGACGCTAACCCTACTTGTCCTGACGCTAACCCTACTTGTCCTGACGCTAACCCTACTTGTCCTGACGCTAACCCTACTTGTCCTGACGCTAACCCTACTTGTCCTGACGCTAACCCTAGTTGTCCTGATGCTAACCCTAGTTGTCCTGATGCTAACCCTAGTTGTCCTAACGCTAACCCTAGTTGTCCTGACGCTAACCCTAGTTGTCCTGACGCTAACCCTACTTGTCCTGACGCTAACCCTAGTTGTCCTGACGCTAACCCTAGTTGTCCTGACGCTAACCCTACTTGTCCTGACGCTAACGCTACTTGTCCTGACGCTAACCCTAGTTGTCCTGACGCTAACCCTAGTTGTCCTGACGCTAACCCTACTTGTCCTGACGCTAACCCTACTTGTCCTGATGCTAACCCTACTTGTCCTGACGCTAACCCTAGTTGTCCTGACGCTAACCCTACTTGTCCTGACGCTAACCCTAGTTGTCCTGACGCTAACACTAGTTGTCCTGACGCTAACCCTACTTGTCCTGACGCTAACCCTAGTTGTCCTGACGCTAACCCTAGTTGTCCTGACGCTAACCCTAGTTGTCCTGACGCTAACCCTACTTGTCCTGACGCTAACCCTACTTGTCCTGATGCTAACCCTACTTGTTCTGACGCTAACCCTAGTTGTCCTGACGCTAACCCTACTTGTCCTGACGCTAACCCTACTTGTCCTGACGCTAACCCTAGTTGTCCTGACGCTAACCCTAGTTGTCCTGACGCTAACCCTACTTGTCCTGACGCTAACCCTAGTTGTCCTGACGCTAACCCTAGTTGTCCTGACGCTAGCCCTAGTTGTCCTGACGCTAACCCTAGTTGTCCTGACGCTAACCCCAGTTGTCCTGACGCTAGCCCAAGTTGTCCTGACGCTAATCCTAGTTGTCCTGACGCTAACCCTAGTTGTCCTGACGCTAACCCTAGTTGTCCTGACGCTAACCCTACTTGTCCTGACGCTAACCCTACTTGTCCTGACGCTAACCCTACTTGTCCTGACGCTAACCCTACTTGTCCTGACGCTAACTCTAGTTGTCCTGACGCTAACCCTAGTTGTCCTGACGCTAACCCTAGTTGTCCTGACGCTTACACTACTTGTCCTGATGCTAACCCTAGTTGTCCTGACGCTAACCCTACTTGTCCTGACGCTAACCCTAGTTGTCCTGACGCTAACCCTAGTTGTCCTGAGGCTAACCCTAGTTTTCCTGACGCTAACCCTAGTTGTCCTGACGCTATCCCTAGTTGTCCTGACGCTAACCCTAGTTTTCCTGACGCTAACCCTAGTTGTCCTGACGCTAACCCTACTTGTCCTGACGCTAACCCTAGTTGTCCTAACGCTAAACCTAGTTGTCCTGACGCTAACCCTAGTTGTCCTGACGCTAACCCTACTTGTCCTGACGCTAACCCTAGTTGTCCTGACGCTAGCCCTAGTTGTCCTGACGCTAACCCTACTTGTCCTGACGCTAACGCTACTTGTCCTGACGCTAACCCTAGTTGTCCTGACGCTAACCCTACTTGTCCTGACGCTAACCCTACTTGTCCTGACGCTAACCCTACTTGTCCTGACGCTAAATCTACTTGTCCTGACGCTAACCCTACTTGTCCTGACGCTAACCCTACTTGTCCTGATGCTAACCCTAGTTGTCCTGACGCTAACCCTAGTTGTCCTAACGCTAACCCTAGTTGTCCTGACGCTAACCCTAGTTGTCCTGACGCTAACCCTACTTGTCCTGACGCTAACCCTAGTTGTCCTGACGCTAACCCTAGTTGTCCTGACGCTAACCCTACTTGTCCTGACGCTAACGCTACTTGTCCTGACGCTAACCCTAGTTGTCCTGACGCTAACCCTAGTTGTCCTGACGCTAACCCTACTTGTCCTGACGCTAACCCTACTTGTCCTGATGCTAACCCTACTTGTCCTGACGCTAACCCTAGTTGTCCTGACGCTAACCCTACTTGTCCTGACGCTAACCCTAGTTGTCCTGACGCTAACACTAGTTGTCCTGACGCTAACCCTACTTGTCCTGACGCTAACCCTAGTTGTCCTGACGCTAACCCTACTTGTCCTGACGCTAACCCTACTTGTCCTGATGCTAACCCTACTTGTTCTGACGCTAACCCTAGTTGTCCTGACGCTAACCCTAGTTGTCCTGACTCTAACCCTACTTGTCCTGACGCTAACCCTAGTTGTCCTGACGCTAACCCTAGTTGTCCTGACGCTAACACTAGTTGTCCTGACGCTAACCCTACTTGTCCTGACGCTAACCCTACTTGTCCTGACGCTAACCCTAGTTGTCCTGACGCTAACCCTAGTTGTCCTGACGCTAACCCTACTTGTCCTGACGCTAACCCTAGTTGTCCTGACGCTAACCCTAGTTGTCCTGACGCTAACAATACTTTTCCTGACGCCAACCCTAGTTGTCCTGACGCTAACCCTAGTTGTCCTGACGCTAACCCTAGTTGTCCTGATGCTAACCCCAGTTGTCCTGACGCTAGCCCTAGTTGTCCTGACGCTAATCCTAGTTGTCCTGACGCTAACCCTAGTTGTCCTGACGCTAACCCTAGTTGTCCTGACGCTAACCCTACTTGTCCTGACGCTAACCCTAGTTGTCCTGACGCTAACCCTAGTTGTCCTGACGCTAACCCTAGTTGTCCTGACGCTAACCCAAGTTGTCCTGACGCTAACCCTACTTGTCCTGACGCTAACCCTAGTTGTCCTGACGCTAACCCTACTTGTCCTGACGCTAACCCTAGTTGTCCTGACGCTAACCCTAGTTGTCCTGACGCTAACAATACTTTTTCTGACGCCAACCCTAGTTGTCCTGACGCTAACCCTAGTTGTCCTGACGCTAACCCTAGTTGTCCTGACGCTAACCCCAGTTGTCCTGACGCTAGCCCTAGTTGTCCTGACGCTAATCCTAGTTGTCCTGACGCTAACCCTAGTTGTCCTGACGCTAACCCTAGTTGTCCTGACGCTAACACTACTTGTCCTGACGCTAACCCTACTTGTCCTGATGCTAACCCTACTTGTCCTGACGCTAACTCTAGTTGTCCTGACGCTAACCCTAGTTGTCCTGACGCTAACCCTAGTTGTCCTGACGCTTACACTACTTGTCCTGACGCTAACCCTAGTTGTCCTGACGCTAACCCTACTTGTCCTGACGCTAACCCTAGTTGTCCTGACGCTAACCCTAGTTGTCCTGACGCTAACCCTACTTGTTCTGACGCTAACCCTACTTGTCCTGACGCTAACCCTACTTGTCCTGACGCTAACCCTACTTGTCCTGACGCTAACCCAAGTTGTCCTGACGCTAACCCTAGTTGTCCTGACGCTAACCCTAGTTGTCCTGACGCTAACTATAGTTGTCCTGACGCTAACCCTAGTTGTCCTGACGCTAACCCTAGTTGTCCTGACGCTAATCCTACTTGTCCTGATGCTAACCCTACTTGTCCTGACGCTAACCCTAGTTGTCCTGACGCTAGCCCTAGTTGTCCTGATGCTAACCCTACTTGTCCTGACGCTAATGCTACTTGTCCTGACGCTAACCCTAGTTGTCCTGACGCTAACCCTAGTTGTCCTGACGCTAACCCTACTTGTCCTGACGCTAACCCTACTTGTCCTGACGCTAACCCTACTTGTCCTGACGCTAACCATACTTGTCCTGACGCTAACCCTAGTTGTCCTGACGCTAACCCTAGTTGTCCTGACGCTAACCCTAGTTTTCCTGACGCTAACCCTAGTTGTCCTAACGCTAACCCTAGTTGTCCTGACGCTAACCCTAGTTGTCCTGACGCTAACCCTACTTGTCCTGACGCTAACCCTAGTTGTCCTGACGCTAACCCTAGTTGTCCTGACGCTAACCCTACTTGTCCTGACGCTAACGCTACTTGTCCTGACGCTAACCCTAGTTGTCCTGACGCTAACCCTAGTTGTCCTGACGCTAACCCTACTTGTCCTGACGCTAACCCTACTTGTCCTGATGCTAACCCTACTTGTCCTGACGCTAACCCTAGTTGTCCTGACGCTAACCCTACTTGTCCTGACGCTAACCCTAGTTGTCCTGACGCTAACCCTAGTTGTCCTGACGCTAACACTAGTTGTCCTGACGCTAACCCTACTTGTCCTGACGCTAACCCTAGTTGTCCTGACGCTAACCCTAGTTGTCCTGACGCTAACCCTACTTGTCCTGACGCTAATGCTACGTGTCCTGACGCTAACCCTAGTTGTCCTGACGCTAACCCTAGTTGTCCTGACGCTAACCCTACTTGTCCTGACGCTAACCCTACTTGTACTGATGCTAACCCTACTTGTTCTGACGCTAACCCTAGTTGTCCTGACGCTAACCCTAGTTGTCCTGACGCTAACCCTACTTGTCCTGACGCTAACCCTAGTTGTCCTGACGCTAACCCTAGTTGTCCTGACGCTAACACTAGTTGTCCTGACGCTAACCCTACTTGTCCTGACGCTAACCCTAGTTGTCCTGACGCTAACCCTAGTTGTCCTGATGCTAACCCTACTTGTCCTGACGCTAATGCTACGTGTCCTGACGCTAACCCTAGTTGTCCTGACGCCAACCCTAGTTGTCCTGACGCCAACCCTAGTTGTCCTGACGCTAACCCTAGTTGTCCTGACGCTAACCCTAGTTGTCCTGACGCTAACCCTAGTTGTCCTGACGCTAACCCTAGTTGTCCTGACGCTAACCCTAGTTGTCCTGACGCTAACCCTACTTGTCCTGACGCTAACCCTAGTTGTCCTGACGCTAACCCTAGTTGTCCTGACGCTAACAATACTTTTCCTGACGCTAACCCTACTTGTCCTGAAGCAAACCCTACTTGTCCTGACGCTAACCCTAGTTGTCCAGACGCTAACGCTAGTTGTCCTGATGCTAACCCTAGTTGTCCTGACGCTAACCCTAGTTGTCCTGACGCTTACACTACTTGTCCTGACGCTAATCCTAGTTGTCCTGACGCTAACCCTAGTTGTCCTGACGCTAACCCTACTTGTCCTGATGCTAACCCTACTTGTCCTGACGCTAACCCTAGTTGTCCTGACGCTAACCCTAGTTGTCCTGATGCTTACCCTAGTTGTCCTGACGCTAACCCTAGTTGTCCTGACGCTAACCCTAGTTGTCCTGACGCTTACCCTAGTCGTCCTGACGCTAACCCTAATTGTCCTGATGCTAACCTTAGTCGTCCTGACGCTAACCCTAGTTGTCCTGACGCTAACCCTACTTGTCTTGACGCTAACCCTACTTGTCCTGACGCTAACCCTACTTGTCCTGACGCTAACCCTACTTGTCCTGACGCTAACCATACTTGTCCTGACGCTAACCCTAGTTGTCCTGACGCTAACCCTAGTTGTCCTGACGCTAACTCTAGTTGTCCTGACGCTAACCCTAGTTGTCCTGACGCTAACCCTAGTTTTCCTGACGCTAACCCTAGTTGTCCTGACGCTAACCCTGCTTGTCCTGACGCTAACCCTAGTTGTCCTAACGCTAACCCTAGTTGTCCTGACGCTAACCCTAGTTGTCCTGACGCTAACGCTACTTGTCCTGACGCTAACCCTAGTTGTCCTGACGCTAGCCCTAGTTGTCCTGACGCTAACCCTACTTGTCCTGACGCTAACGCTACTTGTCCTGACGCTAACCCTAGTTGTCCTGACGCTAACCCTAGTTGTCCTGATGCTAACCCTACTTGTCCTGACGCTAACCCTACTTGTCCTGACGCTAACCCTACTTGTCCTGACGCTAACCATACTTGTCCTGACGCTAACCCTAGTTGTCCTGACGCTAACCCTAGTTATCCTGACGCTAACCCTAGTTGTCCTGACGCTAACCCTAGTTGTCCTGACGCTAACCCTAGTTGTCCTAACGCTAACCCTAGTTGTCCTGACGCTAACCCTAGTTGTCCTGACGCTAACCCTACTTGTCCTGATGCTAACCCTAGTTGTCCTGACGCTAACCCTAGTTGTCCTGACGCTAACCCTACTTGTCCTGACGCTAACGCTACTTGTCCTGACGCTAACCCTAGTTGTCCTGACGCTAACCCTAGTTGTCCTGACGCTAACCCTACTTGTCCTGATGCTAACCCTACTTGTCCTGATGCTAACCCTAGTTGTCCTGACGCTAACCCTAGTTGTCCTGACATTAACCCTAGTTGTCCTGATGCTAACCCTAGTTGTCCTGATGCTAACCCTAGTTGTCCTGACGCTAACACTACTTGTCCTGATGCTAACCCTAGTTGTCCTGACGCTAACCCTAGTCGTCCTGACGCTAACCCTAGTTGTCCTGACGCTAACCCTAGTTGTCCTGATGCCTACCCTAGTTGTCCTGACGCCAACCCTAGTTGTCCTGACGCCAACCCTAGTTGTCCTGACGCTAACCCTAGTTGTCCTGACGCCAACCCTAGTTGTCCTGATGCCAACCCTAGTTGTCCTGACGCTAACCCTAGTTGTCCTGATGCAAACCCTAGTTGTCCTGACGCTAACCCTAGTTGTCCTGACGCTAACCCTAGTTGTCCTGACGCTAACCCTACTTCTCCTGACGCTAACCCTAGTTGTCCTGACGCTAACCCTAGTTGTCCTGACGCTAACCCTACTTGTCCTGACGCTAACCCTAGTTGTCCTGACGCTAACCCTAGTTGTCCTGACGCTAACCCTACTTGTCCTGACGCTAACCCTACTTTTCCTGACGCTAACCCTACTTGTCCGGACGCTAACCCTACTTGTCCTGACGCTAACCCTAGTTGTCCTGACGCTAACTCTAGTTGTCCTGACGCTAACCCTAGTTGTCCTGACGCTAACCCTAGTTGTGCTGATGCTTACACTACTTGTCCTGACGCTAACCCTAGTTGTCCTGACGCTAACCCTAGTTGTCCTGACGCCAACCCTAGTTGTCCTGACGCCAACCCTAGTTGTCCTGACGCTAACCCTAGTTGTCCTGACGCTAACCCTAGTTGTCCTGACGCTAACCCCAGTTGTCCTGACGCTAGCCCTAGTTGTCCTGACGCTAATCCTAGTTGTCCTGACGCTAACCCTAGTTGTCCTGACGCTAACCCTACTTGTCCTGACGCTAACCCTACTTGTCCTGACGCTAACCCTACTTGTCCTGACGCTAACCCTACTTGTCCTGACGCTAACTCTAGTTGTCCTGACGCTAACCCTAGTTGTCCTGACGCTAACCCTAGTTGTCCTGACGCTTACACTACTTGTCCTGACGCTAATCCTAGTTGTCCTGACGATAACCCTAGTTGTCCTGACGCTAACCCTACTTGTCCTGATGCTAACCCTACTTGTCCTGACGCTAACCCTAGTTGTCCTGACGCTAACCCTAGTTGTCCTGATGCTTACCCTAGTTGTCCTGACGCTAACCCTAGTTGTCCTGACGCTAACCCTAGTTGTCCTGACGCTTACCCTAGTCGTCCTGACGCTAACCCTAATTGTCCTGACGCTAACCTTAGTCGTCCTGACGCTAACCCTAGTTGTCCTGACGCTAACCCTACTTGTCCTGACGCTAACCCTACTTGTCCTGACGCTAACCCTACTTGTCCTGACGCTAACCCTACTTGTCCTGACGCTAACCATACTTGTCCTGACGCTAACCCTAGTTGTCCTGACGCTAACCCTAGTTGTCCTGACGCTAACTCTAGTTGTCCTGACAATAACCCTAGTTGTCCTGACGCTAACCCTAGTTGTTCTGACGCTAACCCTAGTTTTCCTGACGCTAACCCTAGTTGTCCTGACGCTAACCCTGCTTGTCCTGACGCTAACCCTAGTTGTCCTAACGCTAACCCTAGTTGTCCTGACGCTAACCCTAGTTGTCCTGACGCTAACGCTACTTGTCCTGACGCTAACCCTAGTTGTCCTGACGCTAGCCCTAGTTGTCCTGACGCTAACCCTACTTGTCCTGACGCTAACGCTACTTGTCCTGACGCTAACCCTAGTTGTCCTGACGCTAACCCTAGTTGTCCTGATGCTAACCCTACTTGTCCTGACGCTAACCCTACTTGTCCTGACGCTAACCCTACTTGTCCTGACGCTAACCATACTTGTCCTGACGCTAACCCTAGTTGTCCTGACGCTAACCCTAGTTGTCCTGACGCTAACCCTAGTTGTCCTGACGCTAACCCTAGTTGTCCTAACGCTAACCCTAGTTGTCCTGACGCTAACCCTAGTTGTCCTGACGCTAACCCTACTTGTCCTGATGCTAACCCTAGTTGTCCTGACGCTAACCCTAGTTGTCCTGACGCTAACCCTACTTGTCCTGACGCTAACGCTACTTGTCCTGACGCTAACCCTAGTTGTCCTGACGCTAACCCTAGTTGTCCTGACGCTAACCCTACTTGTCCTGATGCTAACCCTACTTGTCCTGATGCTAACCCTAGTTGTCCTGACGCTAACCCTAGTTGTCCTGACATTAACCCTAGTTGTCCTGATGCTAACCCTAGTTGTCCTGACGCTAACCCTAGTTGTCCTGACGCTAACACTACTTGTCCTGATGCTAACCCTAGTTGTCCTGACGCTAACCCTAGTCGTCCTGACGCTAACCCTAGTTGTCCTGACGCTAACCCTAGTTGTCCTGATGCCTACCCTAGTTGTCCTGACGCCAACCCTAGTTGTCCTGACGCCAACCCTAGTTGTCCTGACGCTAACCCTAGTTGTCCTGACGCCAACCCTAGTTGTCCTGACGCCAACCCTAGTTGTCCTGATGCCAACCCTAGTTGTCCTGACGCTAACCCTAGTTGTCCTGATGCTAACCCTAGTTGTCCTGACGCTAACCCTAGTTGTCCTGACGCTAACCCTAGTTGTCCTGACGCTAACCCTACTTCTCCTGACGCTAACCCTAGTTGTCCTGACGCTAACCCTAGTTGTCCTGACGCTAACCCTACTTGTCCTGACGCCAACCCTAGTTGTCCTGACGCCAACCCTAGTTGTCCTGACGCTAACCCTAGTTGTCCTGACGCTAACCCTAGTTGTCCTGACGCTAACCCCAGTTCTCCTGACGCTAGCCCTAGTTGTCCTGACGCTAATCCTAGTTGTCCTGACGCTAACCCTAGTTGTCCTGACGCTAACCCTACTTGTCCTGACGCTAACCCTACTTGTCCTGACGCTAACCCTACTTGTCCTGACGCTAACTCTAGTTGTCCTGACGCTAACCCTAGTTGTCCTGACGCTAACCCTAGTTGTCCTGACGCTTACACTACTTGTCCTGATGCTAACCCTAGTTGTCCTGACGCTAACCCTAGTTGTCCTGACGCTAACCCTACTTGTCCTGACGCTAACCCTACTTGTCCTGACGCTAACCCTAGTTGTCCTGACGCTAACCCTAGTTGTCCTGACGCTAACCCTACTTGTTCTGACGCTAACCCTACTTGTCCTGACGCTAACCCTACTTGTCCTGACGCTAACCCAAGTTGTCCTGACGCTAACCCTAGTTGTCCTGACGCTAACCCTAGTTGTCCTGACGCTAACCCTAGTTGTCCTGACGCTAACCCTAGTTGTCCTGAGGCTAACCCTAGTTTTCCTGACGCTAACCCTAGTTGTCCTGACGCTAACCCTAGTTGTCCTGACGCTAACCCTAGTTGTCCTAACGCTAACCCTAGTTGTCCTGACGCTAACCCTAGTTATCCTGACGCTAACCCTACTTGTCCAGACGCTAACCCTAGTTGTCCTGACGCTAACCCTAGTTGTTCTGACGCTAACCCTACTTGTCCTGATGCTAACGCTACTTGTCCTGACGCTAACCCTAGTTGTCCTGACGCTAACCCTAGTTGTCCTGACGCTAACCCCACTTGTCCTGACGCTAACCCTACTTGTCCTGATGCTAACCCTACTTGTCCTGACGCTAACCCTAGTTGTCCTGACGTTAACCCTAGTTGTCCTGATGCTAACCCTAGTTGTCCTGACGCTAACCCTAGTTGTCCTGACGCTAACACTACTTGTCCTGACGCTAACCGTAGTTGTCCTGACGCTAACCCTAGTTGTCCTGACGCTAACCCTAGTTATCCTGACGCTAACCCTAGTTGTCCTGACGCCTACCCTAGTTGTCCTGACGCCAACCCTAGTTGTCCTGATGCTAACCCTAGTTGTCCTGATGCTAACCCTAGTTGTCCTGACGCTAACCCTAGTTGTCCTGACGCTAACCCTAGTTGTCCTGACGCTAACTCTACTTGTCCTGACGCTAACCCTACTTGTCCTGACAATAACCCTAGTTGTCCTGACGCTAACCCTAGTTCTCCTGACGCTAACCCTACTTGTCCTGACGCTAACCCTACTTGTCCTGACGCTAACCCTACTTGTCCTGACGCTAACCCTAGTTGTCCTGACGCTAACTCTAATTGTCCTGACGCTAACCCTACTTGTCCTGACGCTAACCCTACTTGTCCTGACGCTAACCATACTTGTCCTGACGCTAACCCTAGTTGTCCTGACGCTAACCCTAGTTGTCCTGACGCTAACTCTAGTTGTCCTGACGCTAACCCTAGTTGTCCTGACGCTAACCCTAGTTGTCCTGACGCTAACCCTAGTTGTCCTGACGCTAACCCTAGTTTTCCTGACGCTAACCCTACTTGTCCTGACGCTAACCCTAGTTGTCCTGACGCTAACCCTAGTTGTACTGACGCTAACCCTACTTGTCCTGACGCTAACGCTACTTGTCCTGACGCTAACCCTAGTTGTCCTGACGCTAACCCTAGTTGTCCTGACGCTAACCCTACTTGTCCTGACGCTAACCCTACTTGTCCTGACGCTAACCCTACTTGTCCTGATGCTAACCCTACTTGTCCTGACGCTAACCATACTTGTCCTGACGCTAACCCTAGTTGTCCTGACGCTAACCCTAGTTGTCCTGACGCTAACCCTAGTTTTCCTGACGCTAACCCTAGTTGTCCTGACGCTAACCCTAGTTGTCCTGACGCTAACCCTAGTTGTCCTAACGCTAACCCTAGTTGTCCTGACGCTAACCCTAGTTGTCCTGACGCTAACCCTACTTTTTCTGACGCTAACCCTAGTTGTAATGACGCTAACCCTAGTTGTCCTGACGCTAACCCTAGTTGTCCTGACGCTTACCCTAGTTGTCCTGATGCCTACCCTAGTTGTCCTGACGCCAACCCTAGTTGTCCTGACGCCAACCCTAGTTGTCCTGACGCTAACCCTAGTTGTCCTGACGCCAACCCTAGTTGTCCTGACGCGAACCCTAGTTGTCCTGACGCTAACCCTAGTTGTCCTGACGCTAACCCTAGTTGTCCTGACGCTAACCCTAGTTGTCCTGAAGTCTACCCTAGTTGTCCTGACGCCAACCCTAGTTGTCCTGACGCTAACCCTAGTTGTCCTGATGCTAACCCTAGTTGTCCTGACGCTAACCCTACTTGTCCTGACGCTAACCCTAGTTGAAATGACGCTAACCCTAGTTGTACTGACGCTAACCCTAGTTGTCCTGACGCTAACCCTAGTTGTCCTGACGCTAACCCTAGTTGTCCTGAAGCTAACACTAGTTGTCCTGACGCTAACCCTAGTTGTCCTGACGCTAACCCTAGTCGACCTGACGCTAACCCTAGTCGTCCTGACGCTAACCCTAGTTGTCCTGATGCTAACCTTAGTTGTCCTGACGCTAACCCTACTGGTCCTGACGCTAACCCTACTTGTCCTGACGCTAACCCTACTTGTCCTGACGCTAACCGTAGTTGTCCTGACGCTAACCCTAGTTGTCCTGACGCTAACTCTAGTTGTCCTGACGCTAACCCTAGTTGTCCTGACGTAAACCCTAGTTGTCCTGACGCTAACCCTAGTTGTCCTGACGCTAACCCTAGTTGTCCTGACGCTAACCCTAGTTGAAATGACGCTAACCCTAGTTGAACTGACGCTAACCCTAGTTGTCCTGACGCTAACCCTAGTTGTCCTGATGCTAACCCTAGTTGTCCTGACGCTAACCCTAGTTGTCCTGATGCTAACCCTAGTTGTCCTGACGCTAACCCTAGTTGTCCTGACGCTAACCCTAGTTGTCCTGACGCTAACCCTAGTTGTCCTGACGCCTACCCTAGTTGTCCTGACGCCAACCCTAGTTGTCCTGACGCCAACCCTTGTTGTCCTGATGCCAATCCTAGTTGTCCTGACGCTAACCCTAGTTGTCCTGACGCTAACCCTACTTTTCCTGACGCTAACCCTACTTGTCCGGACGCTAACCCTACTTGTCCTGACGCTAACCCTAGTTGTCCTGACGCTAACTCTAGTTGTCCTGACGCTAACCCTAGTTGTCCTGACGCTAACCCTAGTTGTCCTGACGCTAACCCTAGTTGTCCTGACGCTAACCCTAGTTTTCCTGACGCTAACCCTACTTGTCCTGACGCTAACCCTAGTTGTCCTGACGCTAACCCTAGTTGTACTGACGCTAACCCTACTTGTCCTGACGCTAACGCTACTTGTCCTGACGCTAACCCTAGTTGTCCTGACGCTAACCCTAGTTGTCCTGACGCTAACCCTACTTGTCCTGACGCTAACCCTACTTGTCCTGACGCTAACCCTACTTGTCCTGATGCTAACCCTACTTGTCCTGACGCTAACCATACTTGTCCTGACGCTAACCCTAGTTGTCCTGACGCTAACCCTAGTTGTCCTGACGCTAACCCTAGTTTTCCTGACGCTAACCCTAGTTGTCCTGACGCTAACCCTAGTTGTCCTGAAGCTAACCCTAGTTGTCCTAACGCTAACCCTAGTTGTCCTGACGCTAACCCTAGTTGTCCTGACGCTAACCCTACTTTTTCTGACGCTAACCCTAGTTGTAATGACGCTAACCCTAGTTGTCCTGACGCTAACCCTAGTTGTCCTGACGCTTACCCTAGTTGTCCTGATGCCTACCCTAGTTGTCCTGACGCCAACCCTAGTTGTCCTGACGCCAACCCTAGTTGTCCTGACGCTAACCCTAGTTGTCCTGACGCCAACCCTAGTTGTCCTGACGCGAACCCTAGTTGTCCTGACGCTAACCCTAGTTGTCCTGACGCTAACCCTAGTTGTCCTGACGCTAACCCTAGTTGTCCTGAAGTCTACCCTAGTTGTCCTGACGCCAACCCTAGTTGTCCTGACGCTAACCCTAGTTGTCCTGATGCTAACCCTAGTTGTCCTGACGCTAACCCTACTTGTCCTGACGCTAACCCTAGTTGAAATGACGCTAACCCTAGTTGTACTGACGCTAACCCTAGTTGTCCTGACGCTAACCCTAGTTGTCCTGACGCTAACCCTAGTTGTCCTGAAGCTAACACTAGTTGTCCTGACGCTAACCCTAGTTGTCCTGACGCTAACCCTAGTCGACCTGACGCTAACCCTAGTCGTCCTGACGCTAACCCTAGTTGTCCTGATGCTAACCTTAGTTGTCCTGACGCTAACCCTACTTGTCCTGACGCTAACCCTACTTGTCCTGACGCTAACCCTACTTGTCCTGACGCTAACCGTAGTTGTCCTGACGCTAACCCTAGTTGTCCTGACGCTAACTCTAGTTGTCCTGACGCTAACCCTAGTTGTCCTGACGTAAACCCTAGTTGTCCTGACGCTAACCCTAGTTGTCCTGACGCTAACCCTAGTTGTCCTGACGCTAACCCTAGTTGAAATGACGCTAACCCTAGTTGTACTGACGCTAACCCTAGTTGTCCTGACGCTAACCCTAGTTGTCCTGATGCTAACCCTAGTTGTCCTGACGCTAACCCTAGTTGTCCTGATGCTAACCCTAGTTGTCCTGACGCTAACCCTAGTTGTCCTGACGCTAACCCTAGTTGTCCTGACGCTAACCCTAGTTGTCCTGACGCCTACCCTAGTTGTCCTGACGCCAACCCTAGTTGTCCTGACGCCAACCCTTGTTGTCCTGATGCCAATCCTAGTTGTCCTGACGCTAACCCTAGTTGTCCTGACGCTAACCCTACTTTTCCTGACGCTAACCCTACTTGTCCGGACGCTAACCCTACTTGTCCTGACGCTAACCCTAGTTGTCCTGACGCTAACTCTAGTTGTCCTGACGCTAACCCTAGTTGTCCTGACGCTAACCCTAGTTGTGCTGATGCTTACACTACTTGTCCTGACGCTAACCCTAGTTGTCCTGACGCTAACCCTAGTTGTCCTGACGCCAACCCTAGTTGTCCTGACGCCAACCCTAGTTGTCCTGACGCTAACCCTAGTTGTCCTGACGCTAACCCTAGTTGTCCTGACGCTAACCCCAGTTCTCCTGACGCTAGCCCTAGTTGTCCTGACGCTAATCCTAGTTGTCCTGACGCTAACCCTAGTTGTCCTGACGCTAACCCTACTTGTCCTGACGCTAACCCTACTTGTCCTGACGCTAACCCTACTTGTCCTGACGCTAACCCTACTTGTCCTGACGCTAACTCTAGTTGTCCTGACGCTAACCCTAGTTGTCCTGACGCTAACCCTAGTTGTCCTGACGCTAACCCTAGTTGTCCTGACGCTTACACTACTTGTCCTGATGCTAACCCTAGTTGTCCTGACGCTAACCCTAGTTGTCCTGACGCTAACCCTACTTGTCCTGACGCTAACCCTACTTGTCCTGACGCTAACCCTAGTTGTCCTGACGCTAACCCTAGTTGTCCTGACGCTAACCCTACTTGTTCTGACGCTAACCCTACTTGTCCTGACGCTAACCCTACTTGTCCTGACGCTAACCCAAGTTGTCCTGACGCTAACCCTAGTTGTCCTGACGCTAACCCTAGTTGTCCTGACGCTAACCCTAGTTGTCCTGACGCTAACCCTAGTTGTCCTGAGGCTAACCCTAGTTTTCCTGACGCTAACCCTAGTTGTCCTGACGCTAACCCTAGTTGTCCTGACGCTAACCCTAGTTGTCCTGACGCTAACCCTAGTTGTCCTAACGCTAACCCTAGTTGTCCTGACGCTAACCCTAGTTATCCTGACGCTAACCCTACTTGTCCAGACGCTAACCCTAGTTGTCCTGACGCTAACCCTAGTTGTTCTGACGCTAACCCTACTTGTCCTGATGCTAACGCTACTTGTCCTGACGCTAACCCTAGTTGTCCTGACGCTAACCCTAGTTGTCCTGACGCTAACCCCACTTGTCCTGACGCTAACCCTACTTGTCCTGATGCTAACCCTACTTGTCCTGACGCTAACCCTAGTTGTCCTGACGTTAACCCTAGTTGTCCTGATGCTAACCCTAGTTGTCCTGACGCTAACCCTAGTTGTCCTGACGCTAACACTACTTGTCCTGACGCTAACCGTAGTTGTCCTGACGCTAACCCTAGTTGTCCTGACGCTAACCCTAGTTATCCTGACGCTAACCCTAGTTGTCCTGACGCCTACCCTAGTTGTCCTGACGCCAACCCTAGTTGTCCTGATGCTAACCCTAGTTGTCCTGATGCTAACCCTAGTTGTCCTGACGCTAACCCTAGTTGTCCTGACGCTAACCCTAGTTGTCCTGACGCTAACTCTACTTGTCCTGACGCTAACCCTACTTGTCCTGACACTAACCCTAGTTGTCCTGACGCTAACCCTAGTTCTCCTGACGCTAACCCTACTTGTCCTGACGCTAACCCTACTTGTCCTGACGCTAACCATACTTGTCCTGACGCTAACCCTAGTTGTCCTGACGCTAACTCTAATTGTCCTGACGCTAACCCTACTTGTCCTGACGCTAACCCTACTTGTCCTGACGCTAACCATACTTGTCCTGACGCTAACCCTAGTTGTCCTGACGCTAACCCTAGTTGTCCTGACGCTAACTCTAGTTGTCCTGACGCTAACCCTAGTTGTCCTGACGCTAACCCTAGTTGTCCTGACGCTAACCCTAGTTGTCCTGACGCTAACCCTAGTTTTCCTGACGCTAACCCTACTTGTCCTGACGCTAACCCTAGTTGTCCTGACGCTAACCCTAGTTGTACTGACGCTAACCCTACTTGTCCTGACGCTAACGCTACTTGTCCTGACGCTAACCCTAGTTGTCCTGACGCTAACCCTAGTTGTCCTGACGCTAACCCTACTTGTCCTGACGCTAACCCTACTTGTCCTGACGCTAACCCTACTTGTCCTGATGCTAACCCTACTTGTCCTGACGCTAACCATACTTGTCCTGACGCTAACCCTAGTTGTCCTGACGCTAACCCTAGTTGTCCTGACGCTAACCCTAGTTTTCCTGACGCTAACCCTAGTTGTCCTGACGCTAACCCTAGTTGTCCTGACGCTAACCCTAGTTGTCCTAACGCTAACCCTAGTTGTCCTGACGCTAACCCTAGTTGTCCTGACGCTAACCCTACTTTTTCTGACGCTAACCCTAGTTGTCCTGACGCTAACCCTAGTTGTCCTGACGCTAACCCTAGTTGTCCTGACGCTTACCCTAGTTGTCCTGATGCCTACCCTAGTTGTCCTGACGCCAACCCTAGTTGTCCTGACGCCAACCCTAGTTGTCCTGACGCTAACCCTAGTTGTCCTGACGCCAACCCTAGTTGTCCTGACGCGAACCCTAGTTGTCCTGACGCTAACCCTAGTTGTCCTGACGCTAACCCTAGTTGTCCTGACGCTAACCCTAGTTGTCCTGACGCCTACCCTAGTTGTCCTGACGCCAACCCTAGTTGTCCTGACGCTAACCCTAGTTGTCCTGATGCTAACCCTAGTTGTCCTGACGCTAACCCTACTTGTCCTGACGCTAACCCTAGTTGAAATGACGCTAACCCTAGTTGTACTGACGCTAACCCTAGTTGTCCTGACGCTAACCCTAGTTGTCCTGACGCTAACCCTAGTTGTCCTGAAGCTAACACTAGTTGTCCTGACGCTAACCCTAGTTGTCCTGACGCTAACCCTAGTCGACCTGACGCTAACCCTAGTCGTCTTGACGCTAACCCTAGTTGTCCTGATGCTAACCTTAGTTGTCCTGACGCTAACCCTACTTGTCCTGACGCTAACCCTACTTGTCCTGACGCTAACCCTACTTGTCCTGACGCTAACCGTAGTTGTCCTGACGCTAACCCTAGTTGTCCTGACGCTAACTCTAGTTGTCCTGACGCTAACCCTAGTTGTCCTGACGTAAACCCTAGTTGTCCTGACGCTAACCCTAGTTGTCCTGACGCTAACCCTAGTTGTCCTGACGCTAACCCTAGTTGAAATGACGCTAACCCTAGTTGTACTGACGCTAACCCTAGTTGTCCTGACGCTAACCCTAGTTGTCCTGATGCTAACCCTAGTTGTCCTGACGCTAACCCTAGTTGTCCTGATGCTAACCCTAGTTGTCCTGACGCTAACCCTAGTTGTCCTGACGCTAACCCTAGTTGTCCTGACGCTAACCCTAGTTGTCCTGACGCCTACCCTAGTTGTCCTGACGCCAACCCTAGTTGTCCTGACGCCAACCCTTGTTGTCCTGATGCCAATCCTAGTTGTCCTGACGCTAACCCTAGTTGTCCTGACGCTAACCCTAGTTGTCCTGACGCTAACCCTAGTTGTCCTGACGCTAACTCTACTTGTCCTGACGCTAACCCTAGTTTTCCTGACGCTAACCCTAGTTGTCCTGACACTAACCCTACTTGTCCTGACGCTAACCCTAGTTGTCCTGACGCTAACCCTAGTTGTCCTGACGCTAACCCTACTTGTCCTGATGCTAACCCTACTTGTCCTGACGCTAACCCTAGTTGTCCTGACGCTAACCCTAGTTGTCCTGACGCTAACCCTACTTGTCCTGACGCTAACCCTAGTTGTCCTGACGCTAACCCTAGTTGTCCTGACGCTAACCCTACTTGTCCTGATGCTAACCCTAGTTGTCCTGACGCTAACCCTAGTTGTCCTGATGCCTACCCTAGTTGTCCTGACGCCAACCCTAGTTGTCCTGACGCCAACCCTAGTTGTCCTGATGCTAACCCTAGTTGTCCTGATGCTAACCCTACTTGTCCTGAGGCTAACCCTAGTTGTCCTGACGCTAACCCTAGTTGTCCTGACGCTAACCCTAGTTGTCCTCATGCCTACCCTAGTTGTCCTGACGCCAACCCAAGTTGTCCTGACGCTAACCCTAGTTGTCCTGACGCCAACCCTAGTTGTCCTGACGCTAACCCTAGTTGTCCTGACGCTAACCCTAGTTGTCCTGACGCTAACCCTAGTTGTCCTGACGCCTACCCTAGTTGTCCTGACGCCAACCCTAGTTGTCCTGATGCCAATCCTAGTTGTCATGACGCTAACCCTACTTGTCCTGACGCTAACCCTAGTTGTCCTGACGCTAACCCTAGTTGTCCTGACGCTAACCCTACTTGTCCTGACGCTAACGCTACTTGTCCTGACGCTAACCCTAGTTGTCCTGACGCTAACCCTAGTTGTCCTGACGCTAACCCTACTTGTCCTGACGCTAACCCTACTTGTCCTGACGCTAACCCTACTTGTCCTGACGCTAACCCTACTTGTCCTGACGCTAACCATACTTGTCCTGACGCTAACCCTAGTTGTCCTGACGCTAACCCTAGTTGTCCTGACGCTAACCCTAGTTTTCCTGACGCTAACCCTAGTTGTCCTGACGCTAACCCTAGTTGTCCTGACGCTAACTCTACTTGTCCTGACGCTAACCCTACTTGTCCTGACACTAACCCTAGTTGTCCTGACGCTAACCCTAGTTCTCCTGACGCTAACCCTACTTGTCCTGACGCTAACCCTACTTGTCCTGACGCTAACCCTACTTGTCCTGACGCTAACCCTAGTTGTCCTGACGCTAACTCTAATTGTCCTGACGCTAACCCTACTTGTCCTGACGCTAACCCTACTTGTCCTGACGCTAACCATACTTGTCCTGACGCTAACCCTAGTTGTCCTGACGCTAACCCTAGTTGTCCTGACGCTAACTCTAGTTGTCCTGACGCTAACCCTAGTTGTCCTGACGCTAACCCTAGTTGTCCTGACGCTAACCCTAGTTGTCCTGACGCTAACCCTAGTTTTCCTGACGCTAACCCTACTTGTCCTGACGCTAACCCTAGTTGTCCTGACGCTAACCCTAGTTGTACTGACGCTAACCCTACTTGTCCTGACGCTAACGCTACTTGTCCTGACGCTAACCCTAGTTGTCCTGACGCTAACCCTAGTTGTCCTGACGCTAACCCTACTTGTCCTGACGCTAACCCTACTTGTCCTGACGCTAACCCTACTTGTCCTGATGCTAACCCTACTTGTCCTGACGCTAACCATACTTGTCCTGACGCTAACCCTAGTTGTCCTGACGCTAACCCTAGTTGTCCTGACGCTAACCCTAGTTGTCCTAACGCTAACCCTAGTTGTCCTGACGCTAACCCTAGTTGTCCTGACGCTAACCCTACTTTTTCTGACGCTAACCCTAGTTGTCCTGACGCTAACCCTAGTTGTCCTGACGCTAACCCTAGTTGTCCTGACGCTTACCCTAGTTGTCCTGATGCCTACCCTAGTTGTCCTGACGCCAACCCTAGTTGTCCTGACGCCAACCCTAGTTGTCCTGACGCTAACCCTAGTTGTCCTGACGCCAACCCTAGTTGTCCTGACGCGAACCCTAGTTGTCCTGACGCTAACCCTAGTTGTCCTGACGCTAACCCTAGTTGTCCTGACGCTAACCCTAGTTGTCCTGACGCCTACCCTAGTTGTCCTGACGCCAACCCTAGTTGTCCTGACGCTAACCCTAGTTGTCCTGATGCTAACCCTAGTTGTCCTGACGCTAACCCTACTTGTCCTGACGCTAACCCTAGTTGAAATGACGCTAACCCTAGTTGTACTGACGCTAACCCTAGTTGTCCTGACGCTAACCCTAGTTGTCCTGACGCTAACCCTAGTTGTCCTGAAGCTAACACTAGTTGTCCTGACGCTAACCCTAGTTGTCCTGACGCTAACCCTAGTCGACCTGACGCTAACCCTAGTCGTCCTGACGCTAACCCTAGTTGTCCTGATGCTAACCTTAGTTGTCCTGACGCTAACCCTACTTGTCCTGACGCTAACCCTACTTGTCCTGACGCTAACCCTACTTGTCCTGACGCTAACCGTAGTTGTCCTGACGCTAACCCTAGTTGTCCTGACGCTAACTCTAGTTGTCCTGACGCTAACCCTAGTTGTCCTGACGTAAACCCTAGTTGTCCTGACGCTAACCCTAGTTGTCCTGACGCTAACCCTAGTTGTCCTGACGCTAACCCTAGTTGAAATGACGCTAACCCTAGTTGTACTGACGCTAACCCTAGTTGTCCTGACGCTAACCCTAGTTGTCCTGATGCTAACCCTAGTTGTCCTGACGCTAACCCTAGTTGTCCTGATGCTAACCCTAGTTGTCCTGACGCTAACCCTAGTTGTCCTGACGCTAACCCTAGTTGTCCTGACGCTAACCCTAGTTGTCCTGACGCCTACCCTAGTTGTCCTGACGCCAACCCTAGTTGTCCTGACGCCAACCCTTGTTGTCCTGATGCCAATCCTAGTTGTCCTGACGCTAACCCTAGTTGTCCTGACGCTAACCCTAGTTGTCCTGACGCTAACCCTAGTTGTCCTGACGCTAACTCTACTTGTCCTGACGCTAACCCTAGTTTTCCTGACGCTAACCCTAGTTGTCCTGACACTAACCCTACTTGTCCTGACGCTAACCCTAGTTGTCCTGACGCTAACCCTAGTTGTCCTGACGCTAACCCTACTTGTCCTGATGCTAACCCTACTTGTCCTGACGCTAACCCTAGTTGTCCTGACGCTAACCCTAGTTGTCCTGACGCTAACCCTACTTGTCCTGACGCTAACCCTAGTTGTCCTGACGCTAACCCTAGTTGTCCTGACGCTAACCCTACTTGTCCTGATGCTAACCCTAGTTGTCCTGACGCTAACCCTAGTTGTCCTGATGCCTACCCTAGTTGTCCTGACGCCAACCCTAGTTGTCCTGACGCCAACCCTAGTTGTCCTGATGCTAACCCTAGTTGTCCTGACGCTAACCCTACTTGTCCTGAGGCTAACCCTAGTTGTCCTGACGCTAACCCTAGTTGTCCTGACGCTAACCCTAGTTGTCCTCATGCCTACCCTAGTTGTCCTGACGCCAACCCAAGTTGTCCTGACGCTAACCCTAGTTGTCCTGACGCCAACCCTAGTTGTCCTGACGCTAACCCTAGTTGTCCTGACGCTAACCCTAGTTGTCCTGACGCTAACCCTAGTTGTCCTGACGCCTACCCTAGTTGTCCTGACGCCAACCCTAGTTGTCCTGATGCCAATCCTAGTTGTCATGACGCTAACCCTACTTGTCCTGACGCTAACCCTAGTTGTCCTGACGCTAACCCTAGTTGTCCTGACGCTAACCCTACTTGTCCTGACGCTAACGCTACTTGTCCTGACGCTAACCCTAGTTGTCCTGACGCTAACCCTAGTTGTCCTGACGCTAACCCTACTTGTCCTGACGCTAACCCTACTTGTCCTGACGCTAACCCTACTTGTCCTGACGCTAACCCTACTTGTCCTGACGCTAACCATACTTGTCCTGACGCTAACCCTAGTTGTCCTGACGCTAACCCTAGTTGTCCTGACGCTAACCCTAGTTTTCCTGACGCTAACCCTAGTTGTCCTGACGCTAACCCTAGTTGTCCTGACGCTAACCCTAGTTGTCCTAACGCTAACCCTAGTTGTCCTGACGCTAACCCTAGTTGTCCTGACGCTAACCCTACTTTTTCTGACGCTAACCCTAGTTGTCCTGACGCTAACCCTAGTTGTCCTGACGCTTACCCTAGTTGTCCTGATGCCTACCCTAGTTGTCCTGACGCCAACCCTAGTTGTCCTGACGCCAACCCTAGTTGTCCTGACGCTAACCCTAGTTGTCCTGACGCCAACCCTAGTTGTCCTGACGCGAACCCTAGTTGTCCTGACGCTAACCCTAGTTGTCCTGACGCTAACCCTAGTTGTCCTGACGCTAACCCTAGTTGTCCTGACGCCTACCCTAGTTGTCCTGACGCCAACCCTAGTTGTCCTGACGCTAACCCTAGTTGTCCTGATGCTAACCCTAGTTGTCCTGACGCTAACCCTACTTGTCCTGACGCTAACCCTAGTTGAAATGACGCTAACCCTAGTTGTACTGACGCTAACCCTAGTTGTCCTGACGCTAACCCTAGTTGTCCTGACGCTAACCCTAGTTGTCCTGAAGCTAACACTAGTTGTCCTGACGCTAACCCTAGTTGTCCTGACGCTAACCCTAGTCGACCTGACGCTAACCCTAGTCGTCCTGACGCTAACCCTAGTTGTCCTGATGCTAACCCTAGTTGTCCTGACGCTAACCCTACTTGTCCTGACGCTAACCCTACTTGTCCTGACGCTAACCGTAGTTGTCCTGACGCTAACCCTAGTTGTCCTGACGCTAACTCTAGTTGTCCTGACGCTAACCCTAGTTGTCCTGATGCTAACCCTAGTTGTCCTGACGCTAACCCTAGTTGTCCTGATGCTAACACTAGTTGTCCTGACGCTAACCCTAGTTGTCCTGACGCTAACCCTACTTGTCCTGACGCTAACCCTAGTTGTCCTGACGCTAACCCTAGTTGTCCTGACGCTAACCCTACTTGTCCTGATGCTAACCCTAGTTGTCCTGACGCTAACCCTAGTTGTCCTGATGCCTACCCTAGTTGTCCTGACGCCAACCCTAGTTGTCCTGACGCCAACCCTAGTTGTCCTGATGCTAACCCTAGTTGTCCTGACGCTAACCCTACTTGTCCTGAGGCTAACCCTAGTTGTCCTGACGCTAACCCTAGTTGTCCTGACGCTAACCCTAGTTGTCCTCATGCCTACCCTAGTTGTCCTGACGCCAACCCAAGTTGTCCTGACGCTAACCCTAGTTGTCCTGACGCCAACCCTAGTTGTCCTGACGCTAACCCTAGTTGTCCTGACGCTAACCCTAGTTGTCCTGACGCTAACCCTAGTTGTCCTGACGCCTACCCTAGTTGTCCTGACGCCAACCCTAGTTGTCCTGATGCCAATCCTAGTTGTCATGACGCTAACCCTACTTGTCCTGACGCTAACCCTAGTTGTCCTGACGCTAACCCTAGTTGTCCTGACGCTAACCCTACTTGTCCTGACGCTAACGCTACTTGTCCTGACGCTAACCCTAGTTGTCCTGACGCTAACCCTAGTTGTCCTGACGCTAACCCTACTTGTCCTGACGCTAACCCTACTTGTCCTGACGCTAACCCTACTTGTCCTGACGCTAACCCTACTTGTCCTGACGCTAACCATACTTGTCCTGACGCTAACCCTAGTTGTCCTGACGCTAACCCTAGTTGTCCTGACGCTAACCCTAGTTTTCCTGACGCTAACCCTAGTTGTCCTGACGCTAACCCTAGTTGTCCTGACGCTAACCCTAGTTGTCCTAACGCTAACCCTAGTTGTCCTGACGCTAACCCTAGTTGTCCTGACGCTAACCCTACTTTTTCTGACGCTAACCCTAGTTGTCCTGACGCTAACCCTAGTTGTCCTGACGCTTACCCTAGTTGTCCTGATGCCTACCCTAGTTGTCCTGACGCCAACCCTAGTTGTCCTGACGCCAACCCTAGTTGTCCTGACGCTAACCCTAGTTGTCCTGACGCCAACCCTAGTTGTCCTGACGCGAACCCTAGTTGTCCTGACGCTAACCCTAGTTGTCCTGACGCTAACCCTAGTTGTCCTGACGCTAACCCTAGTTGTCCTGACGCCTACCCTAGTTGTCCTGACGCCAACCCTAGTTGTCCTGACGCTAACCCTAGTTGTCCTGATGCTAACCCTAGTTGTCCTGACGCTAACCCTACTTGTCCTAACGCTAACCCTAGTTGAAATGACGCTAACCCTAGTTGTACTGACGCTAACCCTAGTTGTCCTGACGCTAACCCTAGTTGTCCTGACGCTAACCCTAGTTGTCCTGAAGCTAACACTAGTTGTCCTGACGCTAACCCTAGTTGTCCTGACGCTAACCCTAGTCGACCTGACGCTAACCCTAGTCGTCCTGACGCTAACCCTAGTTGTCCTGATGCTAACCCTAGTTGTCCTGACGCTAACCCTACTTGTCCTGACGCTAACCCTACTTGTCCTGACGCTAACCGTAGTTGTCCTGACGCTAACCCTAGTTGTCCTGACGCTAACTCTAGTTGTCCTGACGCTAACCCTAGTTGTCCTGATGCTAACCCTAGTTGTCCTGACGCTAACCCTAGTTGTCCTGATGCTAACACTAGTTGTCCTGACGCTAACCCTAGTTGTCCTGACGCTAACCCTAGTTGTCCTGACGCTAACCCTAGTTGTCCTGACGCCTACCCTAGTTGTCCTGACGCCAACCCTAGTTGTCCTGACGCCAACCCTTGTTGTCCTGATGCCAATCCTAGTTGTCCTGACGCTAACCCTAGTTGTCCTGACGCTAACCCTAGTTGTCCTGACGCTAACCCTAGTTGTCCTGACGCTAACTCTACTTGTCCTGACGCTAACCCTAGTTTTCCTGACGCTAACCCTAGTTGTCCTGACACTAACCCTACTTGTCCTGACGCTAACCCTAGTTGTCCTGACGCTAACCCTAGTTGTCCTGACGCTAACCCTACTTGTCCTGATGCTAACCCTACTTGTCCTGACGCTAACCCTAGTTGTCCTGACGCTAACCCTAGTTGTCCTGACGCTAACCCTACTTGTCCTGACGCTAACCCTAGTTGTCCTGATGCTAACCCTAGTTGTCCTGACGCTAACCCTACTTGTCCTGATGCTAACCCTAGTTGTCCTGACGCTAACCCTAGTTGTCCTGATGCCTACCCTAGTTGTCCTGACGCCAACCCTAGTTGTCCTGACGCCAACCCTAGTTGTCCTGATGCTAACCCTACTTGTCCTGACGCTAACCCTACTTGTCCTGAGGCTAACCCTAGTTGTCCTGATGCTAACCCTAGTTGTCCTGACGCTAACCCTAGTTGTGCTCATGCCTACCCTAGTTGTCCTGACGCCAACCCTAGTTGTCCTGACGCCAACCCTAGTTGTCCTGACGCTAACCCTAGTTGTCCTGACGCCAACCCTAGTTGTCCTGACGCCAACCCTAGTTGTCCTGACGCTAACCCTAGTTGTCCTGACGCTAACCCTAGTTGTCCTGACGCTAACCCTAGTTGTCCTGACGCCTACCCTAGTTGTCCTGACGCCAACCCTAGTTGTCCTGACGCCAACCCTAGTTGTCCTGATGCCAATCCTAGTTGTCATGACGCTAACCCTAGTTGTCCTGACGCTAACCCTAGTTGTCCTGACGCTAACCCTAGTTGTCCTGACGCTAACTCTACTTGTCCTGACGCTAACCCTAGTTTTCCTGACGCTAACCCTAGTTGTCCTGACACTAACCCTACTTGTCCTGACGCTAACCCTAGTTGTCCTGACGCTAACCCTAGTTGTCCTGATGCCTACCCTAGTTGTCCTGACGCCAACCCTAGTTGTCCTGACGCCAACCCTAGTTGTCCTGATGCTAACCCTAGTTGTCCTGACGCCAACCCTAGTTGTCCTGACGCGAACCCTAGTTGTCCTGACGCTAACCCTAGTTGTCCTGACGCTAACCCTAGTCGTCCTGACGCTAACCCTAGTTGTCCTGATGCTAACCCTAGTTGTCCTGAAGCTAACCCTAGTTGTCCTGACGCTAACCCTAGTTGTCCTGACGCTAACCCTAGTTGTCCTGATGCTAACCCTAGTTGTCCTGACGCTAACCCTAGTTGTCCTGACGCTAACCCTAGTTGTCCTGACGCCTACCCTAGTTGTCCTGACGCCAACCCTAGTTGTCCTGACGCCAACCCTAGTTGTCCTGACGCCAATCCTAGTTGTCCTGACGCTAACCCTAGTTGTCCTGACGCCAACCCTAGTTGTCCTGACGAAAACCCTAGTTGTCCTGACGCTAACCCTAGTTGTCCTGACGCTAACCCTAGTTGTCCTGACGCTAACCCTACTTGTCCTGACGCTAACCCTACTTGTCCTGACGCTAACCCTAGTTGTCCTGACGCTAACCCTAGTTGTCCTGATGCTAACCCTACTTGTCCTGACGCTAACCCTAGTTGTCCTGACGCTAACCCTACTTGTCCTGACGCTAACCCTAGTTGTCCTGACGCTAACACTAGTTGTCCTGACGCTAACCCTACTTGTCCTGACGCTAACCCTAGTTGTCCTGACGCTAACCCTAGTTGTCCTGACGCTAACCCTACTTGTCCTGACGCTAATGCTACGTGTCCTGACGCTAACCCTAGTTGTCCTGACGCTAACCCTAGTTGTCCTGACGCTAACCCTACTTGTCCTGACGCTAACCCTAATTGTCCTGATGCTAACCCTACTTGTCCTGACGCTAACCCTAGTTGTCCTGACGCTAACCCTAGTTGTCCTGACGTTAACCCTAGTTGTCCTGACGCTAACCCTAGTTGTCCTGACGCTAACCCTAGTTGTCCTGACGCTAACACTACTTGTCCTGACGCTAACCCTAGTTGTCCTGACGCTAACCCTAGTTGTCCTGACGCTAACCCTAGTTGTCCTGACGCTAACCCTAGTTGTCCTGATGCCTACCCTAGTTGTCCTGACTCCAACACTAGTTGTCCTGACGCCAACCCTAGTTGTCCTGACGCTAACCCTAGTTGTCCTGACGCCAACCCTAGTTGTCCTGACGCCAACCCTAGTTGTCCTGACGCTAACCCTAGTTGTACTGACGCTAACCCTAGTTGTCCTGACGCTAACCCTAGTTGTCCTGACGCTAACCCTACTTGTCCTGACGCTAACCCTAGTTGTCCTGACGCTAACCCTAGTTGTCCTGACGCTAACAATACTTTTCCTGACGCTAACCCTAGTTGTCCTGACGTTAACCCTACTTGTCCTGACGCTAACCCTACTTGTCCTGACGCTAACCCTAGTTGTCCTGACGCTAACGCTAGTTGTCCTGACGCTAACCCTAGTTGTCCTGACGCTAACCCTAGTTGTCCTGACGCTTACACTACTTGTCCTGACGCTAACCCTAGTTGTCCTGACGCTAACCCTAGTTGTCCTGACGCTAACCCTACTTGTCCTGATGCTAACCCTACTTGTCCTGACGCTAACCCTAGTTGTCCTGACGCTAACCCTAGTTGTCCTGATGCTAACCCTAGTTGTCCTGACGCTAACCCTAGTTGTCCTGACGCTAACCCTAGTTGTCCTGACGCTAACCCTAGTCGTCCTGACGCTAACCCTAATTGTCCTGACGCTAACCTTAGTCGTCCTGACGCTAATCCTAGTTGTCCTGACGCTAACCCTAGTTGTCCTGACGCTAACCCTACTTGTCCTGACGCTAACCCTACTTGTCCTGACGCTAACCCTACTTGTCCTGACGCTAACCCTAGTTGTCCTGACGCTAACCCTAGTTGTCCTGACGCTAACTCTAGTTGTCCTGACGCTAACCCTAGTTGTCCTGACGCTAACCCTAGTTGTCCTGACGCTAACCCTAGTTTTCCTGATGCTAACCCTACTTGTCCTGACGCTAACCCTAGTTGTCCTAACGCTAACCCTAGTTGTCCTGACGCTAACCCTACTTGTCCTGACGCTAACCCTAGTTGTCCTGACGCTAGCCCTAGTTGTCCTGACGCTAACCCTACTTATCCTGACGCTAACGCTACTTGTCCTGACGCTAACCCTAGTTGTCCTGACGCTAACCCTAGTTGTCCTGACGCTAACCCTACTTGTCCTGACGCTAACCCTACTTGTCCTGACGCTAACCATACTTGTCCTGACGCTAACCCTAGTTGTCCTGACGCTAACCCTAGTTGTCCTGACGCTAACTCTAGTTGTCCTGACGCTAACCCTAGTTGTCCTGACGCTAACTCTAGTTGTCCTGACGCTAACCCTAGTTGTCCTGACGCTAACCCTAGTTGTCCTGACGCTAACCCTAGTTTTCCTGACGCTAACCCTAGTTGTCCTGACGCTAACCCTACTTGTCCTGACGCTAACCCTAGTTGTCCTAACGCTAACCCTAGTTGTCCTGACGCTAACCCTAGTTGTCCTGACGCTAACCCTACTTGTCCTGACGCTAACCCTAGTTGTCCTGATGCTAGCCCTAGTTGTCCTGACGCTAACCCTACTTGTCCTGACGCTAACGCTACTTGTCCTGACGCTAACCCTAGTTGTCCTGACGCTAACCCTAGTTGTCCTGACGCTAACCCTACTTGTCCTGACGCTAACCCTACTTGTCCTGACGCTAACCCTACTTGTCCTGACGCTAACCATACTTGTCCTGACGCTAACCCTAGTTGTCCTGACGCTAACCCTAGTTGTCCTGACGCTAACCCTAGTTTTCCTGATGCTAACCCTAGTTGTCCTGACGCTAACCCTAGTTGTCCTAACGCTAACCCTAGTTGTCCTGACGCTAACCCTAGTTGTCCTGACGCTAACCCTACTTGTCCTGACGCTAACCCTAGTTGTCCTGACGCTAACCCTAGTTGTCCTGACGCTAACCCTACTTGTCCTGACGCTAACGCTACTTGTCCTGACGCTAACCCTAGTTGTCCTGACGCTAACCCTAGTTGTCCTGACGCTAACCCTACTTGTCCTGACGCTAACCCTACTTGTCCTGACGCTAACCCTAGTTGTCCTGACGCTAACCCTACTTGTCCTGACGCTAACCCTAGTTGTCCTGACGCTAACACTAGTTGTCCTGACGCTAACCCTACTTGTCCTGACGCTAACCCTAGTTGTCCTGACGCTAACCCTAGTTGTCCTGACGCTAACCCTACTTGTCCTGACGCTAACGCTACGTGTCCTGACGCTAACCCTAGTTGTCCTGACGCTAACCCTAGTTGTCCTGACGTTAACCCTACTTGTCCTGACGCTAACCCTACTTGTCCTGATGCTAACCCTACTTGTTCTGACGCTAACCCTAGTTGTCCTGACGCTAACCCTAGTTGTCCTGACGCTAACCCTACTTGTCCTGACGCTAACCCTAGTTGTCCTGACGCTAACCCTAGTTGTCCTGACGCTAACACTAGTTGTCCTGACGCTAACCCTACTTGTCCTGACGCTAACCCTAGTTGTCCTGACGCTAACCCTAGTTGTCCTGACGCTAACCCTACTTGTCCTGACGCTAATGCTACGTGTCCTGACGCTAACCCTAGTTGTCCTGACGCTAACCCTAGTTGTCCTGACGCTAACCCTACTTGTCCTGACGCTAACCCTACTTGTCCTGACGCTAACCCTACTTGTCCTGACGCTAACCATACTTGTCCTGACGCTAACCCTAGTTGTCCTGACGCTAACCCTAGTTGTCCTGACGCTAACCCTAGTTTTCCTGATGCTAACCCTAGTTGTCCTGACGCTAACCCTAGTTGTCCTAACGCTAACCCTAGTTGTCCTGACGCTAACCCTAGTTGTCCTGACGCTAACCCTACTTGTCCTGACGCTAACCCTAGTTGTCCTGACGCTAACCCTAGTTGTCCTGACGCTAACCCTACTTGTCCTGACGCTAACGCTACTTGTCCTGACGCTAACCCTAGTTGTCCTGACGCTAACCCTAGTTGTCCTGACGCTAACCCTACTTGTCCTGACGCTAACCCTACTTGTCCTGACGCTAACCCTAGTTGTCCTGACGCTAACCCTACTTGTCCTGACGCTAACCCTAGTTGTCCTGACGCTAACCCTACTTGTCCTGACGCTAACGCTACTTGTCCTGACGCTAACCCTAGTTGTCCTGACGCTAACACTAGTTGTCCTGACGCTAACCCTACTTGTCCTGACGCTAACCCTAGTTGTCCTGACGCTAACCCTAGTTGTCCTGACGCTAACCCTACTTGTCCTGACGCTAATGCTACGTGTCCTGACGCTAACCCTAGTTGTCCTGACGCTAACCCTAGTTGTCCTGACGCTAACCCTAGTTGTCCTGACGTTAACCCTACTTGTCCTGACGCTAACCCTACTTGTCCTGATGCTAACCCTACTTGTTCTGACGCTAACCCTAGTTGTCCTGACGCTAACCCTAGTTGTCCTGACGCTAACCCTACTTGTCCTGACGCTAACCCTAGTTGTCCTGACGCTAACCCTAGTTGTCCTGACGCTAACACTAGTTGTCCTGACGCTAACCCTACTTGTCCTGACGCTAACCCTAGTTGTCCTGACGCTAACCCTTGTTGTTCTGACGCTAACCCTACTTGTCCTGACGCTAATGCTACGTGTCCTGACGCTAACCCTAGTTGTCCTGACGCCAACCCTAGTTGTCCTGACGCCAACCCTAGTTGTCCTGACGCTAACCCTAGTTGTCCTGACGCTAACCCTAGTTGTCCTGACGCTAACCCTAGTTTTCCTGACGCTAACCCTAGTTGTCCTGACGCTAACCCTAGTTGTCCTGACGCTAACCCTAGTTGTCCTAACGCTAACCCTAGTTGTCCTGACGCTAACCCTAGTTGTCCTGACGCTAACCCTACTTTTTCTGACGCTAACCCTAGTTGTCCTGACGCTAACCCTAGTTGTCCTGACGCTAACCCTAGTTGTCCTGACGCTTACCCTAGTTGTCCTGATGCCTACCCTAGTTGTCCTGACGCCAACCCTAGTTGTCCTGACGCCAACCCTAGTTGTCCTGACGCTAACCCTAGTTGTCCTGACGCCAACCCTAGTTGTCCTGACGCGAACCCTAGTTGTCCTGACGCTAACCCTAGTTGTCCTGACGCTAACCCTAGTTGTCCTGACGCTAACCCTAGTTGTCCTGACGCCTACCCTAGTTGTCCTGACGCCAACCCTAGTTGTCCTGACGCTAACCCTAGTTGTCCTGATGCTAACCCTAGTTGTCCTGACGCTAACCCTACTTGTCCTGACGCTAACCCTAGTTGAAATGACGCTAACCCTAGTTGTACTGACGCTAACCCTAGTTGTCCTGACGCTAACCCTAGTTGTCCTGACGCTAACCCTAGTTGTCCTGAAGCTAACACTAGTTGTCCTGACGCTAACCCTAGTTGTCCTGACGCTAACCCTAGTCGACCTGACGCTAACCCTAGTCGTCCTGACGCTAACCCTAGTTGTCCTGATGCTAACCTTAGTTGTCCTGACGCTAACCCTACTTGTCCTGACGCTAACCCTACTTGTCCTGACGCTAACCCTACTTGTCCTGACGCTAACCGTAGTTGTCCTGATGCTAACCCTAGTTGTCCTGACGCTAACCCTAGTTGTCCTGACGCTAACCCTAGTTGTCCTGACGCTAACCCTAGTTGTCCTGACGCCTACCCTAGTTGTCCTGACGCCAACCCTAGTTGTCCTGACGCCAACCCTTGTTGTCCTGATGCCAATCCTAGTTGTCCTGACGCTAACCCTAGTTGTCCTGACGCTAACCCTAGTTGTCCTGACGCTAACCCTAGTTGTCCTGACGCTAACTCTACTTGTCCTGACGCTAACCCTAGTTTTCCTGACGCTAACCCTAGTTGTCCTGACACTAACCCTACTTGTCCTGACGCTAACCCTAGTTGTCCTGACGCTAACCCTAGTTGTCCTGACGCTAACCCTACTTGTCCTGATGCTAACCCTACTTGTCCTGACGCTAACCCTAGTTGTCCTGACGCTAACCCTAGTTGTCCTGACGCTAACCCTACTTGTCCTGACGCTAACCCTAGTTGTCCTGACGCTAACCCTAGTTGTCCTGACGCTAACCCTACTTGTCCTGATGCTAACCCTAGTTGTCCTGACGCTAACCCTAGTTGTCCTGATGCCTACCCTAGTTGTCCTGACGCCAACCCTAGTTGTCCTGACGCCAACCCTAGTTGTCCTGATGCTAACCCTAGTTGTCCTGACGCTAACCCTACTTGTCCTGAGGCTAACCCTAGTTGTCCTGACGCTAACCCTAGTTGTCCTGACGCTAACCCTAGTTGTCCTCATGCCTACCCTAGTTGTCCTGACGCCAACCCAAGTTGTCCTGACGCTAACCCTAGTTGTCCTGACGCCAACCCTAGTTGTCCTGACGCTAACCCTAGTTGTCCTGACGCTAACCCTAGTTGTCCTGACGCTAACCCTAGTTGTCCTGACGCCTACCCTAGTTGTCCTGACGCCAACCCTAGTTGTCCTGATGCCAATCCTAGTTGTCATGACGCTAACCCTACTTGTCCTGACGCTAACCCTAGTTGTCCTGACGCTAACCCTAGTTGTCCTGACGCTAACCCTACTTGTCCTGACGCTAACGCTACTTGTCCTGACGCTAACCCTAGTTGTCCTGACGCTAACCCTACTTGTCCTGACGCTAACCCTACTTGTCCTGACGCTAACCCTACTTGTCCTGACGCTAACCCTACTTGTCCTGACGCTAACCATACTTGTCCTGACGCTAACCCTAGTTGTCCTGACGCTAACCCTAGTTGTCCTGACGCTAACCCTAGTTTTCCTGACGCTAACCCTAGTTGTCCTGACGCTAACCCTAGTTGTCCTGACGCTAACCCTAGTTGTCCTAACGCTAACCCTAGTTGTCCTGACGCTAACCCTAGTTGTCCTGACGCTAACCCTACTTTTTCTGACGCTAACCCTAGTTGTCCTGACGCTAACCCTAGTTGTCCTGACGCTTACCCTAGTTGTCCTGATGCCTACCCTAGTTGTCCTGACGCCAACCCTAGTTGTCCTGACGCCAACCCTAGTTGTCCTGACGCTAACCCTAGTTGTCCTGACGCCAACCCTAGTTGTCCTGACGCGAACCCTAGTTGTCCTGACGCTAACCCTAGTTGTCCTGACGCTAACCCTAGTTGTCCTGACGCTAACCCTAGTTGTCCTGACGCCTACCCTAGTTGTCCTGACGCCAACCCTAGTTGTCCTGACGCTAACCCTAGTTGTCCTGATGCTAACCCTAGTTGTCCTGACGCTAACCCTACTTGTCCTGACGCTAACCCTAGTTGAAATGACGCTAACCCTAGTTGTACTGACGCTAACCCTAGTTGTCCTGACGCTAACCCTAGTTGTCCTGACGCTAACCCTAGTTGTCCTGAAGCTAACACTAGTTGTCCTGACGCTAACCCTAGTTGTCCTGACGCTAACCCTAGTCGACCTGACGCTAACCCTAGTCGTCCTGACGCTAACCCTAGTTGTCCTGATGCTAACCCTAGTTGTCCTGACGCTAACCCTACTTGTCCTGACGCTAACCCTACTTGTCCTGACGCTAACCGTAGTTGTCCTGACGCTAACCCTAGTTGTCCTGACGCTAACTCTAGTTGTCCTGACGCTAACCCTAGTTGTCCTGATGCTAACCCTAGTTGTCCTGACGCTAACCCTAGTTGTCCTGATGCTAACACTAGTTGTCCTGACGCTAACCCTAGTTGTCCTGACGCTAACCCTAGTTGTCCTGACGCTAACCCTAGTTGTCCTGACGCCTACCCTAGTTGTCCTGACGCCAACCCTAGTTGTCCTGACGCCAACCCTTGTTGTCCTGATGCCAATCCTAGTTGTCCTGACGCTAACCCTAGTTGTCCTGACGCTAACCCTAGTTGTCCTGACGCTAACCCTAGTTGTCCTGACGCTAACTCTACTTGTCCTGACGCTAACCCTAGTTTTCCTGACGCTAACCCTAGTTGTCCTGACACTAACCCTACTTGTCCTGACGCTAACCCTAGTTGTCCTGACGCTAACCCTAGTTGTCCTGACGCTAACCCTACTTGTCCTGATGCTAACCCTACTTGTCCTGACGCTAACCCTAGTTGTCCTGACGCTAACCCTAGTTGTCCTGACGCTAACCCTACTTGTCCTGACGCTAACCCTAGTTGTCCTGATGCTAACCCTAGTTGTCCTGACGCTAACCCTACTTGTCCTGATGCTAACCCTAGTTGTCCTGACGCTAACCCTAGTTGTCCTGATGCCTACCCTAGTTGTCCTGACGCCAACCCTAGTTGTCCTGACGCCAACCCTAGTTGTCCTGATGCTAACCCTACTTGTCCTGACGCTAACCCTACTTGTCCTGAGGCTAACCCTAGTTGTCCTGATGCTAACCCTAGTTGTCCTGACGCTAACCCTAGTTGTGCTCATGCCTACCCTAGTTGTCCTGACGCCAACCCTAGTTGTCCTGACGCCAACCCTAGTTGTCCTGACGCTAACCCTAGTTGTCCTGACGCCAACCCTAGTTGTCCTGACGCCAACCCTAGTTGTCCTGACGCTAACCCTAGTTGTCCTGACGCTAACCCTAGTTGTCCTGACGCTAACCCTAGTTGTCCTGACGCCTACCCTAGTTGTCCTGACGCCAACCCTAGTTGTCCTGACGCCAACCCTACTTGTCCTGATGCCAATCCTAGTTGTCATGACGCTAACCCTAGTTGTCCTGACGCTAACCCTAGTTGTCCTGACGCTAACCCTAGTTGTCCTGACGCTAACTCTACTTGTCCTGACGCTAACCCTAGTTTTCCTGACGCTAACCCTAGTTGTCCTGACACTAACCCTACTTGTCCTGACGCTAACCCTAGTTGTCCTGACGCTAACCCTAGTTGTCCTGATGCCTACCCTAGTTGTCCTGACGCCAACCCTAGTTGTCCTGACGCCAACCCTAGTTGTCCTGATGCTAACCCTAGTTGTCCTGACGCCAACCCTAGTTGTCCTGACGCGAACCCTAGTTGTCCTGACGCTAACCCTAGTTGTCCTGACGCTAACCCTAGTCGTCCTGACGCTAACCCTAGTTGTCCTGATGCTAACCCTAGTTGTCCTGAAGCTAACCCTAGTTGTCCTGACGCTAACCCTAGTTGTCCTGACGCTAACCCTAGTTGTCCTGATGCTAACCCTAGTTGTCCTGACGCTAACCCTAGTTGTCCTGACGCTAACCCTAGTTGTCCTGACGCCTACCCTAGTTGTCCTGACGCCAACCCTAGTTGTCCTGACGCCAACCCTAGTTGTCCTGACGCCAATCCTAGTTGTCCTGACGCTAACCCTAGTTGTCCTGACGCCAACCCTAGTTGTCCTGACGAAAACCCTAGTTGTCCTGACGCTAACCCTAGTTGTCCTGACGCTAACCCTAGTTGTCCTGACGCTAACCCTACTTGTCCTGACGCTAACCCTACTTGTCCTGACGCTAACCCTAGTTGTCCTGACGCTAACCCTAGTTGTCCTGATGCTAACCCTACTTGTCCTGACGCTAACCCTAGTTGTCCTGACGCTAACCCTACTTGTCCTGACGCTAACCCTAGTTGTCCTGACGCTAACACTAGTTGTCCTGACGCTAACCCTACTTGTCCTGACGCTAACCCTAGTTGTCCTGACGCTAACCCTAGTTGTCCTGACGCTAACCCTACTTGTCCTGACGCTAATGCTACGTGTCCTGACGCTAACCCTAGTTGTCCTGACGCTAACCCTAGTTGTCCTGACGCTAACCCTACTTGTCCTGACGCTAACCCTAATTGTCCTGATGCTAACCCTACTTGTCCTGACGCTAACCCTAGTTGTCCTGACGCTAACCCTAGTTGTCCTGACGTTAACCCTAGTTGTCCTGACGCTAACCCTAGTTGTCCTGACGCTAACCCTAGTTGTCCTGACGCTAACACTACTTGTCCTGACGCTAACCCTAGTTGTCCTGACGCTAACCCTAGTTGTCCTGACGCTAACCCTAGTTGTCCTGACGCTAACCCTAGTTGTCCTGATGCCTACCCTAGTTGTCCTGACTCCAACACTAGTTGTCCTGACGCCAACCCTAGTTGTCCTGACGCTAACCCTAGTTGTCCTGACGCCAACCCTAGTTGTCCTGACGCCAACCCTAGTTGTCCTGACGCTAACCCTAGTTGTACTGACGCTAACCCTAGTTGTCCTGACGCTAACCCTAGTTGTCCTGACGCTAACCCTACTTGTCCTGACGCTAACCCTAGTTGTCCTGACGCTAACCCTAGTTGTCCTGACGCTAACAATACTTTTCCTGACGCTAACCCTAGTTGTCCTGACGTTAACCCTACTTGTCCTGACGCTAACCCTACTTGTCCTGACGCTAACCCTAGTTGTCCTGACGCTAACGCTAGTTGTCCTGACGCTAACCCTAGTTGTCCTGACGCTAACCCTAGTTGTCCTGACGCTTACACTACTTGTCCTGACGCTAACCCTAGTTGTCCTGACGCTAACCCTAGTTGTCCTGACGCTAACCCTACTTGTCCTGATGCTAACCCTACTTGTCCTGACGCTAACCCTAGTTGTCCTGACGCTAACCCTAGTTGTCCTGATGCTAACCCTAGTTGTCCTGACGCTAACCCTAGTTGTCCTGACGCTAACCCTAGTTGTCCTGACGCTAACCCTAGTCGTCCTGACGCTAACCCTAATTGTCCTGACGCTAACCTTAGTCGTCCTGACGCTAATCCTAGTTGTCCTGACGCTAACCCTAGTTGTCCTGACGCTAACCCTACTTGTCCTGACGCTAACCCTACTTGTCCTGACGCTAACCCTACTTGTCCTGACGCTAACCATACTTGTCCTGACGCTAACCCTAGTTGTCCTGACGCTAACCCTAGTTGTCCTGACGCTAACTCTAGTTGTCCTGACGCTAACCCTAGTTGTCCTGACGCTAACCCTAGTTGTCCTGACGCTAACCCTAGTTTTCCTGATGCTAACCCTACTTGTCCTGACGCTAACCCTAGTTGTCCTAACGCTAACCCTAGTTGTCCTGACGCTAACCCTACTTGTCCTGACGCTAACCCTAGTTGTCCTGACGCTAGCCCTAGTTGTCCTGACGCTAACCCTACTTATCCTGACGCTAACGCTACTTGTCCTGACGCTAACCCTAGTTGTCCTGACGCTAACCCTAGTTGTCCTGACGCTAACCCTACTTGTCCTGACGCTAACCCTACTTGTCCTGACGCTAACCATACTTGTCCTGACGCTAACCCTAGTTGTCCTGACGCTAACCCTAGTTGTCCTGACGCTAACTCTAGTTGTCCTGACGCTAACCCTAGTTGTCCTGACGCTAACTCTAGTTGTCCTGACGCTAACCCTAGTTGTCCTGACGCTAACCCTAGTTGTCCTGACGCTAACCCTAGTTTTCCTGACGCTAACCCTAGTTGTCCTGACGCTAACCCTACTTGTCCTGACGCTAACCCTAGTTGTCCTAACGCTAACCCTAGTTGTCCTGACGCTAACCCTAGTTGTCCTGACGCTAACCCTACTTGTCCTGACGCTAACCCTAGTTGTCCTGATGCTAGCCCTAGTTGTCCTGACGCTAACCCTACTTGTCCTGACGCTAACGCTACTTGTCCTGACGCTAACCCTAGTTGTCCTGACGCTAACCCTAGTTGTCCTGACGCTAACCCTACTTGTCCTGACGCTAACCCTACTTGTCCTGACGCTAACCCTACTTGTCCTGACGCTAACCATACTTGTCCTGACGCTAACCCTAGTTGTCCTGACGCTAACCCTAGTTGTCCTGACGCTAACCCTAGTTTTCCTGATGCTAACCCTAGTTGTCCTGACGCTAACCCTAGTTGTCCTAACGCTAACCCTAGTTGTCCTGACGCTAACCCTAGTTGTCCTGACGCTAACCCTACTTGTCCTGACGCTAACCCTAGTTGTCCTGACGCTAACCCTAGTTGTCCTGACGCTAACCCTACTTGTCCTGACGCTAACGCTACTTGTCCTGACGCTAACCCTAGTTGTCCTGACGCTAACCCTAGTTGTCCTGACGCTAACCCTACTTGTCCTGACGCTAACCCTACTTGTCCTGACGCTAACCCTAGTTGTCCTGACGCTAACCCTACTTGTCCTGACGCTAACCCTAGTTGTCCTGACGCTAACACTAGTTGTCCTGACGCTAACCCTACTTGTCCTGACGCTAACCCTAGTTGTCCTGACGCTAACCCTAGTTGTCCTGACGCTAACCCTACTTGTCCTGACGCTAACGCTACGTGTCCTGACGCTAACCCTAGTTGTCCTGACGCTAACCCTAGTTGTCCTGACGTTAACCCTACTTGTCCTGACGCTAACCCTACTTGTCCTGATGCTAACCCTACTTGTTCTGACGCTAACCCTAGTTGTCCTGACGCTAACCCTAGTTGTCCTGACGCTAACCCTACTTGTCCTGACGCTAACCCTAGTTGTCCTGACGCTAACCCTAGTTGTCCTGACGCTAACACTAGTTGTCCTGACGCTAACCCTACTTGTCCTGACGCTAACCCTAGTTGTCCTGACGCTAACCCTAGTTGTCCTGACGCTAACCCTACTTGTCCTGACGCTAATGCTACGTGTCCTGACGCTAACCCTAGTTGTCCTGACGCTAACCCTAGTTGTCCTGACGCTAACCCTACTTGTCCTGACGCTAACCCTACTTGTCCTGACGCTAACCCTACTTGTCCTGACGCTAACCATACTTGTCCTGACGCTAACCCTAGTTGTCCTGACGCTAACCCTAGTTGTCCTGACGCTAACCCTAGTTTTCCTGATGCTAACCCTAGTTGTCCTGACGCTAACCCTAGTTGTCCTAACGCTAACCCTAGTTGTCCTGACGCTAACCCTAGTTGTCCTGACGCTAACCCTACTTGTCCTGACGCTAACCCTAGTTGTCCTGACGCTAACCCTAGTTGTCCTGACGCTAACCCTACTTGTCCTGACGCTAACGCTACTTGTCCTGACGCTAACCCTAGTTGTCCTGACGCTAACCCTAGTTGTCCTGACGCTAACCCTACTTGTCCTGACGCTAACCCTACTTGTCCTGACGCTAACCCTAGTTGTCCTGACGCTAACCCTACTTGTCCTGACGCTAACCCTAGTTGTCCTGACGCTAACACTAGTTGTCCTGACGCTAACCCTACTTGTCCTGACGCTAACCCTAGTTGTCCTGACGCTAACCCTAGTTGTCCTGACGCTAACCCTACTTGTCCTGACGCTAATGCTACGTGTCCTGACGCTAACCCTAGTTGTCCTGACGCTAACCCTAGTTGTCCTGACGCTAACCCTAGTTGTCCTGACGTTAACCCTACTTGTCCTGACGCTAACCCTACTTGTCCTGATGCTAACCCTACTTGTTCTGACGCTAACCCTAGTTGTCCTGACGCTAACCCTAGTTGTCCTGACGCTAACCCTACTTGTCCTGACGCTAACCCTAGTTGTCCTGACGCTAACCCTAGTTGTCCTGACGCTAACACTAGTTGTCCTGACGCTAACCCTACTTGTCCTGACGCTAACCCTAGTTGTCCTGACGCTAACCCTTGTTGTTCTGACGCTAACCCTACTTGTCCTGACGCTAATGCTACGTGTCCTGACGCTAACCCTAGTTGTCCTGACGCCAACCCTAGTTGTCCTGACGCCAACCCTAGTTGTCCTGACGCTAACCCTAGTTGTCCTGACGCTAACCCTAGTTGTCCTGACGCTAACCCTACTTGTCCTGACGCTAACCCTAGTTGTCCTGACGCTAACCCTAGTTGTCCTGACGTTAACCCTACTTGTCCTGACGCTAACCCTACTTGTCCTGATGCTAACCCTACTTGTTCTGACGCTAACCCTAGTTGTCCTGACGCTAACCCTAGTTGTCCTGACGCTAACCCTACTTGTCCTGACGCTAACCCTAGTTGTCCTGACGCTAACCCTAGTTGTCCTGACGCTAACACTAGTTGTCCTGATGCTAACCCTACTTGTCCTGACGCTAACCCTAGTTGTCCTGACGCTAACCCTAGTTGTCCTGACGCTAACCCTACTTGTCCTGACGCTAATGCTACGTGTCCTGACGCTAACCCTAGTTGTCCTGACGCTAACCCTAGTTGTCCTGACGCTAACCCTACTTGTCCTGACGCTAACCCTACTTGTCCTGACGCTAACCCTACTTGTCCTGACGCTAACCATACTTGTCCTGACGCTAACCCTAGTTGTCCTGACGCTAACCCTAGTTGTCCTGACGCTAACCCTAGTTTTCCTGATGCTAACCCTAGTTGTCCTGACGCTAACCCTAGTTGTCCTAACGCTAACCCTAGTTGTCCTGACGCTAACCCTAGTTGTCCTGACGCTAACCCTACTTGTCCTGACGCTAACCCTAGTTGTCCTGACGCTAACCCTAGTTGTCCTGACGCTAACCCTACTTGTCCTGACGCTAACGCTACTTGTCCTGACGCTAACCCTAGTTGTCCTGACGCTAACCCTAGTTGTCCTGACGCTAACCCTACTTGTCCTGACGCTAACCCTACTTGTCCTGACGCTAACCCTAGTTGTCCTGACGCTAACCCTACTTGTCCTGACGCTAACCCTAGTTGTCCTGACGCTAACACTAGTTGTCCTGACGCTAACCCTACTTGTCCTGACGCTAACCCTAGTTGTCCTGACGCTAACCCTAGTTGTCCTGACGCTAACCCTACTTGTCCTGACGCTAATGCTACGTGTCCTGACGCTAACCCTAGTTGTCCTGACGCTAACCCTAGTTGTCCTGACGCTAACCCTAGTTGTCCTGACGTTAACCCTACTTGTCCTGACGCTAACCCTACTTGTCCTGATGCTAACCCTACTTGTTCTGACGCTAACCCTAGTTGTCCTGACGCTAACCCTAGTTGTCCTGACGCTAACCCTACTTGTCCTGACGCTAACCCTAGTTGTCCTGACGCTAACCCTAGTTGTCCTGACGCTAACACTAGTTGTCCTGACGCTAACCCTACTTGTCCTGACGCTAACCCTAGTTGTCCTGACGCTAACCCTTGTTGTTCTGACGCTAACCCTACTTGTCCTGACGCTAATGCTACGTGTCCTGACGCTAACCCTAGTTGTCCTGACGCCAACCCTAGTTGTCCTGACGCCAACCCTAGTTGTCCTGACGCTAACCCTAGTTGTCCTGACGCTAACCCTAGTTGTCCTGACGCTAACCCTACTTGTCCTGACGCTAACCCTAGTTGTCCTGACGCTAACCCTAGTTGTCCTGACCCTAACCCTACTTGTCCTGACGCTAACCCTAATTGTCCTGACGCTAACCCTAGTTGTCCTGACGCTAACAATACTTTTCCTGACGCTAACCCTAGTTGTCCTGACGCTAACCCTACTTGTCCTGACGCTAACCCTAGTTGTCCTGACGCTAACGCTAGTTGTCCTGACGCTAACCCTAGTTGTCCTGACGCTAACCCTAGTTGTCCTGACGCTTACACTACTTGTCCTGACGCTAACCCTAGTTGTCCTGACGCTAACCCTAGTTGTCCTGACGCTAACCCTACTTGTCCTGATGCTAACCCTACTTGTCCTGATGCTAACCCTAGTTGTCCTGACGCTAACCCTAGTTGTCCTGATGCTAACCCTAGTTGTCCTGACGCTAACCCTAGTTGTCCTGACGCTAACCCTAGTTGTCCTGACGCTAACCCTAGTCGTCCTGACGCTAACCCTAATTGTCCTGACGCTAACCTTAGTCGTCCTGACGCTAACCCTAGTTGTCCTGACGCTAACCCTAGTTGTCCTGACGCTAACACTACTTGTCCTGACGCTAACCCTACTTGTCCTGACGCTAACCCCACTTGTCCTGACGCTAACCATACTTGTCCTGACGCTAACCCTAGTTGTCCTGACGCTAACCCTAGTTTTCCTGACGCTAACTCTAGTTGTCCTGACGCTAACCCTAGTTGTCCTGACGCTAACCCTAGTTGTCCTGACGCTAACCCTAGTTGTCCTGACGCTAACCCTAGTTTTCCTGACGCTAACCCTAGTTGTCCTGACGCTAACCCTACTTGTCCTGACGCTAACCCTAGTTGTCCTAACGCTAACCCTAGTTGTCCTGACGCTAACCCTAGTTGTCCTGACGCTAACCCTACTTGTCCTGACGCTAACCCTAGTTGTCCTGACGCTAGCCCTAGTTGTCCTGACGCTAACCCTACTTGTCCTGACGCTATCCCTAGTTGTCCTGACGCTAACCCTAGTTGTCCTGATGCTAACCCTACTTGTCCTGACGCTAACCCTACTTGTCCTGACGCTAACCATACTTGTCCTGACGCTAACCCTAGTTGTCCTGACGCTAACCCTAGTTGTCCTGACGCTAACCCTAGTTTTCCTGACGCTAACCCTAGTTGTCCTGACGCTAACCCTAGTTGTCCTGACGCTAACCCTAGTTGTCCTAACGCTAACCCTAGTTGTCCTGACGCTAACCCTAGTTGTCCTGACGCTAACCCTACTTGTCCTAACGCTAACCCTAGTTGTCCTGACGCTAACCCTAGTTGTCCTGACGCTAACCCTACTTGTCCTGACGCTAACGCTACTTGTCCTGATGCTAACCCTAGTTGTCCTGACGCTAACCCTAGTTGTCCTGACGCTAACCCTACTTGTCCTGATGCTAACCCTACTTGTCCTGACGCTAACCCTAGTTGTCCTGACGCTAACCCTAGTTGTCCTGACGTTAACCCTAGTTGTCCTGATGCTAACCCTAGTTGTCCTGACGCTAACCCTAGTTGTCCTGACGCTAACACTACTTGTCCTGATGCTAACCCTAGTTGTCCTGACGCTAACCCTAGTTGTCCTGACGCTAACCCTAGTTGTCCTGATGCCTACCCTAGTTGTCCTGACGCCAACCCTAGTTGTCCTGACGCCAACCCTAGTTGTCCTGACGATAACCCTAGTTGTCCTGACGCCAACCCTAGTTGTCCTGATGCCAACCCTAGTTGTCCTGACGCTAACCCTAGTTGTCCTGATGCTAACCCTAGTTGTCCTGACGCTAACCCTAGTTGTCCTGACGCTAACCCTAGTTGTCCTGACGCTAACCCTACTTGTCCTGACGTTAACCCTAGTTGTCCTGACGCTAACCCTAGTTGTCCTGACGCTAACCCTACTTGTCCTGACGCTAACCCTAGTTGTCCTGACGCTAACCCTAGTTGTCCTGACGCTAACCCTACTTGTCCTGACGCTAACCCTACTTTTCCTGACGCTAACCCTACTTGTCCGGACGCTAACCCTACTTGTCCTGACGCTAACCCTAGTTGTCCTGACGCTAACTCTAGTTGTCCTGACGCTAACCCTAGTTGTATTGACGCTAACCCTAGTTGTGCTGATGCTTACACTACTTGTCCTGACGCTAACCCTAGTTGTCCTGACGCTAACCCTAGTTGTCCTGACTCCAACCCTAGTTGTCCTGACGCCAACCCTAGTTGTCCTGACGCTAACCCTAGTTGTCCTGACGCTAACCCTAGTTGTCCTGATGCTAACCCCAGTGGTCCTGACGCTAGCCCTAGTTGTCCTGACGCTAATCCTAGTTGTCCTGACGCTAACCCTAGTTGTCCTGACGCTAACCCTACTTGTCCTGATGCCAACCCTACTTGTCCTGAAGCTAACCCTACTTGTCCTGACGCTAACTCTAGTTGTCCTGACGCTAACCCTAGTTGTCCTGACGCTAACCCTTGTTGTCCTGACGCTTACACTACTTGTCCTGACGCTAACCCTAGTTGTCCTGACGCTAACCCTACTTGTCCTGACGCTAACCCTACTTGTCCTGACGCTAACCCTAGTTGTCCTGACGCTAACCCTAGTTGTCCTGACGCTAACCCTACTTGTTCTGACGCTAACCCTACTTGTCCTGATGCTAACCCTACTTGTCCTGATGCTAACCCTACTTGTCCTGACGCTAACCCAAGTTGTCCTGACGCTAACCCTAGTTGTCCTGACGCTAACCCTAGTTGTCCTGACTCTAACGCTATTTGTCCTGACTCTAACCCTACTTGTCCTGACGCTAACCCTACTTGTCCTGACGCTAACCATACTTGTCCTGACGCTAACCCTAGTTGTCCTGACGCTAACCCTAGTTGTCCTGACGCTAACCCTAGTTTTCCTGACGCTAACCCTAGTTGTCCTGACGCTAACCCTAGTTGTCCTAACGCTAACCCTAGTTGTCCTGACGCTAACCCTAGTTGTCCTGACGCTAACCCTACTTGTCCTGACGCTAACCCTAGTTGTCCTGACGCTAACCCTACTTGTCCTGACGCTAACGCTACTTGTCCTGACGCTAACCCTAGTTGTCCTGACGCTAACCCTAGTTGTCCTGACGCTAACCCTACTTGTCCTGACGCTAACCCTACTTGTCCTGACGCTAACCCTAGTTGTCCTGACGCTAACCCTACTTGTCCTGACGCTAACCCTAGTTGTCCTGACGCTAACACTAGTTGTCCTGACGCTAACCCTACTTGTCCTGACGCTAACCCTAGTTGTCCTGACGCTAACCCTAGTTGTCCTGACGCTAACCCTACTTGTCCTGACGCTAATGCTACGTGTCCTGACGCTAACCCTAGTTGTCCTGACGCTAACCCTAGTTGTCCTGACGATAACCCTAGTTGTCCTGACGTTAACCCTACTTGTCCTGACGCTAACCCTACTTGTCCTGATGCTAACCCTACTTGTTCTGACGCTAACCCTAGTTGTCCTGACGCTAACCCTAGTTGTCCTGACGCTAACCCTACTTGTCCTGACGCTAACCCTAGTTGTCCTGACGCTAACCCTAGTTGTCCTGACGCTAACACTAGTTGTCCTGACGCTAACCCTACTTGTCCTGACGCTAACCCTAGTTGTCCTGACGCTAACCCTTGTTGTTCTGACGCTAACCCTACTTGTCCTGACGCTAATGCTACGTGTCCTGACGCTAACCCTAGTTGTCCTGACGCCAACCCTAGTTGTCCTGACGCCAACCCTAGTTGTCCTGACGCTAACCCTAGTTGTCCTGACGCTAACCCTAGTTGTCCTGACGCTAACCCTACTTGTTCTGACGCTAACCCTAGTTGTCCTGACGCTAACCCTAGTTGTCCTGACGCTAACCCTACTTGTCCTGACGCTAACCCTAATTGTCCTGACGCTAACCCTAGTTGTCCTGACGCTAACAATACTTTTCCTGATGCTAACCCTAGTTGTCCTGACGCTAACCCTACTTGTCCTGACGCTAACCCTACTTGTCCTGACGCTAACCCTAGTTGTCCTGACGCTAACGCTAGTTGTCCTGACGCTAACCCTAGTTGTCCTGACGCTAACCCTAGTTGTCCTGACGCTTACACTACTTGTCCTGACGCTAACCCTAGTTGTCCTGACGCTAACCCTAGTTGTCCTGACGCTAACCCTACTTGTCCTGATGCTAACCCTACTTGTCCTGATGCTAACCCTAGTTGTCCTGACGCTAACCCTAGTTGTCCTGATGCTAACCCTAGTTGTCCTGACGCTAACCCTAGTTGTCCTGACGCTAACCCTAGTTGTCCTGACGCTAACCCTAGTCGTCCTGACGCTAACCCTAATTGTCCTGACGCTAACCTTAGTCGTCCTGACGCTAACCCTAGTTGTCCTGACGCTAACCCTAGTTGTCCTGACGCTAACACTACTTGTCCTGACGCTAACCCTACTTGTCCTGACGCTAACCCTACTTGTCCTGACGCTAACCATACTTGTCCTGACGCTAACCCTAGTTGTCCTGACGCTAACCCTAGTTTTCCTGACGCTAACTCTAGTTGTCCTGACGCTAACCCTAGTTGTCCTGACGCTAACCCTAGTTGTCCTGACGCTAACCCTAGTTGTCCTGACGCTAACCCTAGTTTTCCTGACGCTAACCCTAGTTGTCCTGACGCTAACCCTACTTGTCCTGACGCTAACCCTAGTTGTCCTAACGCTAACCCTAGTTGTCCTGACGCTAACCCTAGTTGTCCTGACGCTAACCCTACTTGTCCTGACGCTAACCCTAGTTGTCCTGACGCTAGCCCTAGTTGTCCTGACGCTAACCCTACTTGTCCTGACGCTATCCCTAGTTGTCCTGACGCTAACCATAGTTGTCCTGATGCTAACCCTACTTGTCCTGACGCTAACCCTACTTGTCCTGACGCTAACCATACTTGTCCTGACGCTAACCCTAGTTGTCCTGACGCTAACCCTAGTTGTCCTGACGCTAACCCTAGTTTTCCTGACGCTAACCCTAGTTGTCCTGACGCTAACCCTAGTTGTCCTGACGCTAACCCTAGTTGTCCTAACGCTAACCCTAGTTGTCCTGACGCTAACCCTAGTTGTCCTGACGCTAACCCTACTTGTCCTAACGCTAACCCTAGTTGTCCTGACGCTAACCCTAGTTGTCCTGACGCTAACCCTACTTGTCCTGACGCTAACGCTACTTGTCCTGATGCTAACCCTAGTTGTCCTGACGCTAACCCTAGTTGTCCTGACGCTAACCCTACTTGTCCTGATGCTAACCCTACTTGTCCTGACGCTAACCCTAGTTGTCCTGACGCTAACCCTAGTTGTCCTGACGTTAACCCTAGTTGTCCTGATGCTAACCCTAGTTGTCCTGACGCTAACCCTAGTTGTCCTGACGCTAACACTACTTGTCCTGATGCTAACCCTAGTTGTCCTGACGCTAACCCTAGTTGTCCTGACGCTAACCCTAGTTGTCCTGATGCCTACCCTAGTTGTCCTGACGCCAACCCTAGTTGTCCTGACGCCAACCCTAGTTGTCCTGACGATAACCCTAGTTGTCCTGACGCCAACCCTAGTTGTCCTGATGCCAACCCTAGTTGTCCTGACGCTAACCCTAGTTGTCCTGATGCTAACCCTAGTTGTCCTGACGCTAACCCTAGTTGTCCTGACGCTAACCCTAGTTGTCCTGACGCTAACCCTACATGTCCTGACGTTAACCCTAGTTGTCCTGACGCTAACCCTAGTTGTCCTGACGCTAACCCTACTTGTCCTGACGCTAACCCTAGTTGTCCTGACGCTAACCCTAGTTGTCCTGACGCTAACCCTACTTGTCCTGACGCTAACCCTACTTTTCCTGACGCTAACCCTACTTGTCCGGACGCTAACCCTACTTGTCCTGACGCTAACCCTAGTTGTCCTGACGCTAACTCTAGTTGTCCTGACGCTAACCCTAGTTGTATTGACGCTAACCCTAGTTGTGCTGATGCTTACACTACTTGTCCTGACGCTAACCCTAGTTGTCCTGACGCTAACCCTAGTTGTCCTGACTCCAACCCTAGTTGTCCTGACGCCAACCCTAGTTGTCCTGACGCTAACCCTAGTTGTCCTGATGCTAACCCTAGTTGTCCTGATGCTAACCCCAGTTGTCCTGACGCTAGCCCTAGTTGTCCTGACGCTAATCCTAGTTGTCCTGACGCTAACCCTAGTTGTCCTGACGCTAACCCTACTTGTCCTGACGCCAACCCTACTTGTCCTGACGCTAACCCTACTTGTCCTGACGCTAACTCTAGTTGTCCTGACGCTAACCCTAGTTGTCCTGACGCTAACCCTTGTTGTCCTGACGCTTACACTACTTGTCCTGACGCTAACCCTAGTTGTCCTGACGCTAACCCTACTTGTCCTGACGCTAACCCTACTTGTCCTGACGCTAACCCTAGTTGTCCTGACGCTAACCCTAGTTGTCCTGACGCTAACCCTACTTGTTCTGACGCTAACCCTACTTGTCCTGATGCTAACCCTACTTGTCCTGACGCTAACCCTACTTGTCCTGACGCTAACCCAAGTTGTCCTGACGCTAACCCTAGTTGTCCTGACGCTAACCCTAGTTGTCCTGACGCTAACTATAGTTGTCCTGACGCTAACCCTAGTTGTCCTGACGCTAACCCTAGTTGTCCTGACGCTAACCCTAGTTGTCCTGACGCTAACCAAAGTTGTCCTGAGGCTAACCCTAGTTTTCCTGACGCTAACCCTAGTTGTCCTGACGCTAACCCTTGTTGTCCTGACGCTAACCCTAGTTTTCCTGACGCTAACCCTAGTTGTCCTGACGCTAACCCTACTTGTCCTGACGCTAACCCTAGTTGTCCTAACGCTAACCCTAGTTGTCCTGACGCTAACCCTAGTTGTCCTGACGCTAACCCTACTTGTCCTGACGCTAACCCTAGTTGTCCTGACGCTAGCCCTAGTTGTCCTGATGCTAACCCTACTTGTCCTGACGCTAAGGCTACTTGTCCTGACGCTAACCCTAGTTGTCCTGACGCTAACCCTACTTGTCCTGACGCTAACCCTACTTGTCCTGACGCTAACCATACTTGTCCTGACGCTAACCCTAGTTGTCCTGACGCTAACCCTAGTTGTCCTGACGCTAACCCTAGTTGTCCTGACGCTAACCCTTGTTGTCCTAACGCTAACCCTAGTTGTCCTGACGCTAACGCTAGTTGTCCTGACGCTAACCCTACTTGTCCTGACGCTAACCCTAGTTGTCCTGACGCTAACCCTAGTTGTCCTGACGCTAACCCTACTTGTCCTGACGCTAACGCTACTTGTCCTGACGCTAACCCTAGTTGTCCTGACGCTAACCCTAGTTGTCCTGACGCTAACCCTACTTGTCCTGACGCTAACCCTACTTGTCCTGATGCTAACCCTACTTGTCCTGACGCTAACCCTAGTTGTCCTGACGCTAACCCTACTTGTCCTGACGCTAACCCTAGTTGTCCTGACGCTAACACTAGTTGTCCTGACGCTAACCCTGCTTGTCCTGACGCTAACCCTAGTTGTCCTGACGCTAACCCTAGTTGTCCTGACGCTAACCCTACTTGTCCTGACGCTAATGCTACGTGTCCTGACGCTAACCCTAGTTGTCCTGACGCTAACCCTAGTTGTCCTGACGCTAACCCTAGTTGTCCTGACGCTAACCCTACTTGTCCTGACGCTAACCCTACTTGTCCTGATGCTAACCCTACTTGTTCTGACGCTAACCCTAGTTGTCCTGACGCTAACCCTAGTTGTCCTGACGCTAACCCTACTTGTCCTGACGCTAACCCTAGTTGTCCTGACGCTAACCCTAGTTGTCCTGACGCTAACCCTACTTGTCCTGACGCTAACCCTAGCTGTCCTGACGCTAACCCTAGTTGTCCTGACGCTAACCCTACTTGTCCTGACGCTAATGCTACGTGTCCTGACGCTAACCCTAGTTGTCCTGACGCCAACCCTAGTTGTCCTGACGCCAACCCTAGTTGTCCTGACGCCAACCCTAGTTGTCCTGACGCTAACCCTAGTTGTCCTGACGCTAACCCTAGTTGTCCTGACGCTAACCCTAGTTGTCCTGACGCTAACCCTACTTGTCCTGACGCTAACCCTAGTTGTCCTGACGCTAACCCTAGTTGTCCTGACGCTAACCCTACTTGTCATGACGCTAACCCTAGTTGTCCTGACGCTAACCCTAGTTGTCCTGACGCTAACAATACTTTTCCTGACGCCAACCCTAGTTGTCCTGACGCTAACCCTAGTTGTCCTGACGCTAACCCTAGTTGTCCTGACGCTAACCCCAGTTGTCCTGACGCTAGCCCTAGTTGTCCTGACGCTAATCCTAGTTGTCCTGACGCTAACCCTAGTTGTCCTGACGCTAACCCTAGTTGTCCTGACGCTAACCCTACTTGTCCTGACGCTAACCCTACTTGTCCTGACGCTAACCCTACTTGTCCTGACGCTAACTCTAGTTGTCCTGACGCTAACCCTAGTTGTCCTGACGCTAACTCTAGTTGTCCTGACGCTAACCCTAGTTGTATTGACGCTAACCCTAGTTGTGCTGACGCTTACACTACTTGTCCTGACGCTAACCCTAGTTGTCCTGACGCTAACCCTAGTTGTCCTGACGCCAACCCTAGTTGTCCTGACGCCAACCCTAGTTGTCCTGACGCTAACCCTAGTTGTCCTGACGCTAACCCTAGTTGTCCTGATGCTAACCCCAGTTGTCCTGACGCTAGCCCTAGTTGTCCTGACGCTAATCCTAGTTGTCCTGACGCTTACACTACTTGTCCTGACGCTAACCCTAGTTGTCCTGACGCTAACCCTACTTGTCCTGACGCTAACCCTACTTGTCCTGACGCTAACCCTAGTTGTCCTGACGCTAACCCTACTTGTCCTGACGCTAACCCTAGTTGTCCTAACGCTAACCCTAGTTGTCCTGACGCTAACCCTAGTTGTCCTGACGCTAACCCTACTTGTCCTGACGCTAACCCTAGTTGTCCTGACGCTAGCCCTAGTTGTCCTGACGCTAACCCTACTTGTCCTGACGCTAACGCTACTTGTCCTGACGCTAACCCTAGTTGTCCTGACGCTAACCCTACTTGTCCTGACGCTAACCCTACTTGTCCTGACGCTAACCCTACTTGTCCTGACGCTAACCCTAGTTGTCCTAACGCTAACCCTAGTTGTCCTGACGCTAACCCTAGTTGTCCTGACGCTAACCCTACTTGTCCTGACGCTAACCCTAGTTGTCCTGACGCTAACCCTAGTTGTCCTGACGCTAACCCTACTTGTCCTGACGCTAACGCTACTTGTCCTGACGCTAACCCTAGTTGTCCTGACGCTAACCCTAGTTGTCCTGACGCTAACCCTACTTGTCCTGACGCTAACCTTACTTTTCCTGACGCTAACCCTACTTGTCCGGACGCTAACCCTACTTGTCCTGACGCTAACCCTAGTTGTCCTGACGCTAACTCTAGTTGTCCTGACGCTAACCCTAGTTGTATTGACGCTAACCCTAGTTGTGCTGACGCTTACACTACTTGTCCTGACGCTAACCCTAGTTGTCCTGCCGCTAACCCTAGTTGTCCTGACGCCAACCCTAGTTGTCCTGACGCCAACCCTAGTTGTCCTGACGCTAACCCTAGTTGTCCTGACGCTAACCCTAGTTGTCCTGATGCTAACCCCAGTTGTCCTGACGCTAGCCCTAGTTGTCCTGACGCTAATCCTAGTTGTCCTGACGCTAACCCTAGTTGTCCTGACGCTAACCCTAGTTGTCCTGACGCTAACCCTACTTGTCCTGACGCTAACCCTACTTGTCCTGACGCTAACCCTACTTGTCCTGACGCTAACTCTAGTTGTCCTGACGCTAACCCTAGTTGTCCTGACGCTAACCCTAGTTGTCCTGACGCTTACACTACTTGTCCTGACGCTAACCCTAGTTGTCCTGACGCTAACCCTACTTGTCCTGACGCTAACCCTACTTGTCCTGACGCTAACCCTAGTTGTCCTGACGCTAACCCTAGTTGTCCTGATGCTAACCCTACTTGTTCTGACGCTAACCCTACTTGTCCTGACGCTAACCCTACTTGTCCTGACGCTAACCCTACTTGTCCTGACGCTAACCCAAGTTGTCCTGACGCTAACCCTAGTTGTCCTGACGCTAACCCTAGTTGTCCTGACGCTAACTATAGTTGTCCTGACGCTAACCCTAGTTGTCCTGACGCTAACCCTAGTTGTCCTGACGCTAGCCCTAGTTGTCCTGACGCTAACCCTAGTTGTCCTGACGCTAACCCTAGTTGTCCTGAGGCTAACCCTAGTTTTCCTGACGCTAACCCTAGTTGTCCTGACGCTAACCCTTGTTGTCCTGACGCTAACCCTAGTTTTCCTGACGCTAACCCTAGTTGTCCTGACGCTAACCCTACTTGTCCTGACGCTAACCCTAGTTGTCCTAACGCTAACCCTAGTTGTCCTGACGCTAACCCTAGTTGTCCTGACGCTAACCCTACTTGTCCTGACGCTAACCCTAGTTGTCCTGACGCTAGCCCTAGTTGTCCTGACGCTAACCCTACTTGTCCTGACGCTAACGCTACTTGTCCTGACGCTAACCCTACTTGTCCTGACGCTAACCCTACTTGTCCTGACGCTAACCCTACTTGTCCTGACGCTAACCATACTTGTCCTGACGCTAACCCTAGTTGTCCTGACGCTAACCCTAGTTGTCCTGACGCTAACCCTAGTTGTCCTGACGCTAACCCTAGTTGTCCTAACGCTAACCCTAGTTGTCCTGATGCTAACCCTAGTTGTCCTGACGCTAACCCTAGTTGTCCTGACGCTAACCCTAGTTGTCCTGACGCTAACCCTAGTTGTCCTGACGCTAACCCTACTTGTCCTGACGCTAACGCTACTTGTCCTGACGCTAACCCTAGTTGTCCTGACGCTAACCCTAGTTGTCCTGACGCTAACCCTACTTGTCCTGACGCTAACCCTACTTGTCCTGATGCTAACCCTACTTGTCCTGACGCTAACCCTAATTGTCCTGACGCTAACCCTACTTGTCCTGACGCTAACCCTAGTTGTCCTGACGCTAACACTAGTTGTCCTGACGCTAACCCTACTTGTCCTGACGCTAACCCTAGTTGTCCTGACGCTAACCCTAGTTGTCCTGACGCTAACCCTACTTGTCCTGACGCTAATGCTACGTGTCCTGACGCTAGCCCTAGTTGTCCTGACGCTAACCCTAGTTGTCCTGACGCTAACCCTAGTTGTCCTGACGCTAACCCTACTTGTCCTGACGCTAACCCTACTTGTCCTGATGCTAACCCTACTTGTTCTGACGCTAACCCTAGTTGTCCTGACGCTAACCCTAGTTGTCCTGACGCTAACCCTACTTGTCCTGACGCTAACCCTAGTTGTCCTGACGCTAACCCTAGTTGTCCTGACGCTAACACTAGTTGTCCTGACGCTAACCCTACTTGTCCTGACACTAACCCTAGTTGTCCTGACGCTAACCCTAGTTGTCCTGACGCTAACCCTACTTGTCCTGACGCTAATGCTACGTGTCCTGACGCTAACCCTAGTTGTCCTGACGCCAACCCTAGTTGTCCTGACGCCAACCCTAGTTGTCCTGACGCCAACCCTAGTTGTCCTGACGCTAACCCTAGTTGTCCTGACGCTAACCCTAGTTGTCCTGACGCTAACCCTAGTTGTCCTGACGCTAACCCTACTTGTCCTGATGCTAACCCTAGTTGTCCTGACGCTAACCCTAGTTGTCCTGACGCTAACCCTACTTGTCCTGACGCTAACCCTAGTTGTCCTGACGCTAACCCTAGTTGTCCTGACGCTAACAATACTTTTCCTGACGCCAACCCTAGTTGTCCTGACGCTAACCCTAGTTGTCCTGACGCTAACCCTAGTTGTCCTGACGCTAACCCCAGTTGTCCTGACGCTAGCCCTAGTTGTCCTGACGCTAATCCTAGTTGTCCTGACGCTAACCCTAGTTGTCCTGACGCTAACCCTACTTGTCCTGACGCTAACCCTACTTGTCCTGACGCTAACTCTAGTTGTCCTGACGCTAACCCTAGTTGTCCTGATGCTAACTCTAGTTGTCCTGACGCTAACGCTAGTTGTATTGACGCTAACCCTAGTTGTGCTGACGCTTACACTACTTGTCCTGACGCTAACCCTAGTTGTCCTGACGCTAACCCTAGTTGTCCTGACGCCAACCCTAGTTGTCCTGACGCCAACCCTAGTTGTCCTGACGCTAACCCTAGTTGTCCTGATGCTAACCCCAGTTGTCCTGACGCTAGCCCTAGTTGTCCTGACGCTAATCCTAGTTGTCCTGACGCTAACCCTAGTTGTCCTGACGCTAACCCTACTTGTCCTGACGCTAACTCTAGTTGTCCTGACGCTAACCCTAGTTGTCCTGACGCTAACCCTAGTTGTCCTGACGCTTACACTACTTGTCCTGACGCTAACCCTAGTTGTCCTGACGCTAACCCTACTTGTCCTGACGCTAACCCTACTTGTCCTGACGCTAACCCTAGTTGTCCTGACGCTAACCCTAGTTGTCCTGACGCTAACCCTACTTGTCCTGACGCTAACCCTAGTTGTGCTGACGCTTACACTACTTGTCCTGACGCTAACCCTAGTTGTCCTGACGCTAACCCTAGTTGTCCTGACGCCAACCCTAGTTGTCCTGACGCCAACCCTAGTTGTCCTGACGCTAACCCTAGTTGTCCTGATGCTAACCCCAGTTGTCCTGACGCTAGCCCTAGTTGTCCTGACGCTAACCCTACTTGTCCTGACGCTAACCCTACTTGTCCTGACGCTAACCCTACTTGTCCTGACGCTAACTCTAGTTGTCCTGACGCTAACCCTAGTTGTCCTGACGCTAACCCTAGTTGTCCTGACGCTTACACTACTTGTCCTGACGCTAACCCTAGTTGTCCTGACGCTAACCCTACTTGTCCTGACGCTAACCCTACTTGTCCTGACGCTAACCCTAGTTGTCCTGACGCTAACCCTAGTTGTCCTGACGCTAACCCTACTTGTCCTGACGCTAACCCTACTTGTCCTGACGCTAACCCTACTTGTCCTGACGCTAACCCAAGTTGTCCTGACGCTAACCCTAGTTGTCCTGACGCTAACTATAGTTGTCCTGACGTTAACCCTAGTTGTCCTGACGCTAACCCTAGTTGTCCTGACGCTAACCCTAGTTGTCCTGACGCTAACCCTAGTTGTCCTGAGGCTAACCCTAGTTTTCCTGACGCTAACCCTAGTTGTCCTGACGCTAACCCTTGTTGTCCTGACGCTAACCCTAGTTTTCCTGACGCTAACCCTAGTTGTCCTGACGCTAACCCTACTTGTCCTGACGCTAACCCTAGTTGTCCTAACGCTAACCCTAGTTGTCCTGACGCTAACCCTAGTTGTCCTGACGCTAACCCTACTTGTCCTGACGCTAACCCTAGTTGTCCTGACGCTAGCCCTAGTTGTCCTGACGCTAACCCTACTTGTCCTGACGCTAACGCTACTTGTCCTGACGCTAACCCTAGTTGTCCTGACGCTAACCCTACTTGTCCTGACGCTAACCCTACTTGTCCTGACGCTAACCCTACTTGTCCTGACGCTAACCATACTTGTCCTGACGCTAACCCTAGTTGTCCTGACGCTAACCCTAGTTGTCCTGACGCTAACCCTAGTTGTCCTAACGCTAACCCTAGTTGTCCTGACGCTAACCCTAGTTGTCCTGACGCTAACCCTACTTGTCCTGACGCTAACCCTAGTTGTCCTGACGCTAACCCTACTTGTCCTGACGCTAACCCTAGTTGTCCTGACGCTCACCCTACTTGTCCTGACGCTAACGCTACTTGTCCTGACGCTAACCCTAGTTGTCCTGACGCTAACTCTAGTTGTCCTGACGCTAACCCTACTTGTCCTGACGCTAACCCTACTTGTCCTGATGCTAACCCTACTTGTCCTGACGCTAACCCTAGTTGTCCTGACGCTAACCCTACTTGTCCTGACGCTAACCCTAGTTGTCCTGACGCTAACACTAGTTGTCCTGACGCTAACCCTACTTGTCCTGACGCTAACCCTAGTTGTCCTGACGCTAACCCTAGTTGTCCTGACGCTAACCCTACTTGTCCTGACACTAATGCTACGTGTCCTGACGCTAACCCTACTTGTCCTGACGCTAACCCTAGTTGTCCTGACGCTAACCCTACTTGTCCTGACGCTAACCCTACTTGTCCTGATGCTAACCCTACTTGTTCTGACGCTAACCCTAGTTGTCCTGACGCTAACCCTAGTTGTCCTGACGCTAACCCTACTTGTCCTGATGCTAACCCTAGTTGTCCTGACGCTAACCCTAGTTGTCCTGACGCTAACACTAGTTGTCCTGACGCTAACCCTACTTGTCCTGACGCTAACCCTAGTTGTCCTGACGCTAACCCTAGTTGTCCTGACGCTAACCCTACTTGTCCTGACGCTAATGCTACGTGTCCTGACGCTAACCCTAGTTGTCCTGACGCCAACCCTAGTTGTCCTGACGCCAACCCTAGTTGTCCTGACGCCAACCCTAGTTGTCCTGACGCTAACCCTAGTTGTCCTGACGCTAACCCTAGTTGTCCTGACGCTAACCCTAGTTGTCCTGACGCTAACCCTACTTGTCCTGACGCTAACCCTAGTTGTCCTGACGCTAACCCTACTTGTCCTGACGCTAACCCTACTTGTCCTGACGCTAACTCTAGTTGTCCTGACGCTAACCCTAGTTGTCCTGACGCTAACTCTAGTTGTCCTGACGCTAACCCTAGTTGTATTGACGCTAACCCTAGTTGTGCTGACGCTTACACTACTTGTCCTGACGCTAACCCTAGTTGTCCTGACGCTAACCCTAGTTGTCCTGACGCCAACCCTAGTTGTCCTGACGCTAACCCTAGTTGTCCTGATGCTAACCCCAGTTGTCCTGACGCTAGCCCTAGTTGTCCTGACGCTAATCCCAGTTGTCCTGACGCTAACCCTAGTTGTCCTGACGCTAACCCTACTTGTCCTGACGCTAACCCTACTTGTCCTGACGCTAACTCTAGTTGTCCTGACGCTAACCCTAGTTGTCCTGACGCTAACCCTAGTTGTCCTGACGCTTACACTACTTGTCCTGACGCTAACCCTAGTTGTCCTGACGCTAACCCTACTTGTCCTGACGCTAACCCTACTTGTCCTGACGCTAACCCTAGTTGTCCTGACGCTAACCCTAGTTGTCCTGACGCTAACCCTACTTGTCCTGACGCTAACCCTACTTGTCCTGACGCTAACCCAAGTTGTCCTGACGCTAACCCTAGTTGTCCTGACGCTAACTATAGTTGTCCTGACGTTAACCCTAGTTGTCCTGACGCTAACCGTAGTTGTCCTGACGCTAACCCTAGTTGTCCTGACGCTAACCCTAGTTGTCCTGAGGCTAACCCTAGTTTTCCTGACGCTAACCCTAGTTGTCCTGACGCTAACCCTTGTTGTCCTGACGCTAACCCTAGTTTTCCTGACGCTAACCCTAGTTGTCCTGACGCTAACCCTACTTGTCCTGACGCTAACCCTAGTTGTCCTAACGCTAACCCTAGTTGTCCTGACGCTAACCCTAGTTGTCCTGACGCTAACCCTACTTGTCCTGACGCTAACCCTAGTTGTCCTGACGCTAGCCCTAGTTGTCCTGACGCTAACCCTACTTGTCCTGACGCTAACGCTACTTGTCCTGACGCTAACCCTAGTTGTCCTGACGCTAACCCTACTTGTCCTGACGCTAACCCTACTTGTCCTGACGCTAACCCTACTTGTCCTGACGCTAACCCTTCTTGTCCTGACGCTAACCATACTTGTCCTGACGCTAACCCTAGTTGTCCTGACGCTAACCCTAGTTGTCCTGACGCTAACCCTAGTTGTCCTAACGCTAACCCTAGTTGTCCTGACGCTAACCCTAGTTGTCCTGACGCTAACCCTACTTGTCCTGACGCTAACCCTAGTTGTCCTGACGCTAACCCTAGTTGTCCTGACGCTCACCCTACTTGTCCTGACGCTAACGCTACTTGTCCTGAAGCTAACCCTAGTTGTCCTGACGCTAACTCTAGTTGTCCTGACGCTAACCCTACTTGTCCTGACGCTAACCCTACTTGTCCTGATGCTAACCCTACTTGTCCTGACGCTAACCCTAGTTGTCCTGACGCTAACCCTACTTGTCCTGACGCTAACCCTAGTTGTCCTGACGCTAATACTAGTTGTCCTGACGCTAACCCTACTTGTCCTGACGCTAACCCTAGTTGTCCTGACGCTAACCCTAGTTGTCCTGACGCTAACCCTACTTGTCCTGACACTAATGCTACGTGTCCTGACGCTAACCCTAGTTGTCCTGATGCTAACCCTAGTTGTCCTGACGCTAACCCTAGTTGTCCTGACGCTAACCCTACTTGTCCTGACGCTAACCCTACTTGTCCTGATGCTAACCCTACTTGTTCTGACGCTAACCCTAGTTGTCCTGACGCTAACCCTAGTTGTCCTGACGCTAACCCTACTTGTCCTGACGCTAACCCTAGTTGTCCTGACGCTAACACTAGTTGTCCTGACGCTAACCCTACTTGTCCTGACGCTAACCCTAGTTGTCCTGACGCTAACCCTAGTTGTCCTGACGCTAACCCTACTTGTCCTGACGCTAATGCTACGTGTCCTGACGCTAACCCTAGTTGTCCTGACGCCAACCCTAGTTGTCCTGACGCCAACCCTAGTTGTCCTGACGCCAACCCTAGTTGTCCTGACGCTAACCCTAGTTGTCCTGACGCTAACCCTAGTTGTCCTGACGCTAACCCTAGTTGTCCTGACGCTAACCCTAGTTGTCCTGATGCTAACCCTACTTGTCCTGACGCTAACCCTAGTTGTCCTGACGCTAACCCTAGTTGTCCTGACGCTAACAATACTTTTCCTGACGCCAACCCTAGTTGTCCTGACGCTAACCCTAGTTGTCCTGACGCTAACCCTAGTTGTCCTGACGCTAACCCCAGTTGTCCTGACGCTAGCCCTAGTTGTCCTGACGCTAATCCTAGTTGTCCTGACGCTAACCCTAGTTGTCCTGACGCTAACCCTAGTTGTCCTGACGCTAACCCTACTTGTCCTGACGCTAACCCTACTTGTCCTGACGCTAACCCTACTTGTCCTGACGCTAACTCTAGTTGTCCTGACGCTAACCCTAGTTGTCCTGACGCTAACCCTAGTTGTCCTGACGCTTACACTACTTGTCCTGACGCTAACCCTAGTTGTCCTGACGCTAACCCTACTTGTCCTGACGCTAACCCTACTTGTCCTGACGCTAACCCTAGTTGTCCTGACGCTAACCCTAGTTGTCCTGACGCTAACCCTACTTGTTCTGACGCTAACCCTACTTGTCCTGACGCTAACCCTACTTGTCCTGACGCTAACCCAAGTTGTCCTGACGCTAACCCTAGTTGTCCTGACGCTAACTATAGTTGTCCTGACGCTAACCCTAGTTGTCCTGACGCTAACCCTAGTTGTCCTGACGCTAACCCTAGTTGTCCTGACGCTAACCCTAGTTGTCCTGACGCTAACCCTAGTTGTCCTGTGGCTAACCCTAGTTTTCCTGACGCTAACCCTAGTTGTCCTGACGCTAACCCTAGTTGTCCTGACGCTAACCCTAGTTTTCCTGACGCTAACCCTAGTTGTCCTGACGCTAACCCTACTTGTCCTGACGCTAACCCTATTTGTCCTAACGCTAACCCTAGTTGTCCTGACGCTAACCCTACTTGTCCTGACGCTAACCCTACTTGTCCTGACGCTAACCCTACTTGTCCTGACGCTAACCCTACTTGTCCTGACGCTAACTCTAGTTGTCCTGACGCTAACCCTAGTTGTCCTGATGCTAACCCTAGTTGTCCTGACGCTTACACTACTTGTCCTGACGCTAACCCTAGTTGTCCTGACGCTAACCCTACTTGTCCTGACGCTAACCCTACTTGTCCTGACGCTAACCCTAGTTGTCCTGACGCTAACCCTAGTTGTCCTGACGCTAACCCTACTTGTTCTGACGCTAACCCTACTTGTCCTGACGCTAACCCTACTTGTCCTGACGCTAACCCAAGTTGTCCTGACGCTAACCCTAGTTGTCCTGACGCTAACTATAGTTGTCCTGACGCTAACCCTAGTTGTCCTGACGCTAACCCTAGTTGTCCTGACGCTAACCCTAGTTGTCCTGACGCTAACCCTAGTTGTCCTGACGCTAACCCTAGTTGTCCTGTGGCTAACCCTAGTTTTCCTGACGCTAACCCTAGTTGTCCTGACGCTAACCCTAGTTGTCCTGACGCTAACCCTAGTTTTCCTGACGCTAACCCTAGTTGTCCTGACGCTAACCCTACTTGTCCTGACGCTAACCCTATTTGTCCTAACGCTAACCCTAGTTGTCCTGACGCTAACCCTAGTTGTCCTGACGCTAACCCTACTTGTCCTGACGCTAGCCCTAGTTGTCCTGACGCTAGCCCTAGTTGTCCTGATGCTAACCCTACTTGTCCTGACGCTAACGCTACTTGTCCTGACGCTAACCCTAGTTGTCCTGACGCTAACCCTAGTTGTCCTGACGCTAACCCTAGTTTTCCTGACGCTAACCCTAGTTGTCCTGACGCTTACACTACTTGTCCTGACGCTAACCCTAGTTGTCCTGACGCTTACACTACTTGTCCTGACGCTAACCCTACTTGTCCTGACGCTAACCCAAGTTGTCCTGAAGCTAACTATAGTTGTCCTGACGCTAACCCTAGTTGTCCTGACGCTAACCCTAGTTGTCCTGACGCTAACCCTAGTTGTCCTGAAGCTAACTATAGTTGTCCTGACGCTAACCCTAGTTGTCCTGACGCTAACCCTAGTTGTCCTGACGCTAACGCTAGTTGTCCTGACGCTAACCCTAGTTGTCCTGACGCTTACACTACTTGTCCTGACGCTAACCCTAGTTGTCCTGACGCTAACCCTACTTGTCCTGACGCTAACCCTACTTGTCCTGATGCTAACCCTAGTTGTCCTGACGCTAACCCTAGTTGTCCTGACGCTAACCCTACTTGTTCTGACGCTAACCCTACTTGTCCTGACGCTAACCCTACTTGTCCTGACGCTAACCCAAGTTGTCCTGACGCTAACCCTAGTTGTCCTGACGCTAACCCTAGTTGTCCTGACGCTAACTATAGTTGTCCTGACGCTAACCCTAGTTGTCCTGACGCTAACCCTAGTTGTCCTGACGCTAACCCTAGTTGTCCTGACGCTAACCCTAGTTGTCCTGTGGCTAACCCTAGTTTTCCTGACGCTAACCCTAGTTGTCCTGACGCTAACCCTAGTTGTCCTGACGCTAACCCTAGCTTTCCTAACGCTAACCCTAGTTGTCCTGACGCTAACCCTACTTGTCCTGATGCTAACCCTAGTTGTCCTAACGCTAACCCTAGTTGTCCTGACGCTAACCCTAGTTGTCCTGACGCTAACCCTACTTGTCCTGACGCTAGCCCTAGTTGTCCTGACGCTAGCCCTAGTTGTCCTGATGCTAACCCTACTTGTCCTGACGCTAACGCTACTTGTCCTGACGCTAACCCTAGTTGTCCTGACGCTAACCCTAGTTGTCCTGACGCTAACCCTAGTTTTCCTGACGCTAACCCTAGTTGTCCTGACGCTAACCCTAGTTGTCCTAACGTTAACCCTAGTTGTCCTGACGCTAACCCTAGTTGTCCTGACGCTAACCCTACTTGTCCTGACGCTAACGCTAGTTGTCCTGACGCTAACCCTACTTGTCCTGACGCTAACCCTATTTGTACTGACGCTAACCCTACTTGTCCTGACGCTAACCCTACTTGTCCTGATGCTAACCCTACTTGTCCTGACGCTAACCCTAGTTGTCCTGACGCTAACCCTAGTTGTCCTAACGTTAACCCTAGTTGTCCTGACGCTAACCCTAGTTGTCCTGACGCTAACCCTACTTGTCCTGACGCTAACCCTAGTTGTCCTGACGCTAACCCTAGTTGTCCTGACGCTAACCCTACTTGTCCTGACGCTAACGCTACTTGTCCTGACGCTAACCCTAGTTGTCCTGACGCTAACCCTATTTGTCCTGACGCTAACCCTACTTGTCCTGACGCTAACCCTACTTGTCCTGATGCTAACCCTACTTGTCCTGACGCTAACCCTAGTTGTCCTGACGTTAACCCTACTTGTCCTGACGCTAACCCTAGTTGTCCTGATGCTAACCCTACTTGTCCTGACGCTAACCCTAGTTGTCCTGACGCTAACCCTAGTTGTCCTGACGCTAACAATACTTTTCCTGACGCCAACCCTAGTTGTCCTGACGCTAACCCTAGTTGTCCTGACGCTAACCCTAGTTGTCCTGACGCTAACCCCAGTTGTCCTGACGCTAGCCCTAGTTGTCCTGACGCTAATCCTAGTTGTCCTGACGCTAACCCTAGTTGTCCTGACGCTAACCCTAGTTGTCCTGACGCTAACCCTACTTGTCCTGACGCTAACCCTACTTGTCCTGACGCTAACCCTACTTGTCCTGACGCTAACTCTAGTTGTCCTGACGCTAACCCTAGTTGTCCTGACGCTAACCCTAGTTGTCCTGACGCTTACACTACTTGTCCTGACGCTAACCCTAGTTGTCCTGACGCTAACCCTACTTGTCCTGACGCTAACCCTACTTGTCCTGACGCTAACCCTAGTTGTCCTGACGCTAACCCTAGTTGTCCTGACGCTAACCCTACTTGTTCTGACGCTAACCCTACTTGTCCTGACGCTAACCCTACTTGTCCTGACGCTAACCCAAGTTGTCCTGACGCTAACCCTAGTTGTCCTGACGCTAACTATAGTTGTCCTGACGCTAACCCTAGTTGTCCTGACGCTAACCCTAGTTGTCCTGACGCTAACCCTAGTTGTCCTGACGCTAACCCTAGTTGTCCTGACGCTAACCCTAGTTGTCCTGTGGCTAACCCTAGTTTTCCTGACGCTAACCCTAGTTGTCCTGACGCTAACCCTAGTTGTCCTGACGCTAACCCTAGTTTTCCTGACGCTAACCCTAGTTGTCCTGACGCTAACGCTACTTGTCCTGACGCTAACCCTATTTGTCCTAACGCTAACCCTAGTTGTCCTGACGCTAACCCTAGTTGTCCTGACGCTAACCCTACTTGTCCTGACGCTAGCCCTAGTTGTCCTAACGCTAACCCTAGTTGTCCTGACGCTAACCCTAGTTGTCGTGACGCTAACCCTAGTTGTCCTGACGCTAACCCTAGTTGTCCTGACGCTAACCCTAGTTGTCGTGACGCTAACCCTAGTTGTCCTGACGCTAACCCTAGTTGCCCTGACGCTAACCCTAGTTGTCGTGACGCTAACCCTAGTTGTCGTGACGCTAACCCTAGTTGTCCTGACGCTAACCCTAGTTGTCCTGACGCTAACCCTAGTTGTCCTGACGCTAACCCTAGGTGTCCTGACGCTAACCCTACTTGTCCTGACGCTAACCCTACTTGTCCTGACGCTAACCCTAGTTGTCCTGACGCTAACCCTAGTTGTCCTGACGCTAACCTTACTTGTCCTGACGCTAACCCTAGTTGTCCTGACGCTAACCCTAGTTGTCCTGACGCTAACCTTACTTGTCCTGACGCTAACCCTAGTTGTCCTGACGCTAACCTTACTTGTCCTGACGCTAACCCTAGTTGTCCTGACGCTAACCCTAGTTGTCCTGACGCTAACCTTACTTGTCCTGACGCTAACCCTACTTGTCCTGACGCTAACCCTAGTTGTCCTGACGCTAACCCTACTTGTCCTGAGGCTAACCCTAGTTGTCCTGACGCTAACCCTAGTTGTCCTGACGCTAACCCTACTTGTCCTGACGCTAACCCTACTTGTCCTGACGCTAACCCTAGTTGTCCTGATGCTAACCCTAGTTGTGCTGACGCTAACCCTAGTTATCCTGACGCTAACCCTAGTTGTCCTGACGCTAACCCTAGTTGTCCTGACGCTAACCCTAGTTGTCCTGACGCTAACCCTAGTTGTCCTGACCCTAACCCTAGTTGTCCTGACGCTAATCCTAGTTGTACTGACGCTAACCCTAGTTGTCCTGACGCTAACCCTAGTTGTCCTGACGCTAACCCTACTTGTCCTGACGCTAACCCTACTTGTCCTGACGCTAAACCTACTTGTCCTGACGCTAACCCTACTTATCCTGACGCTAACCCTAGTTGTCCTGACGCTAACCCTAGTTGTCCTGACGCTAACTCTAGTTGTCCTGACGCTAACCCTAGTTGTCCTGACGCTAAACCTAGTTGTCCTGAAGCTAACCCTACTTGTCCTGATGTAACCCTAGTTGTCCTGACGCTAACCCTACTTGTCCTGACTCTAACCCTACTTGTCCTGACGCTAACCCTAGTTGTCCTGACGCTAACCCTAGTTGTCCTGACGCTAACCCTAGTTGTCCTGACGCTAACCCTACTTGTCCTGACGCTAACCCTAGTTGTCCTGATGCTAACCCTAGATGTCCTGACGCTAACCCTACTTGTGCTGACGCTAACCCTAGTTGTCCCGACGCTAACCCGAGTTGTCCTGACGCTAACCCGAGTTGTCCTGACGCTAACCCTAGTTGTCCTGACGCTAACCCTAGTTGTCCTGACGCTAACCCGATTTGTCCTGACGCTAACCCTAGTTGTCCTGACGCTAACCCTAGTTGTCCTGACGCTAACCCGAGTTGTCCTGACGTTAACCCGAGTTGTCCTGACGCTAACCCGAGTTGTTCTGACGCTAACCCAAGTTGTCGTGACGCTAACCCGCGTTGTCCTGACGCTAACCCTAGTTGTCCTGACGCCAACCCTACTTGTTCTGACGCTAACCCTACTTGTCCTGACGCTAACCCTAGTTGTCCTGACGCTAACCCTAGTTGTCCTAACGCTAACCCTAGTTGTCCTGACGCTAACCCTAGTTGTCGTGACGCTAACCCTAGTTGTCCTGACGCTAACCCTAGTTGTCCTGACGCTAACCCTAGTTGTCGTGACGCTAACCCTAGTTGTCCTGACGCTAACCCTAGTTGCCCTGACGCTAACCCTAGTTGTCGTGACGCTAACCCTAGTTGTCGTGACGCTAACCCTAGTTGTCCTGACGCTAACCCTAGTTGTCCTGACGCTAACCCTAGTTGTCGTGACGCTAACCCTAGGTGTCCTGACGCTAACCCTACTTGTCCTGACGCTAACCCTACTTGTCCTGACGCTAACCCTACTTGTCCTGATGCTAACCCTAGTTGTGCTGACGCTAACCCTAGTTATCCTGACGCTAACCCTAGTTGTCCTGACGCTAACCCTAGTTGTCCTGACGCTAACCCTAGTTGTCCTGACGCTAACCCTAGTTGTCCTGACCCTAACCCTAGTTGTCCTGACGCTAATCCTAGTTGTACTGACGCTAACCCTAGTTGTCCTGACGCTAACCCTAGTTGTCCTGACGCTAACCCTAGTTGTCCTGACGCTAACCCTACTTGTCCTGACGCTAACCCTACTTGTCCTGACGCTAAACCTACTTGTCCTGACGCTAACCCTACTTATCCTGACGCTAACCCTAGTTGTCCTGACGCTAACCCTAGTTGTCCTGACGCTAACTCTAGTTGTCCTGACGCTAACCCTAGTTGTCCTGACGCTAAACCTAGTTGTCCTGAAGCTAACCCTACTTGTCCTGATGTAACCCTAGTTGTCCTGACGCTAACCCTACTTGTCCTGACTCTAACCCTACTTGTCCTGACGCTAACCCTAGTTGTCCTGACGCTAACCCTAGTTGTCCTGACGCTAACCCTAGTTGTCCTGACGCTAACCCTACTTGTCCTGACGCTAACCCTAGTTGTCCTGATGCTAACCCTAGATGTCCTGACGCTAACCCTACTTGTGCTGACGCTAACCCTAGTTGTCCCGACGCTAACCCGAGTTGTCCTGACGCTAACCCGAGTTGTCCTGACGCTAACCCTAGTTGTCCTGACGCTAACCCTAGTTGTCCTGACGCTAACCCGATTTGTCCTGACGCTAACCCTAGTTGTCCTGACGCTAACCCTAGTTGTCCTGACGCTAACACGAGTTGTCCTGACGTTAACCCGAGTTGTCCTGACGCTAACCCGAGTTGTTCTGACGCTAACCCAAGTTGTCGTGACGCTAACCCTAGTTGTCGTGACGCTAACCCTAGTTGTCCTGACGCTAACCCTAGTTGTCCTGACGCTAACCCTAGTTGTCGTGACGCTAACCCTAGTTGTCCTGACGCTAACCCTAGTTGTCCTGACGCTAACCCTAGTTGTCCTGACGCTAACCCTAGTTGTCCTGACGCTAACCCTAGTTGTCGTGACGCTAACCCTAGTTGTCCTGACGCTAACCCTAGTTGTCGTGACGCTAACCCTAGTTGTCCTGACGCTAACCCTAGTTGTCCTGACGCTTACCCTAGTAGTCCTGACGCTAACCCTAGTTGTCCTGACGCTAACCCTAGTTGTCGTGACGCTAACCCTAGTTGTCCTGACGCTAACCCTAGTTGTCCTGACGCTAACCCTAGTTGTCGTGATGCTAACCCTAGTTGTCCTGACGCTAACCCTAGTTGTCGTGACGCTAACCCTAGTTGTCCTGACGCTAACCCTAGTTGTCCTGACGCTAACCCTAGTTGTCCTGACGCAAACCCTAGATGTCCTGACGCTAACCCTAGTTGTCCTGACGCTAACCCTAGTTGTCCTGACGCTAACCCTAGTTGTCCTGACGGTAACCCTAGTTGGCCTGACGCTAACCCTAGTTGTCCTGACGCTAACCCTAGTTGTCCTGACGCTAACCCTAGTTGTCGGGACGCTAACCCTAGTTGTCGTGACGCTAACCCTAGTTGTCTTGACGCTAACCCTAGTTGTCCTGACGCTAACCCTAGTTGTCCTAACGTTAACCCTAGTTGTCCTGACGCTAACCCTAGTTGTCCTGACGCTAACCCTAGTTGTCCTGACCCTAACCCTAGTTGTCCTGACGCTAACCCTAGTTGTCCTGACGCTAACCCTAGTTGTCCTGACGCTAACCCGATTTGTCCTGATGCTAACCCGAGTTGTCCTGACGTTAACCCTAGTTGTCCTGACGCTAACCCGAGTTGTCCTGACACTAACCCGAGTTGTCCTGACGCTAACCCTAGTTGTCCTGACGCTAACCCTACTTGTCCTGACGCTAACCCTACTTGTCCTGACGCTAACCCTACTTGTCCTGACGCTAACCCTACTTGTCCTGACGCTAACCCTAGTTGTCGTGACGCTAACCCTAGTTGTCCTGACGCTAACCATAGTTGTCGTGACGCTAACCCTAGTTGTCGTGACGCTAACCCTAGTTGTCCTGACGCTAACCCTAGTTGTCCTGACGCTAACCCTAGTTGTCGTGACGCTAACCCTAGTTGTCGTGACGCTAACCCTAGTTGTCCTGACGCTAACCCTAGTTGTCCTGACGCTAACCCTAGTTGTCGTGACGCTAACCCTAGGTGTCCTGACGCTAACCCTAGTTGTCGTGACGCTAACCCTAGTTGTCCTGACGCTAACCCTAGTTGTCCTGACGCTAACCCTAGTTGTCCTGACGCTAACCCTAGTTGTCGTGACGCTAACCCTAGTTGTCCTGACGCTAACCCTAGTTGTCGTGACGCTAACCCTAGTTGTCCTGACGCTAACCCTAGTTGTCCTGACGCTTACCCTAGTAGTCCTGACGCTAACCCTAGTTGTCCTGACGCTAACCATAGTTGTCGTGACGCTAACCCTAGTTGTCCTGACGCTAACCCTAGTTGTCCTGACGCTAACCCTAGTTGTCGTGATGCTAACCCTAGTTGTCCTGACGCTAACCCTAGTTGTCCTGACGCTAACCCTAGTTGTCCTGACGCTAACCCTAGTTGTCCTGACGCTAACCCTAGTTGTCCTGACGCAAACCCTAGATGTCCTGACGCTAACCCTAGTTGTCCTGACGCTAACCCTAGTTGTCCTGACGCTAACCCTAGTTGTCCTGACGGTAACCCTAGTTGGCCTGACGCTAACCCTAGTTGTCCTGACGCTAACCCTAGTTGTCCTGACGCTAACCCTAGTTGTCGGGACGCTAACCCTAGTTGTCGCGACGCTAACCCTAGTTGTCTTGACGCTAACCCTAGTTGTCCTGACGCTAACCCTAGTTGTCCTAACGCTAACCCTAGTTGTCTTGACGCTAACCCTAGTTGTCCTGACCCTAACCCTAGTTGTCCTGACGCTAACCCTAGTTGTCCTGACGCTAACCCTAGTTGTCGTGACGCTAACCCTAGTTGTCCTGACGCTAACCCTAGTTGTCCTGACGCTAACCCTACTTGTCCTGACGCTAACCCTACTTGTCCTGACGCTATCCCTAGTTGTCCTGACGCTAACCCTAGTTGTCCTGACGATAACCCTAGTTGTCCTGACGCTAACCCTAGTTGTCCTGACGCTAACCCTAGTTGTCCTGACGCTAACCCGAGTTTTCCTGACGCTAACCCGAGTTGTCCTGACATTAACCCGAGTTGTCCTGACGCTAACCCTAGTTGTCCTGACGCTAACCCGAGTTGTCCTGACGCTAACATTAGTTGTCCTGACGCTAACCCTAGTTGTCCTGATGCTAACCCTAGTTGCCTGACGTTAACCCTAGTTGTCCTGACGATAACCCTAGTTGTCCTGACGCTAACCCTAGTTGTCCTGACGCTAACCCGAGTTGTCATGACATTAACCCGAGTTGTCCTGACGCTAACCCTAGTTGTCCTGACGCTAACCCGAGTTGTCCTGACGCTAACCCTAGTTGTCCTGACGCTAACCCTAGTTGCCTGACGTTAACCCTAGTTGTCCTGACGATAACCCTAGTTGTCCTGACGCTAACCCTAGTTGTCCTGACGCTAACCCTAGTTGTCCTGACGCTAACCCTATTTGTCCTGACGCTAACCCTAGTTGTCCTGACGCTAACCCTACTTGTCCTGACGCTAACCCTACTTGTCCTGACGCTAACCCTAGTTGTCCTGACGCTAACCCTAGTTGTCGTGACGCTAACCCTAGTTGTCCTGACGCTAACCCTAGTTGTCCTGACGCTAACCCTAGTTGTCGTGATGCTAACCCTAGTTGTCCTGACGCTAACCCTAGTTGTCCTGACGCTAACCCTAGTTGTCCTGACGCTAACCCTAGTTGTCCTGACGCAAACCCTAGATGTCCTGACGCTAACCCTAGTTGTCCTGACGCTAACCCTAGTTGTCCTGACGCTAACCCTAGTTGTCCTGACGGTAACCCTAGTTGGCCTGACGCTAACCCTAGTTGTCCTGACGCTAACCCTAGTTGTCCTGATGCTAACCCTAGTTGTCGGGACGCTAACCCTAGTTGTCGTGACGCTAACCCTAGTTGTCTTGACGCTAACCCTAGTTGTCCTGACGCTAACCCTAGTTGTCCTAACGCTAACCCTAGTTGTCCTGACGCTAACCCTAGTTGTCCTGACCCTAACCCTAGTTGTCCTGACGCTAACCCTAGTTGTCCTGACGCTAACCCTAGTTGTCGTGACGCTAACCCTAGTTGTCCTGACGCTAACCCTAGTTTTCCCGAAGCTAACCCTAGTTGTCCTGACGCTAACCCTAGTTGTCGTGACGCTAACCCTAGTTGTCCTGACGCTAACCCTAGTTGACCTGACGCTAACCCTTGTTGTCCTGACGCTAACCCTAGCTGTCCTGACGCTAACCCTAGTTGTCCTGCCGCTAACCCTAGTTGTCATGACGCTAACCCTAGTTGTCCTGACGCTAACCCTAGTTGTCGTGACGCTAACCCTAGTTGTCCTGACGCTAACCCTAGTTGTCCTGACGCTAACCCTACTTGTCCTGACGCTAACCCTAGTTGTCCTGACGCTAACCCTAGTTGTCCTGACGCTAACCCTACTTGTCTTGACGCTAACCCTAGTTGTCCTGACGCTAACCCTACTTGTCCTGACGCTAACCCTAGTTGTCCTGACGCTAACCCTACTTGTCCTGACGCTAACCCTAGTTGTCCTGACGCTAACCCTAGTTGTCCTGACGATAACCCTAGTTGTCCTGACGCTAACCCTAGTTGTCCTGACGCTATCCCTAGTTGTCCTGACGCTAACCCGAGTTGTCCTGACGCTAACCCGAGTTGTCCTGACGCTAACCCGAGTTGTCCTGACGCTAACATTAGTTGTCCTGACGCTAACCCTAGTTGTCCTGACGCTAACCCTAGTTGCCTGACGTTAACCCTAGTTGTCCTGACGATAACCCTAGTTGTCCTGACGCTAACCCTAGTTGTCCTGACGCTAACCCTAGTTGTCCTGACGCTAACACTAGTTGTCCTGACGCTAACCCTAGTTGTCCTGACGCTAACCCTACTTGTCCTGACGCTAACCCTAGTTGTCCTGACGCTAACCCGAGTTGTCCTGACGGTAACCCTAGTTGTCCTGACGCTAACCCTACTTGTCCTGACGCTAACCCTACTTGTCCTGACGCTAACCCTAGTTGTCCTGACGGTAGCCCTAGTTGTCTTGACTATAACCCTACTTGTCCTGGCGCTAACCCTAGTTGTCCTGAAGCTAACCCTAGTCGTCCTGACGCTAACCCTACTTGTTCTGACGCTAACCCTAGTTGTCCTGACGCTAACCCTACTTGTCCTGACGCTAACCCTAGTTGTCCTGACGCTAACCCTACTTGTCCTGACGCTAACCCTAGTTGTCCTGACGCTAACCCTACTTGTCCTGACGCTAACCCTACTTGTCCTGACGCTATCCCTAGTTGTCCTGACGCTAACCCTAGTTGTCCTGACGATAACCCTAGTTGTCCTGACGCTAACCCTAGTTGTCCTGACGCTAACCCTAGTTGTCCTGACGCTAACCCGAGTTGTCCTGACGCTAACCCGAGTTGTCCTGACATTAACCCGAGTTGTCCTGACGCTAACCCTAGTTGTCCTGACGCTAACCCGAGTTGTCCTGACGCTAACATTAGTTGTCCTGACGCTAACCCTAGTTGTCCTGATGCTAACCCTAGTTGCCTGACGTTAACCCTAGTTGTCCTGACGATAACCCTAGTTGTCCTGACGCTAACCCTAGTTGTCCTGACGCTAACCCGAGTTGTCCTGACATTAACCCGAGTTGTCCTGACGCTAACCCTAGTTGTCCTGACGCTAACCCGAGTTGTCCTGACGCTAACCCTAGTTGTCCTGACGCTAACCCTAGTTGCCTGACGTTAACCCTAGTTGTACTGACGATAACCCTAGTTGTCCTGACGCTAACCCTAGTTGTCCTGACGCTAACCCTAGTTGTCCTGACGCTAACCCTATTTGTCCTGACGCTAACCCTAGTTGTCCTGACGCTAACCCTAGTTGTCCTGACGCTAACCCTAGTTGTCCTGACGCTAACCCTAGTTGTCCTGACGCTAACCCTAGTTGTCCTGACGCAAACCCTAGATGTCCTGACGCTAACCCTAGTTGTCCTGACGCTAACCCTAGTTGTCCTGACGCTAACCCTAGTTGTCCTGACGGTAACCCTAGTTGGCCTGACGCTAACCCTAGTTGTCCTGACGCTAACCCTAGTTGTCCTGATGCTAACCCTAGTTGTCGGGACGCTAACCCTAGTTGTCGTGACGCTAACCCTAGTTGTCTTGACGCTAACCCTAGTTGTCCTGACGCTAACCCTAGTTGTCCTAACGCTAACCCTAGTTGTCCTGACGCTAACCCTAGTTGTCCTGACCCTAACCCTAGTTGTCCTGACGCTAACCCTAGTTGTCCTGACGCTAACCCTAGTTGTCGTGACGCTAACCCTAGTTGTCCTGACGCTAACCCTAGTTTTCCCGAAGCTAACCCTAGTTGTCCTGACGCTAACCCTAGTTGTCGTGACGCTAACCCTAGTTGTCCTGACGCTAACCCTAGTTGACCTGACGCTAACCCTAGTTGTCCTGACGCTAACCCTAGCTGTCCTGACGCTAACCCTAGTTGTCCTGCCGCTAACCCTAGTTGTCATGACGCTAACCCTAGTTGTCCTGACGCTAACCCTAGTTGTCGTGACGCTAACCCTAGTTGTCCTGACGCTAACCCTAGTTGTCCTGACGCTAACCCTACTTGTCCTGACGCTAACCCTAGTTGTCCTGACGCTAACCCTAGTTGTCCTGACGCTAACCCTACTTGTCTTGACGCTAACCCTAGTTGTCCTGACGCTAACCCTACTTGTCCTGACGCTAACCCTAGTTGTCCTGACGCTAACCCTACTTGTCCTGACGCTAACCCTAGTTGTCCTGACGCTAACCCTAGTTGTCCTGACGATAACCCTAGTTGTCCTGACGCTAACCCTAGTTGTCCTGACGCTATCCCTAGTTGTCCTGACGCTAACCCGAGTTGTCCTGACGCTAACCCGAGTTGTCCTGACGCTAACCCGAGTTGTCCTGACGCTAACATTAGTTGTCCTGACGCTAACCCTAGTTGTCCTGACGCTAACCCTAGTTGCCTGACGTTAACCCTAGTTGTCCTGACGATAACCCTAGTTGTCCTGACGCTAACCCTAGTTGTCCTGACGCTAACCCTAGTTGTCCTGACGCTAACACTAGTTGTCCTGACGCTAACCCTAGTTGTCCTGACGCTAACCCTACTTGTCCTGACGCTAACCCTAGTTGTCCTGACGCTAACCCGAGTTGTCCTGACGGTAACCCTAGTTGTCCTGACGCTAACCCTACTTGTCCTGACGCTAACCCTACTTGTCCTGACGCTAACCCTAGTTGTCCTGACGGTAGCCCTAGTTGTCTTGACTATAACCCTACTTGTCCTGGCGCTAACCCTAGTTGTCCTGAAGCTAACCCTAGTCGTCCTGACGCTAACCCTACTTGTTCTGACGCTAACCCTAGTTGTCCTGACGCTAACCCTAGTTGCCTGACGTTAACCCTAGTTGTCCTGACGATAACCCTAGTTGTCCTGACGCTAACCCTAGTTGTCCTGACGCTAACCCTAGTTGTCCTGACGCTAACCCTATTTGTCCTGACGCTAACCCTAGTTGTCCTGACGCTAACCCTAGTTGTCCTGACGCTAACCCTAGTTGTCCTGACGCTAACCCTAGTTGTCCTGACGCTAACCCTAGTTGTCCTGACGCTAACCCTAGTTGTCCTGACGCTAACCCCATTTGTCCTGACGCTAACCCTAGTTGTCCTGACGCTAACCCTACTTGTCCTGACGCTAACCCTACTTGTCCTGACGCTAACCCTAGTTGTCCTGACGCTAACCCTACTTGTCCTGACGCTAACCCTACTTGTCCTGATGCTAACCCTACTTGTCCTGACGCTAACCCTAGTTGTCCTGACGCTAGCCCTAGTTGTCTTGACTATAACCCTACTTGTCCTGACGCTAACCCTAGTTGTCCTGACGCTAACCCTAGTTGTCCTGACGCTAACCCTACTTGTCCTGACGCTAACCCTAGTTGTCCTGACGCTAACCCTACTTGTCCTGACGCTAACCCTACTTGTCCTGACGCTAACCCTAGTTGTCCTGACGCTAACCCTACCTGTTCTGACGCTAACCCTAGTTGTCCTGACGCTAACCCTAGTTGTCCTGACGCTAACCCTAGTTGTCCTGACGCTAACCCTACTTGTCCTGACGCTATCCCTAGTTGTCCTGACGCTAACCCTAGTTGTCCTGACGCTAACCCTAGTTGTCCTGACGCTAACCCTAGTTGTCCTGACGCTAACCCTAGTTGTCCTGACGCTAACCCTAGTTGTCCCGACGCTAACCCTAGTTGTCCTGACGCTAACCCTAGTTGTCGTGACGCTAACCCTAGTTGTCCTGACGCTAACCCTAGTTGTCCTGACGCTAACCCTAGCTGTCCTGACGCTAACCCTAGTTGTCCTGACGCTAACCCTACTTGTCCTGACGCTAACCCTAGTTGTCCTGACGCTAACCCTACTTGTCCTGACGGTAACCCTAGTTGTCCTGACGCTAACCCTAGTTGTCCTGATGCTAAACCTACTTGTCCTGACGCTAACCCTAGTTGTCCTGACGCTAACCCTAGTTGTCCTGACGCTAACCCTAGTTGTCCTGACGCTAACCCTACTTGTCCTGACGCTATCCCTAGTTGTCCTGACGCTAACCCTAGTTGTCTTGACGCTAACCCTAGTTGTCCTGACGCTAACCCTAGTTGTCCTGACGCTAACCCTAGTTGTCCCGACGCTAACCCTAGTTGTCCTGACGCTAACCCTAGTTGTCGTGACGCTAACCCTAGTTGTCCTGACGCTAACCCTAGTTGACCTGACGCTAACCCTAGTTTTCCTGACGCTAACCCTAGCTGTCCTGACGCTAACCCTAGTTGTCCTGCCGCTAACCCTAGTTGTCATGACGCTAACCCTAGTTGTCCTGACGCTAACCCTAGTTGTCGTGACGCTAACCCTAGTTGTCCTGACGCTAACCCTAGTTGTCCTGACGCTAACCCTAGTTGTCCTGACGCTAACCCTACTTGTCCTGACGCTAACCCTAGTTGTCCTGACGCTAACCCTACTTGTCCTGACGCTAACCCTAGTTGTCCTGACGCTAACCCTACTTGTCCTGACGCTAACCCTAGTTGTCCTGACGCTAACCCTAGTTGTCCTGACGATAACCCTAGTTGTCCTGACGCTAACCCTAGTTGTCCTGACGCTAACCCTAGTTGTCCTGACGCTAACCCGAGTTGTCCTGACGCTAACCCGAGTTGTCCTGACGCTAACCCTAGTTGTCCTGACGCTAACCCGAGTTGTCCTGACGCTAACATTAGTTGTCCTGACGCTAACCCTAGTTGTCCTGACGCTAACCCTAGTTGCCTGACGTTAAACCTAGTTGTCCTGACGATAACCCTAGTTGTCCTGACGCTAGCCCTAGTTGTCCTGACGCTAACCCTAGTTGTCCTGACGCTAACCCTAGTTGTCCTGACGCTAAGCCTAGTTGTACTGACGCTAACCCTACTTGTCCTGACGCTAACCCTACTTGTCCTGACGCTAACCCTAGTTGTCCTGACGCTAGCCCTAGTTGTCTTGACTATAACCCTACTTGTCCTGACGCTAACCCTAGTTGTCCTGACGCTAACCCTAGTCGTCCTGACGCTAACCCTACTTGTCCTGACGCTAACCCTAGTTGTCCTGACGCTAACCCTAGTTGTCCTGACGCTAACCCTACTTGTCCTGACGCTAACCCTAGTTGTCCTGATGCTAACCCTACTTGTCCTGACGCTAACCCTAGTTGTCCTGACGCTAACCCTACTTGTCCTGACGCTAACCCTACTTGTCCTGACGCTAACCCTAGTTGTCCTGACGCTAGCCCTAGTTGTCCTGACGCTAACCCTAGTTGTCCTGACGATAACCCTAGTTGTCCTGACGCTAACCCTAGTTGTCCTGACGCTAACCCTAGTTGTCCTGACGCTAACCCGAGTTGTCCTGACGCTAACCCGAGTTGTCCTGACATTAACCCGAGTTGTCCTGACGCTAACCCTAGTTGTCCTGACACTAACCCGAGTTGTCCTGACGCTAACATTAGTTGTCCTGACGCTAACCCTAGTTGTCCTGACGCTAACCCTAGTTGCCTGATGTTAACCCTAGTTGTCCTGACGCTAACCCTAGTTGTCCTGACGCTAACCCTAGTTGTCCTGACGCTAACCCTAGTTGTCCTGACGCTAACCCTATTTGTCCTGACGCTAACCCTAGTTGTCCTGACGCTAACCCTACTTGTCCTGACGCTAACCCTACTTGTCCTGATGCTAACCCTAGTTGTCCTGACGCTAACCCTAGTTGTCCTGACGCTAACCCTACTTGTCCTGATGCTAACCCTACTTGTCCTGACGCTAACCCTAGTTGTCCTGACGCTAGCCCTAGTTGTCTTGACTATAACCCTACTTGTCCTGACGCTAACCCTAGTTGTCCTGACGCTAACCCTACTTGTCCTGACGCTAACCCTAGTTGTCCTGACGCTAACCCTACTTGTCCTGACGCTAACCCTACTTGTCCTGACGCTAACCCTAGTTGTCCTGACGCTAACCCTACTTGTCCTGACGCTAACCCTAGTTGTCCTGACGCTAACCCTAGTTGTCCTGACGCTAACCCTAGTTGTCCTGATGCTAACCCTACATGTCCTGATGCTAACCCTACTTGTCCTGACGCTAACCCTAGTTGTCCTGACGCTAACCCTACTTGTCCTGACGCTAACCCTACTTGTCCTGACGCTAACCCTAGTTGTCCTGACGCTAACCCTACTTGTCCTGACGCTAACCCTAGTTGTCCTGACGCTAACCCTAGTTGTCCTGACGCTAACCCTAGTTGTCCTGACGCTAACCCTACTTGTCCTGACGCTAACCCTAGTTGTCCTGACGCTAACCCTAGTTGTCCTGACGCTAACCCTAGTTGTCCTGCGCTAACCCTAGTTGTCCTGACGATAACCCTAGTTGTCCTGACACTAACCCTAGTTGTCCTGACGCTAACCCTAGTTGTCCTGACGCTAACCCTAGTTGTCCTGACGCTAACTCGAGTTGTCCTGACGCTAACCCGAGTTGTCCTGACGCTAACCCGAGTTGTCCTGACGCTAACCCAAGTTGTCCTGACGCTAACCCGAGTTGTCCTGACGCTAACATTAGTTGTCCTGACGCTAACCCTAGTTGTCCTGACGCTAACCCTAGTTGCCTGATGTTAACCCTAGTTGTCCTGACGCTAACCCTAGTTGTCCTGACGCTAACCCTAGTTGTCCTGACGCTAACCCTAGTTGTCCTGACGCTAACCCTATTTGTCCTGACGCTAACCCTAGTTGTCCTGACGCTAACCCTACTTGTCCTGACGCTAACCCTACTTGTCCTGATGCTAACCCTAGTTGTCCTGACGCTAACCCTAGTTGTCCTGACGCTAACCCTACTTGTCCTGATGCTAACCCTACTTGTCCTGACGCTAACCCTAGTTGTCCTGACGCTAGCCCTAGTTGTCTTGACTATAACCCTACTTGTCCTGACGCTAACCCTAGTTGTCCTGACGCTAACCCTACTTGTCCTGACGCTAACCCTAGTTGTCCTGACGCTAACCCTACTTGTCCTGACGCTAACCCTACTTGTCCTGACGCTAACCCTAGTTGTCCTGACGCTAACCCTACTTGTCCTGACGCTAACCCTAGTTGTCCTGACGCTAACCCTAGTTGTCCTGACGCTAACCCTAGTTGTCCTGATGCTAACCCTACTTGTCCTGATGCTAACCCTACTTGTCCTGACGCTAACCCTAGTTGTCCTGACGCTAACCCTACTTGTCCTGACGCTAACCCTACTTGTCCTGACGCTAACCCTAGTTGTCCTGACGCTAACCCTACTTGTCCTGACGCTAACCCTAGTTGTCCTGACGCTAACCCTAGTTGTCCTGACGCTAACCCTAGTTGTCCTGACGCTAACCCTAGTTGTCCTGACGCTAACCCTAGTTGTCCTGACGCTAACCCTAGTTGTCCTGCGCTAAACCTAGTTGTCCTGACGATAACCCTAGTTGTCCTGACACTAACCCTAGTTGTCCTGACGCTAACCCTAGTTGTCCTGACGCTAACCCGAGTTGTCCTGACGCTAACTCGAGTTGTCCTGACGCTAACCCGAGTTGTCCTGACGCTAACCCGAGTTGTCCTGACGCTAACCCAAGTTGTCCTGACGCTAACCCGAGTTGTCCTGACGCTGACCCTAGTTGTCCTCACGCTAACCCGAGTTGTCCTGACGCTAACCCTAGTTGTCCTGACGCTAACCCTAGATGTCCTGACGCTAACCCTAGTTGTCCTGACGATAACCCTAGTTGTCCTGACGATAACCCTACTTGTCCTGACGCTAACCCTAGTTGTCCTGATGCTAACCCTACTTGTTATGAGGCTAACCCTAGTTGTCCTGACGCTAACCCTAGTTGTCCTGACGCTCACCCTACTTGTCCTGACTCTAACCCTACTTGTCCTGACGCTAGCCCTACTTGTCCTGACGCTAACCCTAGTTGTCCTGACGCTAACCCTAGTTGTCCTGACGCTAACCCTAGTTGTCCTGACCCTAACCCTAGTTGTCCTGACGCTAATCCTAGTTGTCCTGACGCTAACCCTAGTTGTCCTGATGCTAACCCTAGTTGTCCTGACGCTAACCCTAGTTGTCCTGACGCTAACCCTACTTGTCCTGACGCTAACCCTACTTGTCCTGACGCTAACCCTACTTGTCCTGACGCTAACCCTAGTTGTCCTGACGCTAACTCTAGTTGTCCTGACGCTAACCCTAGTTGTCCTGACGCTAACCCTACTTGTCCTGATGCTAACCCTAGTTGTCCTGACGCTAACCCTAGTTGTCCTGACTCTAACCCTACTTGTCCTGACGCTAACCCTAGTTGTCCTGACGCTAACCCTAGTTGTCCTGACGCTAACCCTAGTTGTCCTGACGCTAACCCTAGTTGTCCTGACGCTAACCCTACTTGTCCTGACGCTAACCCTACTTGTCCTGATGCTAACCCTACTTGTTATGAGGCTAACCCTAGTTGTCCTGACGCTAACCCTAGTTGTCCTGACGCTAACCCTAGTTGTCCTGACGCTAACCCTACTTGTCCTGACGCTAACCCTAGTTGTCCTGACGCTAACCCTAGATGTCCTGACGCTAACCCTACTTGTGCTGACGCTAACCCTAGTTGTCCCGACGCTAACCCGAGTTGTCCTGACGCTAACCCGAGTTGTCCTGACGCTAACCCTAGTTGTCCTGACGCTAACCCGATTTGTCCTGACGCTTACCCTAGTTGTCCTGACGCTAACCCTAGTTGTCCTGACGCTAACCCTAGTTGTCCTGACGCTAATCCTAGTTGTCCTGACGCTAACCCTAGTTGTCCTGATGCTAACCCTAGTTGTCCTGACGCTAACCCTAGTTGTCCTGACGCTAACCCTACTTGTCCTGACGCTAACCCTACTTGTCCTGACGCTAACCCTACTTGTCCTGACGCTAACCCTACTTGTCCTGACGCTAACCCTAGTTGTCCTGACGCTAACTCTAGTTGTCCTGACGCTAACCCTAGTTGTCCTGACGCTAACCTTAGTTGTCCTGACGCTAACCCTAGTTGTCCTGACGCTAACCCTACTTGTCCTGATGCTAACCCTTGTTGTCCTGACGCTAACCCTAGTTGTCCTGACTCTAACCCTACTTGTCCTGACGCTAACCCTAGTTGTCCTGACGCTAACCCTAGTTGTCCTGACGCTAACCCTACTTGTCCTGACGCTAACCCTAGTTGTCCTGATGCTAACCCTACTTGTTATGAGGCTAACCCTAGTTGTCCTGACGCTAACCCTAGTTGTCCTGACGCTAACCCTAGTTGTCCTGACGCTAACCCTAGTTGTCCTGACGCTAACCCTACTTGTCCTGACGCTAACCCTAGTTGTCCTGACGCTAACCCTAGATGTCCTGACGCTAACCCTACTTGTGCTGACGCTAACCCTAGTTGTCCCGATGCTAACCCGAGTTGTCCTGACGCTAACCCGAGTTGTCCTGACGCTAACCCTAGTTGTCCTGACGCTAACCCGATTTGTCCTGACGCTAACCCTAGTTGTCATGACGCTAACCCTAGTTGTCCTGACGCTAACCCGAGTTGTCCTGACGTTAACCCGAGTTGTCCTGACGCTAACCCGAGTTGTCCTGACGCTAACCCGAGTTGTCGTGACGCTAACCCTAGTTGTCCTGACGCTAACCCTAGTTGTCCTAACGCTAACCCGATTTGTCCTGACGCTAACCCGAGTTGTCCTGACGCTAACCCTAGTTGTCCTGACGCTAACCCGAGTTGTCCTGACACTAACCCGAGTTGTCCTGACGCTAACCCGATTTGTCCTGACGCTAACCCTAGTTGTCCTGACGCTAACCCTAGTTGTCCTGACGCTAACCCTACTTGTCCTGACGCTAACCCTACTTGTCCTGACGCTAACCCTAGTTGTCCTGACGCTAACCCTAGTTGTCCTGATGCTAACCCTAGTTGTCCTGACGCTAACCCTAGTTGTTGTGACGCTAACCCTATTTGTCGTGACGCTAACCCTAGTTGTCCTGACGCTAACCCTAGTTGTCGTGACGCTAACCCTAGTTGTCCTGACGCTAACCCTAGTTGTCCTGACGCTAACCCTAGTTGTCGTGACGCTAACCCTAGTTGTCGTGACGCTAACCCTAGTTGTCCTGACGCTAACCCTAGTTGTCGTGACGCTAACCCTAGGTGTTCTGACGCTAACCCTAGTTGTCCTGACGCTAACCCTAGTTGTCCTGACGCTAACCCGAGTTGTCCTGACTCTGACCCTAGTTGTCCTCACGCTAACACGAGTTGTCCTGACGCTAACCCTAGTTGTCCTGACGCTAACCCTAGTTGTCCTGACGCTAACTCGAGTTGTCCTGACGCTAACCCGAGTTGTCCTGACGCTAACCCAAGTTGTCCTGACGCTAACCTGAGTTGTCCTGACGCTGACACTAGTTGTCCTGACGCTAACCCTAGTTGTCCTGACGCTAACCCTAGTTGTCCTGACGATAACCCTAGTTGTCCTGACGCTAACCCTAGATGTCCTGACGCTAACCCTACTTGTCCTGACGCTAACCCTAGTTGTCCTGACGCTAACCCTAGTTGTCCTGACGCTAACCCTAGTTGTCCTGACGCTAACCCTACTTGTCCTGACGCTAACCCTAGTTGTCCTGACGCTAACCCTAGTTGTCCTGACGCTAACCCTACTTGTCCTGACGCTAACCCTAGTTGTCCTGATGCTAACCCTACTTGTAATGAGGCTAACCCTAGTTGTCCTGACGCTAACCCTAGTTGTCCTGACGCTAACCCTACTTGTCCTGACGCTAACCCTACTTGTCCTGAAGCTAACCCTAGTTGTCCTGACGCTAACCCTAGTTGTCCTGATGCTAACCCTAGTTGTCCTGACGCTAACCCTAGTTGTCCTGACGCTAACCCTAGTTGTCCTGACCCTAACCCTAGTTGTCCTGACGCTAACCCTAGTTGTCCTGATGCTAACCCTAGTTGTCCTGACGCTAACCCTCCTTGTCCTGACGCTAACCCTACTTGTCCTGACGCTAACCCTACTTGTCCTGACGCTAACCCTAGTTGTCCTGACGCTAACCCTAGTTGTCCTGACGCTAACTCTAGTTGTCCTGACGCTAACCCTAGTTGTCCTGACGCTAACCCTAGTTGTCCTGACGCTAACCCTAGTTGTCCTGACGCTAACCCTACTTGTCCTGACGCTAACCCTAGTTGTCCTGACGCTAACCCTAGTTGTCCTGACGCTAACCCTAGTTGTCCTGACGCTAACCCTACTTGTCCTGATGCTAACCCTAGTTGTCCTGACGCTAACCCTAGTTGTCCTGACTCTAACCCTACTTGTCCTGACGCTAACCCTAGTTGTCCTGACGCTAACCCTAGTTGTCCTGACGCTAACCCTAGTTGTCCTGACGCTAACCCTACTTGTCCTGATGCTAACCCTAGTTGTCCTGACGCTAACCCTAGATGTCCTGACGCTAACCCTACTTGTGCTGACGCTAACCCTAGTTGTCCCGACGCTAACCCGAGTTGTCCTGACGCTAACCCGAGTTGTCCAGACGCTAACCCTAGTTGTCCTGACGCTAACCCTAGTTGTCCTGACGCTAACCCGATTTGTCCTGACGCTAACCCTAGTTGTCCTGACGCTAACCCTAGTTGTCCTGACGCTAACCCGAGTTGTCCTGACGTTAACCCGAGTTGTCCTGACGCTAACCCGAGTTGTCCTGACGCTAACCCGAGTTGTCGTGACGCTAACCCTAGTTGTCCTGACGCTAACCCTACTTGTCCTGACGCTAACCCTAGTTGTCCTGACGCTAACCCTAGTTGTCCTGACGCTAACCCTACTTGTCCTGACGCTAACCCTAGTTGTCCTGATGCTAACCCTACTTGTAATGAGGCTAACCCTAGTTGTCCTGAAGCTAACCCTAGTTGTCCTGACGCTAACCCTACTTGTCCTGACGCTAACCCTACTTGTCCTGACGCTGACCCTAGTTGTCCTGATGCTAACCCTAGTTGTCCTGACGCTATCCCTAGTTGTCCTGACGCTAACCCTAGTGGTCCTGACCCTAACCCTAGTTGTCCTGACGCTAATCCTAGTTGTCCTGACGCTAACCCTAGTTGTCCTGACGCTAACCCTAGTTGTCCTGACGCTAACCCTACTTGTCCTGATGCTAACCCTACTTGTCCTGACGCTAACCCTACTTGTCCTGACGCTAACCCTACTTGTCCTGACGCTATCCCTAGTTGTCCTGACGCTAACCCTAGTTGTCCTGACGCTAACCCTAGTTGTTCTGACGCTAACCCTAGTTGTCCTGACGCTAACCCTAGTTGTCCCGACGCTAACCCTAGTTGTCCTGACGCTAACCCTAGTTGTCGTGACGCTAACCCTAGTTGTCCTGACGCTAACCCTAGTTGTCCTGACGCTAACCCTAGATGTCCTGACGCTAACCCTAGTTGTCCTGACGCTAACCCTACTTGTCCTGACGCTAACCCTAGTTGTCCTGACGCTAACCCTACTTGTCCTGACGCTAACCCTAGTTGTCCTGACGCTAACCCTAGTTGTCCTGATGCTAACCCTACTTGTCCTGACGCTAACCCTACTTGTCCTGACGCTAACCCTAGTTGTCCTGACGCTAACCCTAGTTGTCCTGACGCTAACCCTAGTTGTCCTGACGCTAACCCTACTTGTCCTGACGCTATCCCTAGTTGTCCTGACGCTAACCCTAGTTGTCCTGACGCTAACCCTAGTTGTCCTGACGCTAACCCTAGTTGTCCTGACGCTAACCCTAGTTGTCCCGACGCTAACCCTAGTTGTCCTGACGCTAACCCTAGTTGTCGTGACGCTAACCCTAGTTGTCCTGACGCTAACCCTAGTTGACCTGACGCTAACCCTAGTTTTCCTGACGCTAACCCTAGCTGTCCTGACGCTAACCCTAGTTGTCCTGCCGCTAACCCTAGTTGTCATGACGCTAACCCTAGTTGTCCTGACGCTAACCCTAGTTGTCGTGACGCTAACCCTAGTTGTCCTGACGCTAACCCTAGTTGTCCTGACGCTAACCCTACTTGTCCTGACGCTAACCCTAGTTGTCCTGACGCTAACCCTACTTGTCCTGACGCTAACCCTAGTTGTCCTGACGCTAACCCTACTTGTCCTGACGCTAACCCTAGTTGTCCTGACGCTAACCCTAGTTGTCCTGACGATAACCCTAGTTGTCCTGACGCTAACCCTAGTTGTCCTGATGCTAACCATAGTTGTCCTGACGCTAACCCGAGTTGTCCTGACGCTAACCCGAGTTGTCCTGACGCTAACATTAGTTGTCATGACGCTAACCCTAGTTGTCCTGACGCTAACCCTAGTTGCCTGACGTTAACCCTAGTTGTCCTGACGATAACCCTAGTTGTCCTGACGCTAGCCCTAGTTGTCCTGACGCTAACCCTAGTTGTCCTGACGCTAACCCTAGTTGTCCTGACGCTAAGCCTAGTTGTACTGACGCTAACCCTACTTGTCCTGACGCTAACCCTACTTGTCCTGACGCTAACCCTAGTTGTCCTGACGCTAGCCCTAGTTGTCTTGACTATAACCCTACTTGTCCTGACGCTAACCCTAGTTGTCCTGACGCTAACCCTAGTCGTCCTGACGCTAACCCTACTTGTCCTGACGCTAACCCTAGTTGTCCTGACGCTAACCCTAGTTGTCCTGACGCTAACCCTACTTGTCCTGACGCTAACCCTAGTTGTCCTGATGCTAACCCTACTTGTCCTGACGCTAACCCTAGTTGTCCTGACGCTAACCCTACTTGTCCTGACGCTAACCCTAGTTGTCCTGACGCTAACCCTAGTTGTCCTGACGATAACCCTAGTTGTCCTGACGCTAACCCTAGTTGTCCTGACGCTAACCCGAGTTGTCCTGACGCTAACCCGAGTTGTCCTGACATTAACCCGAGTTGTCCTGACGCTAACCCTAGTTGTCCTGACACTAACCCGAGTTGTCCTGACGCTAACATTAGTTGTCCTGACGCTAACCCTAGTTGTCCTGACGCTAACCCTAGTTGCCTGATGTTAACCCTAGTTGTCCTGACGCTAACCCTAGTTGTCCTGACGCTAACCCTAGTTGTCCTGACGCTAACCCTAGTTGTCCTGACGCTAACCCTATTTGTCCTGACGCTAACCCTAGTTGTCCTGACGCTAACCCTACTTGTCCTGACGCTAACCCTACTTGTCCTGATGCTAACCCTAGTTGTCCTGACGCTAACCCTAGTTGTCCTGACGCTAACCCTACTTGTCCTGATGCTAACCCTACTTGTCCTGACGCTAACCCTAGTTGTCCTGACGCTAGCCCTAGTTGTCTTGACTATAACCCTACTTGTCCTGACGCTAACCCTAGTTGTCCTGACGCTAACCCTACTTGTCCTGACGCTAACCCTAGTTGTCCTGACGCTAACCCTACTTGTCCTGACGCTAACCCTAGTTGTCCTGACGCTAACCCTACTTGTCCTGACGCTAACCCTACTTGTCCTGACGCTAACCCTAGTTGTCCTGACGCTAACCCTAGTTGTCCTGACGCTAACCCTAGTTGTCCTGATGCTAACCCTACTTGTCCTGATGCTAACCCTACTTGTCCTGACGCTAACCCTAGTTGTCCTGACGCTAACCCTACTTGTCCTGACGCTAACCCTACTTGTCCTGACGCTAACCCTAGTTGTCCTGACGCTAACCCTACTTGCCCTGACGCTAACCCTAGTTGTCCTGACGCTAACCCTAGTTGTCCTGACGCTAACCCTACTTGTCCTGACGCTAACCCTAGTTGTCCTGACGCTAACCCTACTTGTCCTGACGCTAACCCTAGTTGTCCTGACGCTAACCCTAGTTGTCCTGACGCTAACCCTAGTTGTCCTGCGCTAACCCTAGTTGTCCTGACGATAACCCTAGTTGTCCTGACACTAACCCTAGTTGTCCTGACGCTAACCCTAGTTGTCCTGACGCTAACCCTAGTTGTCCTGACGCTAACTCGAGTTGTCCTGACGCTAACCCGAGTTGTCCTGACGCTAACCCGAGTTGTCCTGACGCTAACCCAAGTTGTCCTGACGCTAACCCGAGTTGTCCTGACGCTGACCCTAGTTGTCCTCACGCTAACCCGAGTTGTCCTGACGCTAACCCTAGTTGTCCTGACGCTAACCCTAGATGTCCTGACGCTAACCCTAGTTGTCCTGACGATAACCCTAGTTGTCCTGACGATAACCCTACTTGTCCTGACGCTAACCCTAGTTGTCCTGATGCTAACCCTACTTGTTATGAGGCTAACCCTAGTTGTCCTGACGCTAACCCTAGTTGTCCTGACGCTCACCCTACTTGTCCTGACTCTAACCCTACTTGTCCTGACGCTAGCCCTACTTGTCCTGACGCTAACCCTAGTTGTCCTGACGCTAACCCTAGTTGTCCTGACGCTAACCCTAGTTGTCCTGACCCTAACCCTAGTTGTCCTGACGCTAATCCTAGTTGTCCTGACGCTAACCCTAGTTGTCCTGATGCTAACCCTAGTTGTCCTGACGTTAACCCTAGTTGTCCTGACGCTAACCCTACTTGTCCTGACGCTAACCCTACTTGTCCTGACGCTAACCCTACTTGTCCTGACGCTAACCCTAGTTGTCCTGACGCTAACTCTAGTTGTCCTGACGCTAACCCTAGTTGTCCTGACGCTAACCCTAGTTGTCCTGATGCTAACCCTACTTGTCCTGATGCTAACCCTAGTTGTCCTGACGCTAACCCTAGTTGCCCTGACTCTAACCCTACTTGTCCTGACGCTAACCCTAGTTGTCCTGACGCTAACCCTAGTTGTCCTGACGCTAACCCTAGGTGTCCTGACGCTAACCCTAGTTGTCCTGACGCTAACCCTACTTGTCCTGACGCTAACCCTACTTGTCCTGATGCTAACCCTACTTGTTATGAGGCTAACCCTAGTTGTCCTGACGCTAACCCTAGTTGGCCTGACGCTAACCCTAGTTGTCCTGACGCTAACCCTACTTGTCCTGACGCTAACCCTAGTTGTCCTGACGCTAACCCTAGATGTCCTGACGCTAACCCTACTTGTGCTGACGCTAACCCTAGTTGTCCCGACGCTAACCCGAGTTGTCCTGACGCTAACCCGAGTTGTCCTGACGCTAACCCTAGTTGTCCTGACGCTAACCCGATTTGTCCTGACGCTTACCCTAGTTGTCCTGACGCTAACCCTAGTTGTCCTGACGCTAACCCTAGTTGTCCTGACGCTAATCCTAGTTGTCCTGACGCTAACCCTAGTTGTCCTGATGCTAACCCTAGTTGTCCTGACGCTAACCCTAGTTGTCCTGACGCTAACCCTACTTGTCCTGACGCTAACCCTACTTGTCCTGACGCTAACCCTACTTGTCCTGACGCTAACCCTACTTGTCCTGACGCTAACCCTAGTTGTCCTGACGCTAACTCTAGTTGTCCTGACGCTAACCCTAGTTGTCCTGACGCTAACCCTAGTTGTCCTGACGCTAACCCTAGTTGTCCTGACGCTAACCCTACTTGTCCTGATGCTAACCCTTGTTGTCCTGACGCTAACCCTAGTTGTCCTGACTCTAACCCTACTTGTCCTGACGCTAACCCTAGTTGTCCTGACGCTAACCCTAGTTGTCCTGACGCTAACCCTACTTGTCCTGACGCTAACCCTAGTTGTCCTGATGCTAACCCTACTTGTTATGAGGCTAACCCTAGTTGTCCTGACGCTAACCCTAGTTGTCCTGATGCTAACCCTAGTTGTCCTGACGCTAACCCTAGTTGTCCTGACGCTAACCCTACTTGTCCTGACGCTAACCCTAGTTGTCCTGACGCTAACCCTAGATGTCCTGACGCTAACCCTACTTGTGCTGACGCTAACCCTAGTTGTCCGATGCTAACCCGAGTTGTCCTGACGCTAACCCGAGTTGTCCTGACGCTAACCCTAGTTGTCCTGACGCTAACCCGATTTGTCCTGACGCTAACCCTAGTTGTCCTGACGCTAACCCTAGTTGTCCTGACGCTAACCCGAGTTGTCCTGACGTTAACCCGAGTTGTCCTGACGCTAACCCGAGTTGTCCTGACGCTAACCCGAGTTGTCGTGACGCTAACCCTAGTTGTCCTGACGCTAACCATAGTTGTCCTAACGCTAACCCGATTTGTCCTGACGCTAACCCGAGTTGTCCTGACGCTAACCCTAGTTGTCCTGACGCTAACCCTAGTTGTCCTGACGCTAACCCTAGATGTCCTGACGCTAACCCTACTTGTGCTGACGCTAACCCTAGTTGTCCGATGCTAACCCGAGTTGTCCTGACGCTAACCCGAGTTGTCCTGACGCTAACCCTAGTTGTCCTGACGCTAACCCGATTTGTCCTGACGCTAACCCTAGTTGTCCTGACGCTAACCCTAGTTGTCCTGACGCTAACCCGAGTTGTCCTGACGTTAACCCGAGTTGTCCTGACGCTAACCCGAGTTGTCCTGACGCTAAACCGAGTTGTCGTGACGCTAACCCTAGTTGTCCTGACGCTAACCCTAGTTGTCCTAACGCTAACCCGATTTGTCCTGACGCTAACCCGAGTTGTCCTGACGCTAACCCTAGTTGTCCTGACGCTAACCCGAGTTGTCCTGACACTAACCCGAGTTGTCCTGACGCTAACCCGATTTGTCCTGACGCTAACCCTAGTTGTCCTGACGCTAACCCTAGTTGTCCTGACGCTAACCCTACTTGTCCTGACGCTAACCCTACTTGTCCTGACGCTAACCCTAGTTGTCCTGACGCTAACCCTAGTTGTCCTGACGCTAACCCTAGTTGTCCTGATGCTAACCCTAGTTGTCCTGACGCTAACCCTAGTTGTTGTGACGCTAACCCTATTTGTCGTGACGCTAACCCTAGTTGTCCTGACGCTAACCCTAGTTGTCGTGACGCTAACCCTAGTTGTCCTGACGCTAACCCTAGTTGTCCTGACGCTAACCCTAGTTGTCCTGACGCTAACCCTACTTGTCCTGATGCTAACCCTAGTTGTCCTGACGCTAACCCTAGATGTCCTGACGCTAACCCTACTTGTGCTGACGCTAACCCTAGTTGTCCCGACGCTAACCCGAGTTGTCCTGACGCTAACCCGAGTTGTCCTGACGCTAACCCTAGTTGTCCTGACGCTAACCCTAGTTGTCCTGACGCTAACCCGATTTGTCCTGACGCTAACCCTAGTTGTCCTGACGCTAACCCTAGTTGTCCTGACGCTAACCCGAGTTGTCCTGACGTTAACCCGAGTTGTCCTGACGCTAACCCGAGTTGTCCTGACGCTAACCCGAGTTGTCGTGACGCTAACCCTAGTTGTCCTGACGCTAACCCTACTTGTCCTGACGCTAACCCTAGTTGTCCTGACGCTAACCCTAGTTGTCCTGACGCTAACCCTACTTGTCCTGACGCTAACCCTAGTTGTCCTGATGCTAACCCTACTTGTAATGAGGCTAACCCTAGTTGTCCTGAAGCTAACCCTAGTTGTCCTGACGCTAACCCTACTTGTCCTGACGCTAACCCTACTTGTCCTGACGCTGACCCTAGTTGTCCTGATGCTAACCCTAGTTGTCCTGACGCTAACCCTAGTTGTCCTGACGCTAACCCTACTTGTCCTGACGCTAACCCTACTTGTCCTGACGCTAACCCTTGTTGTCCTGACGCTAACCCTAGTTGTCCTGACGCTAACCCTAGTTGTCCTGATGCTAACCCTAGTTGTCCTGACGCTAACCCTAGTTGTTGTGACGCTAACCCTATTTGTCGTGACGCTAACCCTAGTTGTCCTGACGCTAACCCTAGTTGTCGTGACGCTAACCCTAGTTGTCCTGACGCTAACCCTAGTTGTCCTGACGCTAACCCTAGTTGTCCTGACGCTAACCCTACTTGTCCTGATGCTAACCCTAGTTGTCCTGACGCTAACCCTAGATGTCCTGACGCTAACCCTACTTGTGCTGACGCTAACCCTAGTTGTCCCGACGCTAACCCGAGTTGTCCTGACGCTAACCCGAGTTGTCCTGACGCTAACCCTAGTTGTCCTGACGCTAACCCTAGTTGTCCTGACGCTAACCCGATTTGTCCTGACGCTAACCCTAGTTGTCCTGACGCTAACCCTAGTTGTCCTGACGCTAACCCGAGTTGTCCTGACGTTAACCCGAGTTGTCCTGACGCTAACCCGAGTTGTCCTGACGCTAACCCGAGTTGTCGTGACGCTAACCCTAGTTGTCCTGACGCTAACCCTACTTGTCCTGACGCTAACCCTAGTTGTCCTGACGCTAACCCTAGTTGTCCTGACGCTAACCCTACTTGTCCTGACGCTAACCCTAGTTGTCCTGATGCTAACCCTACTTGTAATGAGGCTAACCCTAGTTGTCCTGAAGCTAACCCTAGTTGTCCTGACGCTAACCCTACTTGTCCTGACGCTAACCCTACTTGTCCTGACGCTGACCCTAGTTGTCCTGATGCTAACCCTAGTTGTCCTGACGCTAACCCTAGTTGTCCTGACGCTAACCCTAGTTGTCCTGACCCTAACCCTAGTTGTCCTGACGCTGATCCTAGTTGTCCTGACGCTAACCCTAGTTGTCCTGACGCTAACCCTAGTTGTCCTGACGCTAACCCTACTTGTCCTGATGCTAACCCTACTTGTCCTGACGCTAACCCTACTTGTCCTGACGCTAACCCTACTTGTCCTGACGCTATCCCTAGTTGTCCTGACGCTAACCCTAGTTGTCCTGACGCTAACCCTAGTTGTCCTGACGCTAACCCTAGTTGTCCTGACGCTAACCCTAGTTGTCCCGACGCTAACCCTAGTTGTCCTGACGCTAACCCTAGTTGTCGTGACGCTAACCCTAGTTGTCCTGACGCTAACCCTAGTTGTCCTGACGCTAACCCTAGCTGTCCTGACGCTAACCCTAGTTGTCCTGACGCTAACCCTACTTGTCCTGATGCTAACCCTACTTGTCCTGACGCTAACCCTACTTGTCCTGACGCTAACCCTACTTGTCCTGACGCTATCCCAAGTTGTCCTGACGCTAACCCTAGTTGTCCTGACGCTAACCCTAGTTGTCCTGACGCTAACCCTAGTTGTCCCGACGCTAACCCTAGTTGTCCTGACGCTAACCCTAGTTGTCGTGACGCTAACCCTAGTTGTCCTGACGCTAACCCTAGTTGTCCTGACGCTAACCCTAGCTGTCCTGACGCTAACCCTAGTTGTCCTGACGCTAACCCTACTTGTCCTGACGCTAACCCTAGTTGTCCTGACGCTAACCCTACTTGTCCTGACGCTAACCCTAGTTGTCCTGACGCTAACCCTAGTTGTCCTGATGCTAACCCTACTTGTCCTGACGCTAACCCTACTTGTCCTGACGCTAACCCTAGTTGTCCTGACGCTAACCCTAGTTGTCCTGACGCTAACCCTAGTTGTCCTGACGCTAACCCTACTTGTCCTGACGCTATCCCTAGTTGTCCTGACGCTAACCCTAGTTGTCCTGACGCTAACCCTAGTTGTCCTGACGCTAACCCTAGTTGTCCTGACGCTAACCCTAGTTGTCCCGACGCTAACCCTAGTTGTCCTGACGCTAACCCTAGTTGTCGTGACGCTAACCCTAGTTGTCCTGACGCTAACCCTAGTTGACCTGACGCTAACCCTAGTTTTCCTGACGCTAACCCTAGCTGTCCTGACGCTAACCCTAGTTGTCCTGCCGCTAACCCTAGTTGTCATGACGCTAACCCTAGTTGTCCTGACGCTAACCCTAGTTGTCGTGACGCTAACCCTAGTTGTCCTGACGCTAACCCTAGTTGTCCTGACGCTAACCCTACTTGTCCTGACGCTAACCCTAGTTGTCCTGACGCTAACCCTACTTGTCCTGACGCTAACCCTAGTTGTCCTGACGCTAACCCTACTTGTCCTGACGCTAACCCTAGTTGTCCTGACGCTAACCCTAGTTGTCCTGACGATAACCCTAGTTGTCCTGACGCTAACCCTAGTTGTCCTGACGCTAACCCTAGTTGTCCTGACGCTAACCCGAGTTGTCCTGACGCTAACCCGAGTTGTCCTGACGCTAACATTAGTTGTCCTGACGCTAACCCTAGTTGTCCTGACGCTAACCCTAGTTGCCTGACGTTAACCCTAGTTGTCCTGACGATAACCCTAGTTGTCCTGACGCTAGCCCTAGTTGTCCTGACGCTAACCCTAGTTGTCCTGACGCTAACCCTAGTTGTCCTGACGCTAAGCCTAGTTGTACTGACACTAACCCTACTTGTCCTGACGCTAACCCTACTTGTCCTGACGCTAACCCTAGTTGTCCTGACGCTAGCCCTAGTTGTCTTGACTATAACCCTACTTGTCCTGACGCTAACCCTAGTTGTCCTGACGCTAACCCTAGTCGTCCTGACGCTAACCCTACTTGTCCTGACGCTAACCCTAGTTGTCCTGACGCTAACCCTAGTTGTCCTGACGCTAACCCTACTTGTCCTGACGCTAACCCTAGTTGTCCTGATGCTAACCCTACTTGTCCTGACGCTAACCCTAGTTGTCCTGACGCTAACCCTACTTGTCCTGACGCTAACCCTAGTTGTCCTGACGCTAACCCTAGTTGTCCTGACGATTACCCTAGTTGTCCTGACGCTAACCCTAGTTGTCCTGACGCTAACCCTAGTTGTCCTGACGCTAACCCGAGTTGTCCTGACGCTAACCCGAGATGTCCTGACATTAACCCGAGTTGTCCTGACGCTAACCCTAGTTGTCCTGACACTAACCCGAGTTGTCCTGACGCTAACATTAGTTGTCCTGACGCTAACCCTAGTTGTCCTGACGCTAACCCTAGTTGCCTGATGTTAACCCTAGTTGTCCTGACGCTAACCCTAGTTGTCCTGACGCTAACCCTAGTTGTCCTGACGCTAACCCTAGTTGTCCTGACGCTAACCCTATTTGTCCTGACGCTAACCCTAGTTGTCCTGATGCTAACCCTACTTGTCCTGACGCTAACCCTACTTGTCCTGTTGCTAACCCTAGTTGTCCTGACGCTAACCCTAGTTGTCCTGACGCTAACCCTACTTGTCCTGATGCTAACCCTACTTGTCCTGACGCTAACCCTAGTTGTCCTGACGCTAGCCCTAGTTGTCTTGACTATAACCCTACTTGTCCTGACGCTAACCCTAGTTGTCCTGACGCTAACCCTACTTGTCCTGACGCTAACCTTAGTTGTCCTGACGCTAACCCTACTTGTCCTGACGCTAACCCTACTTGTCCTGACGCTAACCCTAGTTGTCCTGACGCTAACCCTACTTGTCCTGACGCTAACCCTACTTGTCCTGACGCTAACCCTAGTTGTCCTGACGTTAACCCTAGTTGTCCTGACGCTAACCCTAGTTGTCCTGATGCTAACCCTACTTGTCCTGATGCTAACCCTACTTGTCCTGACGCTAACCCTAGTTGTCCTGACGCTAACCCTACTTGTCCTGACGCTAACCCTACTTGTCCTGACGCTAACCCTACTTGTCCTGACGCTAACCCTACTTGTCCTGACACTAACCCTAGTTGTCCTGACGCTAACCCTAGTTGTCCTGACGCTAACCCTAGTTGTCCTGACGCTAACTCGAGTTGTCCTGACGCTAACCCGAGTTGTCCTGACGCTAACCCGAGTTGTCCTGACGCTAACCCAAGTTGTCCTGACGCTAACCCGAGTTGTCCTGACGCTGACCCTAGTTGTCCTCACGCTAACCCGAGTTGTCCTGACGCTAACCCTAGTTGTCCTGACGCTAACCCTAGATGTCCTGACGCTAACCCTAGTTGTCCTGACGATAACCCTAGTTGTCCTGACGATAACCCTACTTGTCCTGACGCTAACCCTAGTTGTCCTGATGCTAACCCTACTTGTTATGAGGCTAACCCTAGTTGTCCTGACGCTAACCCTAGTTGTCCTGACGCTCACCCTACTTGTCCTGACTCTAACCCTACTTGTCCTGACGCTAGCCCTACTTGTCCTGACGCTAACCCTAGTTGTCCTGACGCTAACCCTAGTTGTCCTGACGCTAACCCTAGTTGTCCTGACCCTAACCCTAGTTGTCCTGACGCTAATCCTAGTTGTCCTGACGCTAACCCTAGTTGTCCTGATGCTAACCCTAGTTGTCCTGACGCTAACCCTAGTTGTCCTGACGTTAACCCTACTTGTCCTGACGCTAACCCTACTTGTCCTGACGCTAACCCTACTTGTCCTGACGCTAACCCTACTTGTCCTGACGCTAACCCTAGTTGTCCTGACGCTAACTCTAGTTGTCCTGACGCTAACCCTAGTTGTCCTGACGCTAACCCTAGTTGTCCTGATGCTAACCCTACTTGTCCTGATGCTAACCCTAGTTGTCCTGACGCTAACCCTAGTTGTCCTGACTCTAACCCTACTTGTCCTGACGCTAACCCTAGTTGTCCTGACGCTAACCCTAGTTGTCCTGACGCTAACCCTAGTTGTCCTGACGCTAACCCTAGTTGTCCTGACGCTAACCCTACTTGTCCTGATGCTAACCCTACTTGTCCTGATGCTAACCCTACTTGTTATGAGGCTAACCCTAGTTGTCCTGACGCTAACCCTAGTTGTCCTGACGCTAACCCTAGTTGTCCTGACGCTAACCCTACTTGTCCTGACGCTAACCCTAGTTGTCCTGACGCTAACCCTAGATGTCCTGACGCTAACCCTACTTGTGCTGACTCTAACCCTAGTTGTCCCGACGCTAACCCGAGTTGTCCTGACGCTAACCCGAGTTGTCCTGACGCTAACCCTAGTTGTCCTGACGCTAACCCGATTTGTCCTGACGCTTACCCTAGTTGTCCTGACGCTAACCCTAGTTGTCCTGACGCTAACCCTAGTTGTCCTGACGCTAATCCTAGTTGTCCTGACGCTAACCCTAGTTGTCCTGATGCTAACCCTAGTTGTCCTGACGCTAACCCTAGTTGTCCTGACGCTAACCCTACTTGTCCTGACGCTAACCCTACTTGTCCTGACGCTAACCCTACTTGTCCTGACGCTAACCCTACTTGTCCTGACGCTAACCCTTGTTGTCCTGACGCTAACTCTAGTTGTCCTGACGCTAACCCTAGTTGTCCTGACGCTAACCCTAGTTGTCCTGACGCTAACCCTAGTTGTCCTGACGCTAACCCTACTTGTCCTGATGCTAACCCTTGTTGTCCTGACGCTAACCCTAGTTGTCCTGACTCTAACCCTACTTGTCCTGACGCTAACCCTAGTTGTCCTGACGCTAACCCTAGTTGTCCTGACGCTAACCCTACTTGTCCTGACGCTAACCCTAGTTGTCCTGATGCTAACCCTACTTGTTATGAGGCTAACCCTAGTTGTCCTGACGCTAACCCTAGTTGTCCTGACGCTAACCCTAGTTGTCCTGACGCTAACCCTAGTTGTCCTGACGCTAACCCTACTTGTCCTGACGCTAACCCTAGTTGTCCTGACGCTAACCCTAGATGTCCTGACGCTAACCCTACTTGTGCTGACGCTAACCCTAGTTGTCCCGATGCTAACCCGAGTTGTCCTGACGCTAACCCGAGTTGTCCTGACGCTAACCCTAGTTGTCCTGACGCTAACCCGATTTGTCCTGACGCTAACCCTAGTTGTCCTGACGCTAACCCTAGTTGTCCTGACGCTAACCCGAGTTGTCCTGACGTTAACCCGAGTTGTCCTGACGCTAACCCGAGTTGTCCTGACGTTAACCCGAGTTGTCCTGACGCTAACCCTAGTTGTCCTGACGCTAACCCTAGTTGTCCTGACGCTAACCCTAGTTGTCCTGACGCTAACCCTAGTTGTCCTGACGCTAACCCTATTTGTCCTGACGCTAACCCTAGTTGTCCTGACGCTAACCCTACTTGTCCTGACGCTAACCCTACTTGTCCTGTTGCTAACCCTAGTTGTCCTGACGCTAACCCTAGTTGTCCTGACGCTAACCCTACTTGTCCTGATGCTAACCCTACTTGTCCTGACGCTAACCCTAGTTGTCCTGACGCTAGCCCTAGTTGTCTTGACTATAACCCTACTTGTCCTGACGCTAACCCTAGTTGTCCTGACGCTAACCCTACTTGTCCTGACGCTAACCTTAGTTGTCCTGACGCTAACCCTACTTGTCCTGACGCTAACCCTACTTGTCCTGACGCTAACCCTAGTTGTCCTGACGCTAACCCTACTTGTCCTGACGCTAACCCTACTTGTCCTGACGCTAACCCTAGTTGTCCTGACGTTAACCCTAGTTGTCCTGACGCTAACCCTAGTTGTCCTGATGCTAACCCTACTTGTCCTGATGCTAACCCTACTTGTCCTGACGCTAACCCTAGTTGTCCTGACGCTAACCCTACTTGTCCTGACGCTAACCCTACTTGTCCTGACGCTAACCCTACTTGTCCTGACGCTAACCCTACTTGTCCTGACACTAACCCTAGTTGTCCTGACGCTAACCCTAGTTGTCCTGACGCTAACCCTAGTTGTCCTGACGCTAACTCGAGTTGTCCTGACGCTAACCCGAGTTGTCCTGACGCTAACCCGAGTTGTCCTGACGCTAACCCAAGTTGTCCTGACGCTAACCCGAGTTGTCCTGACGCTGACCCTAGTTGTCCTCACGCTAACCCGAGTTGTCCTGACGCTAACCCTAGTTGTCCTGACGCTAACCCTAGATGTCCTGACGCTAACCCTAGTTGTCCTGACGATAACCCTAGTTGTCCTGACGATAACCCTACTTGTCCTGACGCTAACCCTAGTTGTCCTGATGCTAACCCTACTTGTTATGAGGCTAACCCTAGTTGTCCTGACGCTAACCCTAGTTGTCCTGACGCTCACCCTACTTGTCCTGACTCTAACCCTACTTGTCCTGACGCTAGCCCTACTTGTCCTGACGCTAACCCTAGTTGTCCTGACGCTAACCCTAGTTGTCCTGACGCTAACCCTAGTTGTCCTGACCCTAACCCTAGTTGTCCTGACGCTAATCCTAGTTGTCCTGACGCTAACCCTAGTTGTCCTGATGCTAACCCTAGTTGTCCTGACGCTAACCCTAGTTGTCCTGACGTTAACCCTACTTGTCCTGACGCTAACCCTACTTGTCCTGACGCTAACCCTACTTGTCCTGACGCTAACCCTACTTGTCCTGACGCTAACCCTAGTTGTCCTGACGCTAACTCTAGTTGTCCTGACGCTAACCCTAGTTGTCCTGACGCTAACCCTAGTTGTCCTGATGCTAACCCTACTTGTCCTGATGCTAACCCTAGTTGTCCTGACGCTAACCCTAGTTGTCCTGACTCTAACCCTACTTGTCCTGACGCTAACCCTAGTTGTCCTGACGCTAACCCTAGTTGTCCTGACGCTAACCCTAGTTGTCCTGACGCTAACCCTAGTTGTCCTGACGCTAACCCTACTTGTCCTGATGCTAACCCTACTTGTCCTGATGCTAACCCTACTTGTTATGAGGCTAACCCTAGTTGTCCTGACGCTAACCCTAGTTGTCCTGACGCTAACCCTAGTTGTCCTGACGCTAACCCTACTTGTCCTGACGCTAACCCTAGTTGTCCTGACGCTAACCCTAGATGTCCTGACGCTAACCCTACTTGTGCTGACTCTAACCCTAGTTGTCCCGACGCTAACCCGAGTTGTCCTGACGCTAACCCGAGTTGTCCTGACGCTAACCCTAGTTGTCCTGACGCTAACCCGATTTGTCCTGACGCTTACCCTAGTTGTCCTGACGCTAACCCTAGTTGTCCTGACGCTAACCCTAGTTGTCCTGACGCTAATCCTAGTTGTCCTGACGCTAACCCTAGTTGTCCTGATGCTAACCCTAGTTGTCCTGACGCTAACCCTAGTTGTCCTGACGCTAACCCTACTTGTCCTGACGCTAACCCTACTTGTCCTGACGCTAACCCTACTTGTCCTGACGCTAACCCTTGTTGTCCTGACGCTAACTCTAGTTGTCCTGACGCTAACCCTAGTTGTCCTGACGCTAACCCTAGTTGTCCTGACGCTAACCCTACTTGTCCTGATGCTAACCCTTGTTGTCCTGACGCTAACCCTAGTTGTCCTGACTCTAACCCTACTTGTCCTGACGCTAACCCTAGTTGTCCTGACGCTAACCCTAGTTGTCCTGACGCTAACCCTACTTGTCCTGACGCTAACCCTAGTTGTCCTGATGCTAACCCTACTTGTTATGAGGCTAACCCTAGTTGTCCTGACGCTAACCCTAGTTGTCCTGACGCTAACCCTAGTTGTCCTGACGCTAACCCTAGTTGTCCTGACGCTAACCCTACTTGTCCTGACGCTAACCCTAGTTGTCCTGACGCTAACCCTAGATGTCCTGACGCTAACCCTACTTGTGCTGACGCTAACCCTAGTTGTCCCGATGCTAACCCGAGTTGTCCTGACGCTAACCCGAGTTGTCCTGACGCTAACCCTAGTTGTCCTGACGCTAACCCGATTTGTCCTGACGCTAACCCTAGTTGTCCTGACGCTAACCCTAGTTGTCCTGACGCTAACCCGAGTTGTCCTGACGTTAACCCGAGTTGTCCTGACGCTAACCCGAGTTGTCCTGACGCTAACCCGAGTTGTCGTGACGCTAACCCTAGTTGTCCTGACGCTAACCCTAGTTGTCCTAACGCTAACCCGATTTGTCCTGACGCTAACCCGAGTTGTCCTGACGCTAACCCTAGTTGTCCTGACGCTAACCCGAGTTGTCCTGACACTAACCCGAGTTGTCCTGACGCTAACCCTAGTTGTCCTGACGCTAACCCTAGTTGTCCTGACGCTAACCCTACTTGTCCTGACGCTAACCCTACTTGTCCTGACGCTAACCCTAGTTGTCCTGACGCTAACCCTAGTTGTCCTGATGCTAACCCTAGTTGTCCTGACGCTAACCCTAGTTGTTGTGACGCTAACCCTATTTGTCGTGACGCTAACCCTAGTTGTCCTGACGCTAACCCTAGTTGTCGTGACGCTAACCCTAGTTGTCCTGACGCTAACCCTAGTTGTCCTGACGCTAACCCTAGTTGTCGTGACGCTAACCCTAGTTGTCGTGACGCTAACCCTAGTTGTACTGACGCTAACCCTAGTTGTCGTGACGCTAACCCTAGGTGTTCTGACGCTAACCCTAGTTGTCCTGACGCTAACCCTAGTTGTCCTGACGCTAACCCGAGTTGTCCTGACTCTGACCCTAGTTGTCCTCACGCTAACACGAGTTGTCCTGACGCTAACCCTAGTTGTCCTGACGCTAACCCTAGTTGTCCTGACGCTAACTCGAGTTGTCCTGACGCTAACCCGAGTTGTCCTGACGCTAACCCAAGTTGTCCTGACGCTAACCTGAGTTGTCCTGACGCTGACCCTAGTTGTCCTGACGCTAACCCTAGTTGTCCTGACGCTAACCCTAGTTGTCCTGACGATAACCCTAGTTGTCCTGACGCTAACCCTAGATGTCCTGACGCTAACCCTACTTGTCCTGACGCTAACCCTAGTTGTCCTGACGCTAACCCTAGTTGTCCTGACGCTAACCCTAGTTGTCCTGACGCTAACCCTACTTGTCCTGACGCTAACCCTAGTTGTCCTGACGCTAACCCTAGTTGTCCTGACGCTAACCCTACTTGTCCTGACGCTAACCCTAGTTGTCCTGATGCTAACCCTACTTGTAATGAGGCTAACCCTAGTTGTCCTGACGCTAACCCTAGTTGTCCTGACGCTAACCCTACTTGTCCTGAAGCTAACCCTAGTTGTCCTGACGCTATCCCTAGTTGTCCTGATGCTAACCCTAGTTGTCCTGACGCTAACCCTAGTTGTCCTGACGCTAACCCTAGTTGTCCTGACCCTAACCCTAGTTGTCCTGACGCTAACCCTAGTTGTCCTGACGCTAACCCTCCTTGTCCTGACGCTAACCCTACTTGTCCTGACGCTAACCCTACTTGTCCTGACGCTAACCCTAGTTGTCCTGACGCTAACCCTAGTTGTCCTGACGCTAACTCTAGTTGTCCTGACGCTAACCCTAGTTGTCCTGACGCTAACCCTAGTTGTCCTGACGCTAACCCTAGTTGTCCTGACGCTAACCCTACTTGTCCTGATGCTAACCCTAGTTGTCCTGACGCTAACCCTAGTTGTCCTGACGCTAACCCTAGTTGTCCTGACGCTAACCCTACTTGTCCTGATGCTAACCCTAGTTGTCCTGACGCTAACCCTAGTTGTCCTGACTCTAACCCTACTTGTCCTGACGCTAACCCTAGTTGTCCTGACGCTAACCCTAGTTGTCCTGACGCTAACCCTAGTTGTCCTGACGCTAACCCTACTTGTCCTGACGCTAACCCTAGTTGTCCTGACGCTAACCCTAGATGTCCTGACGCTAACCCTACTTGTGCTGACGCTAACCCTAGTTGTCCCGACGCTAACCCGAGTTGTCCTGACGCTAACCCGAGTTGTCCTGACGCTAACCCTAGTTGTCCTGACGCTAACCCTAGTTGTCCTGACGCTAACCCGATTTGTCCTGACGCTAACCCTAGTTGTCCTGACGCTAACCCTAGTTGTCCTGACGCTAACCCGAGTTGTCCTGACGTTAACCCGAGTTGTCCTGACGCTAACCCGAGTTGTCCTGACGCTAACCCGAGTTGTCGTGACGCTAACCCTAGTTGTCCTGACGCTAACCCTACTTGTCCTGACGCTAACCCTAGTTGTCCTGACGCTAACCCTAGTTGTCCTGACGCTAACCCTACTTGTCCTGACGCTAACCCTAGTTGTCCTGATGCTAACCCTACTTGTAATGAGGCTAACCCTAGTTGTCCTGGAGCTAACCCTAGTTGTCCTGACGCTAACCCTACTTGTCCTGACGCTAACCCTACTTGTCCTGACGCTGACCCTAGTTGTCCTGATGCTAACCCTAGTTGTCCTGACGCTAACCCTAGTTGTCCTGACGCTAACCCTAGTTGTCCTGACCCTAACCCTAGTTGTCCTGACGCTAATCCTAGTTGTCCTGACGCTAACCCTAGTTGTCCTGACGCTAACCCTAGTTGTCCTGACGCTAACCCTACTTGTCCTGATGCTAACCCTACTTGTCCTGACGCTAACCCTACTTGTCCTGACGCTAACCCTACTTGTCCTGACGCTAACCCTACTTGTCCTGATGCTAACCCTAGTTGTCCTGACGCTAACCCTAGTTGTCCTGACGCTAACTCTAGTTGTCCTGACGCTAACCCTAGTTGTCCTGACGCTAACCCTAGTTGTCCTGACGCTAAACCTAGTTGTCCTGACGCTAACCCTACTTGTCCTGATGCTAACCCTAGTTGTCCTGACGCTAACCCTAGTTGTCCTGACGCTAACCCTAGTTGTCCTGATGCTAACCCTACTTGTCCTGATGCTAACCCTAGTTGTCCTGACGCTAACCCTAGTTGTCATGACTCTAACCCTACTTGTCCTGACGCTAACCCTAGTTGTCCTGACGCTAACCCTAGTTGTCCTGACGCTAACCCTAGTTGTCCTGACGCTAACCCTACTTGTCCTGACGCTAACCCTAGTTGTCCTGACGCTAACCCTAGATGTCCTGACGCTAACCCTACTTGTGCTGACGCTAACCCTAGTTGTCCCGACGCTAACCCGAGTTGTCCTGACGCTAACCCGAGTTGTCCTGACGCTAACCCTAGCTGTCCTGACGCTAACCCTAGTTGTCCTGACGCTAACCCGATTTGTCCTGACGCTAACCCTAGTTGTCCTGACGCTAACCCTAGTTGTCCTGACGCTAACCCGAGTTGTCCTGACGTTAACCCGAGTTGTCCTGACGCTAACCCGAGTTGTCCTGACGCTAACCCGAGTTGTCGTGACGCTAACCCTAGTTGTCCTGACGCTAACCCTAGTTGTCCTGACGCTAACCCGATTTGTCCTGACGCTAACCCGAGTTGTCCTGACGCTAACCCGAGTTGTCCTGACGCTGACCCTAGTTGTCCTCACGCTAACCCGCGTTGTCCTGACGCTAACCCTAGTTGTCCTGACGCTAACCCTAGTTGTCCTGACGCTAACCCTAGTTGTCCTGACGATAACCCTAGTTGTCCTGACGCTAACCCTAGTTGTCCTGACGCTAACCCTAGTTGTCCTGACGCTAACCCTAGTTGTCCTGACGCTAACCCTACTTGTCCTGACACTAACCCTAGTTGTCCTGACGCTAACCCTAGTTGTCCTGACGCTAACCCTACTTGTCCTGACGCTAACCCTAGTTGTCCTGATGCTAACCCTACTTGTAATGAGGCTAACCCTAGTTGTCCTGACGCTAACCCTAGTTGTCCTGACGCTAACCCTACTTGTCCTGACGCTAACCCTACTTGTCCTGACGCTAACCCTAGTTGTCCTGATGCTAACCCTAGTTGTCCTGACGCTAACCCTAGTTGTCCTGATGCTAACCCTAGTTGTCCTGACGCTAACCCTAGTTGTCCTGACGCTAACCCTAGTTGTCCTGACCCTAACCCTAGTTGTCCTGACGCTAATCCTAGTTGTCCTGACGCTAACCCTAGTTCTCCTGACGCTAACCCGAGTTGTCCTGACGCTGACCCTAGTTGTCCTCACGCTAACCCGCGTTGTCCTGATGCTAACCCTAGTTGTCCTGACGCTAACCCTAGTAGTCCTGACGCTAACCCTAGTTGTCCTGACGCTAACCCTAGTTGTCCTGACGATAACCCTAGTTGTCCTGACGCTAACCCTAGTTGTCCTTACGCTAACCCTAGTTGTCCTGACGCTAACCCTACTTGTCCTGACGCTAACCCTAGTTGTCCTGACGCTAACCCTAGTTGTCCTGACGCTAACCCTACTTGTCCTGACGCTAACCCTAGTTGTCCTGATGCTAACCCTACTTGTAATGAGGCTAACCCTAGTTGTCCTGACGCTAACCCTAGTTGTCCTGACGCTAACCCTACTTGTCCTGACGCTAACCCTACTTGTCCTGACGCTAACCCTAGTTGTCCTGACGCTAACCCTAGTTGTCCTGATGCTAACCCTAGTTGTCCTGACGCTAACCCTAGTTGTCCTGACGCTAACCCTAGTTGTCCTGACCCTAACCCTAGTTGTCCTGACGCTAATCCTAGTTGTCCTGACGCTAACCCTAGTTGTCCTGACGCTAACCCTAGTTGTCCTGACGCTAACCCTACTTGTCCTGACGCTAACCCTACTTGTCCTGACGCTAACCCTACTTGTCCTGACGCTAACTCTAGTTGTCCTGACGCTAACCCTAGTTGTCCTGACGCTAACCCTAGTTGTCCTGACGCTAACCCTAGATGTGCTGACTCTAACCCTACTTGTGCTGACGCTAACCCTAGTTGTCCCGACGCTAACCCGAGTTGTCCTGACGCTAACCCGAGTTGTCCTGACGCTAACCCTAGTTTTCCTGACGCTAACCCTTGTTGTCCTGACGCTAACCCGATTTGTCCTGACGCTAACCCGATTTGTCCTGACGCTAACCCTAGTTGTCCTGACGCTAACCCTAGTTGTCCTGACGCTAACCCGAGTTGTCCTGACGTTAACCCGAGTTGTCCTGACGCTAACCCGAGTTGTCCTGACGCTAACCCGAGTTGTCCTGACGCTAACCCTAGTTGTCCTGACGCTAACCCTAGTTGTCCTGATGCTAACCCGATTTGTCCTGAAGCTAACCCGAGTTGTCCTGACGCTAACCCTAGTTGTCCTGACGCTAACCCGAGTTGTCCTGACGCTAACCCGAGTTGTCCTGACGCTAACCCTACTTGTCCTGACGCTAACCCTACTTGTCCTGACGCTAACCCTACTTGTCCTGACGCTAACCCTAGTTGTCTTGACGCTAACCCTAGTTGTCCTGACGCTAACCCTAGTTGTCCTGATGCTAACCCTAGTTGTCCTGACGCTAACCCTAGTTGTCGTGACGCTAACCCTAGTTGTCCTGACGCTAACCCTAGTTGTCGTGACGCTAACCCTAGTTGTCGTGACGCTAACCCTAGTTGTCGTGACGCTAACCCTAGTTGTCCTGACGCTAACCCTAGTTGTCGTGACGCTAACCCTAGTTGTCGTGACGCTAACCCTAGTTGTCCTGACGCTAACCCTAGTTGTCGTGACGCTAACCCTAGTTGTCCTGACGCTAACCCTAGTTGTCCTGACGCTAACCCTAGTTGTCGTGACGCTAACCCTAGTTGTCGTGACGCTAACCCTAGTTGTCCTGACGCTAACCCTAGTTGTCATGACGCTAACCCTAGGTGTACTGACGCTAACCCTAGTTGTCGTGACGCTATCCCTAGTTGTCCTGACGCTAACCCTAGTTGTCCTGACGCTAACCCTAGTTGTCCTGACGCTAACCCTAGTTGTCCTGACGCTAACCCTAGTTGTCCTGACGCTAACCATAGTTGTCGTGACGCTAACCCTAGTTGTCCTGACGCTAACCCTAGTTGTCCTGACGCTAACCCTAGTTGTCGTGACGCTAACCCTAGTTGTCCTGACGCTAATCCTAGTTGTCGTGACGCTAACCCTAGTTGTCCTGACGCTAACCCTAGTTGTCCTGACGCTAAACCTAGTTGTCCTGACGCTAACCCTACTTGTTCTGACGCTAACCCTAGTTGTCCTGACGCTAACCCGAGTTGTCCTGACGTTAACCCGAGTTGTCCTGACGCTAACCCGAGTTGTCCTGACGCTAACCCGAGTTGTCGTGACGCTAACCCTAGTTGTCCTGACGCTAACCCTAGTTGTCCTGACGCTAACCCGATTTGTCCTGACGCTAACCCGAGTTGTCCTGACGCTAACCCTAGTTGTCCTGACGCTAACCCGAGTTGTCCTGACACTAACCCGAGTTGTCCTGACGCTAACCCGAGTTGTCCTGACGCTAACCCTAGTTGTCCTGACGCTAACCCTACTTGTCCTGACGCTAACCCTACTTGTCCTGACGCTAACCCTACTTGTCCTGACGCTAACCCTAGTTGTCCTGACGCTAACCCTAGTTGTCCTGACGCTAACCCTAGTTGTCCTGACGATAACCCTAGTTGTCGTGACGCTAACCCTAGTTGTCGTGACGCTAACCCTAGTTGTCCTGACGCTAACCCTAGTTGTCCTGACGCTAACCCTAGTTGTCCTGACGCTAACCCTAGTTGTCCTGACGTTAACCCTAGTTGTCGTGACGCTAACCCTAGTTGTCGTGATGCTAACCCTAGTTGTCGTGACGCTAACCCTAGTTGTCCTGACGCTAACCCTAGTTGTCGTGACGCTAACCATAGGTGTCCTGATGCTAACCCTAGTTGTCGTGACGCTAACCCTAGTTGTCCTGACGCGAAACCTAGTTGTCCTGACGCTAACCCAAGTTGTCCTGACGCTAACCCTAGTTGTCCTGACGCTAACCCTAGTTGTCCTGACGCTAACCCTAGTTGTCGTGACGCTAACCCTAGTTGTCCTGACGCTAACCCTAGTTGTCGTGACGCTAACCCTAGTTGTCCTGACGCTAACCCTAGTTGTCCTGACGCTAACCCTAGTTGTCCTGATGCTAACCCTAGTTGTCCTGACGCTAACCCTAGTTGTCGTGACGCTAACCCTAGTTGCCGTGACGCTAACCCTAGATGCCCTGACGCTAACCCTAGTTGTCCTGACGCTAACCCTAGTTGTCGTGACGCTAACCCTAGTTGTCCTGACGCTAACCCTAGTTGTCCTGACGCTAACCCTAGTTGTCGTGACGCTAACCCTAGTTGTCGTGACGCTAACCCTAGTTGTCCTGACGCTAACCCTAGTTGTCGTGACGCTAACCCTAGGTGTCATGACGCTAACCCTAGTTGTCCTGACGCTAACCCTAGTTGTCCTGACGCTAACCCTAGTTGTCCTGATGCTAACCCTAGCTGTCCTGACGCTAACCCTAGTTGTCCTGACGCTAACCCTAGTTGTCCTGACGCTAACCCTAGTTGTCGTGACGCTAACCCTAGTTGTCCTGACTCTAACCCTAGTTGTCCTGACGCTAACCCTAGTTGTCGTGACGCTAACCCTAGTTGTCGTGACGCTAACCCTAGTTGTCCTGACGCTAACCCTAGTTGTCGTGACGCTAACCCTAGTTGTCCTGACGCTAACCCTAGTTGTCCTGACGCTAACCCTAGTTGTCGTGACGCTAACCCTAGTTATCCTGACGCTAACCCTAGTTGTCGTGACTCTAACCCTAGTTGTCCTGACGCTAACCCTAGTTGTCCTGACGCTAACCCTAGTTGTCCTGACGCTAACCCTAGTTATCCTGACGCAAACCCTAGATGTCCTGACGCTAACCCTAGTTGTCCTGACGCTAACCCTAGTTGTCCTGACGCTAACCCTAGTTGTCCTGACGGTAACCCTAGTTGGCCTGACGCTAACCCTAGTTGTCCTGACGCTAACCCTAGTTGTCCTGACGCTAACCCTAGTTGTCGGGACGCTAACCCTAGTTGTCGTGACGCTAACCCTTGTTGTCCTGACGCTAACCCTAGTTGTCCTGACGCTAACCCTAGTTGTCGTGACGCTAACCCTAGTTGTCCTGACGCTAACCCTAGTTGTCCTGACGCTAACCCTAGTTGTCCTGACCCTAACCCTAGTTGTCGTGACGCTAACCCTAGTTGTCGTGACGCTAACCCTAGTTGTCCTGACGCTAACCCTAGTTGTCTTGACGCTAACCCTAGTTGTCCCGACGCTAACCCTAGTTGTCCTGACGCTAACCCTAGTTGTCCCGACGCTAACCCTAGTTGTCCCGACGCTAACCCTAGTTGTCCTGACGCTAACCCTAGTTGTCCTGACGCTAACCCTAGTTGTCCTGACTCTAACCCTCTTTGTCCTGACGCTATCCCTAGTTGTCCTGACGCTAACCCTAGTTGTCCTGACGCTAATCCTAGTTGTCCTGACGCTAACCCTAGTTGTCCTGACGCTAACCCTAGTTGTCGTGACGCTAACCCTAGTTGTCGTGACGCTAACCCTAGTTGTCGTGACGCTAACCCTAGTTGTCCTGACGCTAACCCTAGTTGTCCTGACGCTAACCCTAGTTGTCATGACGCTAACCCTAGTTGTCGTGACGCTAACCCTAGGTGTACTGACGCTAACCCTAGTTGTCCTGACGCTAACCATAGTTGTCCTGACGCTAACCCTAGTTGTCGTGACGCTAACCCTAGTTGTCCTGACGCTAACCCTAGTCCTGACGCTAACCCTAGTTGTCCTGACGCTAACCCTAGTTGTCCTGACGCTAACCCTAGTTGTCCTGACGCTAACCCTAGTTGTCGTGACGCTAACCCTAGTTGTCCTGACGCTAACCCTAGTTGTCCTGACGCTAACCCTAGTTGTCGTGACGCTAACCCTAGTTGTCCTGACGCTAACCCTAGTTGTCGTGACGCTAACCCTAGTTGTCCTGACGCTAACCCTAGTTGTCCTGACGCTAACCTTAGTTGTCCTGACGCTAACCCTAGTTGTCGTGACGCTAACCCTAGTTGTCCTGACGCTAAACCTAGTTGTCCTGATGCTAACCCTAGTTGTCGTGACGCTAACCCTAGTTGTCCTGACACTAACCCTAGTTGTCGTGACACTAACCCTAGTTGTCGTGACGCTAACCCTAGTTGTCGTGACGCTAACCCTAGTTGTCCTGACGCTAACCCTAGTTGTCCTGACGCTAACCCTAGTTGTCGTGACGCTAACCCTAGTTGTCCTGACGCTAACCCTAGTTGTCGTGACGCTAACCCTAGTTGTCCTGACGCTAACCCTAGTTGTCCTGACGCTAACCTTTGTTGTCCTGATGCTAACCCTAGTTGTCGTGAGGCTAACCCTAGTTGTCGTGACGCTAACCCTAGTTGTCCTGACGCTAACCCTAGTTGTCGTGACGCTAACCCTAGTTGTCCTGACGCTAACCCTAGTTGTCCTGATGCTAACCCTAGTTGTCCTGACGCTAACCCTAGTTGTCCTGATGCTAACCCTAGTTGTGACGCTAACCCTAGTTGTCCTGACGCTAACCCTAGTTGTCCTGATGCTAACCATAGTTGTCCTGACGCTAACCCTAGTTGTCCTGACGCTAACCCTAGTTGTCCTGACGCTAACCCTAGTTGTCCTGATGCTAACCCTAGTTGTCCTGACGCTAATCCTAGTTGTCCTGACGCTAACCCTAGTTGTCCTGGCGCTAACCCTAGTTGTCCTGACGCTAACCCTAGTTGTCCTGGAGCTAACCCTAGTTGTCCTGGCGCTAACCCTAGTTGTCCTGGCGCTAACCCTAGTTGACCTGGCGCTAACCCTAGTTGTCCTGGCGCTAACCCTAGTTGTCCTGGTGCTAACCCTAGTTGTCCTGGCGGTAACCCTAGTTGTCCTGGTGCTAACCCTAGTTGTCCTGGCGCTAACCCTAGTTGTCCTGGCGCTAACCATAGTTGTCCTGACGCTAAACCTAGTTGTCCTGACGCTAACCTTAGTTGTCCTGACGCTAACCCTAGTTGTCGTGACGCTAACCCTAGTTGTCCTGACGCTAACCCTAGTTGTCCTGACGCTAACCCTAGTTGTCGTGACGCTAACCCTAGTTGTCCTGACACTAACCCTAGTTGTCGTGACACTAACCCTAGTTGTCGTGACGCTAACCCTAGTTGTCGTGACGCTAACCCTAGTTGTCCTGACGCTAACCCTAGTTGTCCTGACGCTAACCCTAGTTGTCGTGACGCTAACCCTAGTTGTCCTGACGCTAACCCTAGTTGTCGTGACGCTAACCCTAGTTGTCCTGACGCTAACCCTAGTTGTCCTGACACTAACCCTAGTTGTCGTGACGCTAACCCTAGTTGTCCTGACGCTAACCCTAGTTGTCGTGACGCTAACCCTAGTTGTCCTGACGCTAACCCTAGTTGTCCTGACGCTAACCCTAGTTGTCCTGACGCTAACCCTAGTTGTCCTGATGCTAACCCTAGTTGTGACGCTAACCCTAGTTGTCCTGACGCTAACCCTAGTTGTCCTGACGCTAACCCTAGTTGTCCTGACGCTAACCCTAGTTGTCCTGACGCTAACCATAGTTGTCCTGACGCTAACCCTAGTTGTCCTGGAGCTAACCCTAGTTGTCCTGGCGCTAACCCTAGTTGTCCTGACGCTAACCCTAGTTGTCCTGGAGCTAACCCTAGTTGTCCTGGCGCTAACCCTAGTTGTCCTGGCGCTAACCCTAGTTGACCTGGCGCTAACCCTAGTTGTCCTGGCGCTAACCCTAGTTGTCCTGGTGCTAACCCTAGTTGTCCTGGCGGTAACCCTAGTTGTCCTGGTGCTAACCCTAGTTGTCCTGGCGCTAACCCTAGTTGTCCTGGCGCTAACCCTTGTTGTCCTGGCGCTAACCCTAGTTGTCCTGGCGCTAACCCTTGTTGTAATGGCGCTAACCCTAGTTGTCCTGGCGCTAACCCTAGTTGTCCTGGCGCTAACCCTAGTTGTCCTGGCGCTAACCCTAGTTGTCCTGGTGCTAACCCTAGTTGTCCTGGCGCTAACCCTAGTTGTCCTGGTGCTAACCCTAGTTGTCCTGACGCTAACCCTAGTTGTCCTGACGCTAACCCTAGTTGTCCTGACGCTAACCCTTGTTGTCCTGACGTTAACCCTAGTTGTCCTGACGCTAACCCTAGTTGTCCTGACGCTAACCCTAGTTTTCCTGACGCTTACCCTATTTGTCCTGACGCTAACCCTAGTTGTCCTGACGCTAACCCTAGTTGTCCTGACGTTAACCCTAGTTGTCCTGACGCTAACCCTAGTTTTCCTGACGCTAACCCTAGTTGTCCTGGCGCTAACCCTAGTTGTCCTGGCGCTAACCCTAGTTGACCTGGCGCTAGCCCTAGTTGTCCTGGCGCTAACCCTAGTTGTCCTGGTGCTAACCCTAGTTGTCCTGGCGGTAACCCTAGTTGTCCTGGTGCTAACCCTAGTTGTCCTGGCGCTAACCCTAGTTGTCCTGGCGCTAACCCTTGTTGTCCTGGCGCTAACCCTAGTTGTCCTGGCGCTAACCCTAGTTGTAATGGCGCTAACCCTAGTTGTCCTGGCGCTAACCCTAGTTGTCCTGGCGCTAACCCTAGTTGTCCTGGTGCTAACCCTAGTTGTCCTGACGCTAACCCTTGTTGTCCTGATGTTAACCCTAGTTGTCCTGACGCTAACCCTAGTTGTCCTGACGCTAACCCTAGTTGTCGTGACGCTAACCCTAGTTGTCCTGACGCTAATCCTAGTTGTCCTGACGCTAACCTTTGTTGTCCTGACGCTAACCCTAGTTGTCGTGAGGCTAACCCTAGTTGTCCTGACGCTAATCCTAGTTGTCGTGACGCTAACCCTAGTTGTCGTGACGCTAACCCTAGTTGTCCTGACACTAACCCTAGTTGTCGTGATGCTAACCCTAGTTGTCCTGACGCTAACCCTAGTTGTCGTGACGCTAACCCTAGTTGTCCTGACGCTAACCCTAGTTGTCCTGACGCTAACCCTAGTTGTCCTGACGCTAACCCTAGTTGTCCTGATGCTAACCCTAGTTGTGACGCTAACCCTAGTTGTCCTGACGCTAACCCTAGTTGTCCTGGCGCTAACCCTAGTTGTCCTGGCGCTAACCCTAGTTGACCTGGCGCTAACCCTAGTTGTCCTGGCGCTAACCCTAGTTGTCCTGGCGCTAACCCTAGTTGTCCTGGCGGTAACCCTAGTTGTCCTGGTGCTAACCCTAGTTGTCCTGGCGCTAACCCTAGTTGTCCTGGCGCTAACCCTCGTTGTCCTGGCGCTAACCCTAGTTGTAATGGCGCTAACCCTAGTTGTCCTGGCGCTAACCCTAGTTGTCCTGGCGCTAACCCTAGTTGTCCTGGTGCTAACCCTAGTTGTCCTGGCGCTAACCCTAGTTGTCCTGGCGCTAACCCTAGTTGTCCTGACGCTAACCCTAGTTGTCCTGACGCTAACCCTAGGTGTCCTGACGCTAACCCTTGTTGTCCTGACGTTAACCCTAGTTGTCCTGACGCTAACCCTAGTTGTCCTGACGCTAACCCCAGTTGTCCTGACGCTAACCCTAGTTGTCCTGACGCTAACCCTAGTTGTCCTGACGCTTACCCTAGTTGTCCTGACGCTAACCCTAGTTGTCCTGACGCTAACCCTAGTTGTCCTGACGCTAACCCTAGTTGTCGTGACGCTAACCCTAGTTGTCGTGACGCTAACCCTAGTTGTCCTGACGCTAACCCGAGTTGTCCTGACGCTAACCCTAGTTGTCGTGACGCTAACCCTAGTTGTCCTGACGCTAACCCTAGTCCTGACGCTAACTCTAGTTGTCCTGACGCTAACCCTAGTTGTCCTGACGCTAACCCTAGTTGTCGTGACGCTAACCCTAGTTGTCCCGACGCTAACCCTAGTTGTCCTGACGCTAACCCTAGTTGTCGTGACGCTAACCCTAGTTGTCCTGACGCTAACCCTAGTTGTCGTGACGCTAACCCTAGTTGTCCTGACGCTAACCCTAGTTGTCCTGGCGCTAACCCTAGTTGTCCTGGCGCTAACCCTAGTTGTCCTGGCGCTAACCCTAGTTGTCCTGACGCTAACCCTAGTTGTCCTGGCGCTAACCCTAGTTGTCCTGACGCTAACCCTAGTTGTCCTGACGGTAACCCTAGTTGTCCTGACGCTAACCCTAGTTGTCGTGACGCTAACCCTAGTTGTCCTGACGCTAACCCTAGTTGTCCTGACGCTAACCCTAGTTGTCATGACGCTAACCCTAGTTGTCCTGACGCTAACCCTAGTCCTGACGCTAACCCTAGTTGTCCTGACGCTAACCCTAGTTGTCCTGACGCTAACCCTAGTTGTCCTGACGCTAACCCTAGTTGTCGTGACGCTAACCCTAGTTGTCCTGATGCTAACCCTAGTTGTCCTGACGCTAACCCTAGTTGTCGTGACGCTAACCCTAGTTGTCCTGACGCTAACCGTAGTTGTCGTGACGCTAACCCTAGTTGTCCTGACGCTAACCCTAGTTGTCCTGACGCTAACCTTAGTTGTCCTGACGCTAACCCTAGTTGTCGTGACGCTAACCCTAGTTGTCCTGACGCTAACCCTAGTTGTCCTGACGCTAACCCTAGTTGTCGTGACGCTAACCCTAGTTGTCCTGACACTAACCCTAGTTGTCGTGACGCTAACCCTAGTTGTCCTGACGCTAACCCTAGTTGTCGTGACGCTAACCCTAGTTGTCGTGACGCTAACCCTAGTTGTCCTGACGCTAACCTTAGTTGTCCTGACGCTAACCCTAGTTGTCGTGACGCTAACCCTAGTTGTCCTGACGCTAACCCTAGTTGTCCTGACACTAACCCTAGTTGTCGTGACGCTAACCCTAGTTGTCCTGACGCTAACCCTAGTTGTCGTGACGCTAACCCTAGTTGTCGTGACACTAACCCTAGTTGTCGTGGCGCTAACCCTAGTTGTCCTGACGCTAACCCTAGTTGTCGTGACGCTAACCCTAGTTGTCCTGATGCTAACCCTAGTTGTCCTGACGCTAACCCTAGTTGTCCTGACGCTAACCCTAGTTGTCGTGACGCTAACCCTAGTTGTCCTGATGCTAACCCTATTTGTGACGCTAACCCTAGTTGTCCTGACGCTAACCCTAGTTGTCCTGACGCTAACCCTAGTTGTCCTGACGATAACCATAGTTGTCCTGACGCTAACCCTAGTTGTCCTGACGCTAACCCTAGTTGTCCTGACGCTAACCCTAGTTGTCCTGATGCTAACCCTAGTTGTCCTGACGCTAACCCTAGTTGTCCTGGCGCTAACCCTAGTTGTCCTGGCGCTAACCCTAGTTGTCCTGGAGCTAACCCTAGTTGTCCTGGCGCTAACCCTAGTTGTCCTGGCGCTAACCCTAGTTGTCCTGGCGCTAACCCTAGTTGTCCTGGCGCTAACCCTAGTTGACCTGGCGCTAACCCTAGTTGTCCTGGCGCTAACCCTAGTTGTCCTGGCGCTAACCCTAGTTGTCCTGGCGGTAACCCTAGTTGTCCTGACGCTAACCCTAGTTGTCCTGCGCTAACCCTAGTTGTCCTGGCGCTAACCCTTGTTGTCCTGGCGCTAACCCTAGTTGTCCTGGCGCTAACCCTAGTTGTAATGGCGCTAACCCTAGTTGTCCTGGTGCTAACCCTAGTTGTCCTGACGCTAACCCTAGTTGTCCTGACGCTAACCCTAGTTGTCGTGACGCTAACCCTAGTTGTCCTGACGCTAACCCTAGTCCTGACGCTAACCCTAGTTGTCCTGACGCTAACCCTAGTTGTCGTGACGCTAACCCTAGTTGTCCCGAAGCTAACCCTAGTTGTCCTGACGCTAACCCTAGTTGTCGTGACGCTAACCCTAGTTGTCCTGACGCTAAACCTAGTTGTCGTGACGCTAACCCTAGTTGTCCTGACGCTAACCCTAGTTGTCCTGGCGCTAACCCTAGATGTCCTGGCGCTAACCCTAGTTGTCCTGGCGCTAACCCTAGTTGTCCTGGCGCTAACCCTAGTTGTCCTGACGCTAACCCTAGTTGTCCTGGCGCTAACCCTAGTTGTCCTGGCGCTAACCCTAGTTGTCCTGACGCTAACCCTAGTTGTCCTGACGGTAACCCTAGTTGTCCTGACGCTAACCCTAGTTGTCCTGATGCTAACCCTAGTTGTCCTGACGCTAACCCTAGTTGTCCTGACGCTAACCCTAGTTGTCATGACGCTAACCCTAGTTGTCCTGACGCTAACCCTAGTCCTGACGCTAACCCTAGTTGTCCTGACGCTAACCCTAGTTGTCCTGACGCTAACCCTAGTTGTCCTGACGCTAACCCTAGTCCTGACGCTAACCCTAGTTGTCCTGACGCTAACCCTAGTTGTCCTGACGCTAACCCTAGTTGTCCTGACGCTAACCCTAGTTGTCCTGACGCTAACCCTAGTTGTCCTGGCGCTAACCCTAGTTGTCCTGACGCTAACCCTAGTTGTCCTGACGCTAACCCTAGTTGTCCTGGCGCTAACCCTAGTTGTCCTGACGCTAACCCTAGTTGTCCTGACGGTAACCCTAGTTGTCCTGACGCTAACCCTAGTTGTCGTGACGCTAACCCTAGTTGTCCTGACGCTAACCCTAGTTGTCCTGATGCTAACCCTAGTTGTCATGACGCTAACCCTAGTTGTCCTGACGCTAACCCTAGTCCTGACGCTAACCCTAGTTGTCCTGACGCTAACCCTAGTTGTCCTGACGCTAACCCTAGTTGTCCTGACGCTAACCCTAGTTGTCCTGACGCTAACCCTAGTCCTGACGCTAACCCTAGTTGTCCTGATGCTAACCCTAGTTGTCCTGACGCTAACCCTAGTTGTCCTGACGCTAACCCTAGTTGTCCTGACGCTAACCCTAGTTGTCGTGACGCTAACCGTAGTTGTCCTGACGCTAACCCTAGTTGTCGTGACGCTAACCCTAGTTGTCCTGACGCTAACCCTAGTTGTCCTGACGCTAACCTTAGTTGTCCTGACGCTAACCCTAGTTGTCGTGACGCTAACCCTAGTTGTCCTGACGCTAACCCTAGTTGTCCTGACGCTAACCCTAGTTGTCGTGACGCTAACCCTAGTTGTCCTGACACTAACCCTAGTTGTCGTGACGCTAACCCTAGTTGTCCTGACGCTAACCCTAGTTGTCGTGACGCTAACCCTAGTTGTCCTGATGCTAACCCTAGTTGTCCTGACGCTAACCCTAGTTGTCCTGACGCTAACCCTAGTTGTCGTGACGCTAACCCTAGTTGACCTGATGCTAAGCCTAGTTGTGACGCTAACCCTAGTTGTCCTAACGCTAACCCTAGTTTTCCTGACGCTAACCCTAGTTGTCCTGACGATAACCATAGTTGTCCTGACGCTAACCCTAGTTGTCCTGACGCTAACCCTAGTTGTCCTGACGCTAACCCTAGTTGTCCTGATGCTAACCCTAGTTGTCCTGACGCTAACCCTAGTTGTCCTGGCGCTAACCCTAGTTGTCCTGGCGCTAACCCTAGTTGTCCTGGAGCTAACCCTAGTTGTCCTGGCGCTAACCCTAGTTGTCCTGGCGCTAACCCTAGTTGTCCTGGCGCTAACCCTAGTTGACCTGGCGCTAACCCTAGTAGTCCTGGCGCTAACCCTAGTTGTCCTGGCGCTAACCCTAGTTGTCCTGGCGGTAACCCTAGTTGTCCTTACGCTAACCCTAGTTGTCCTGGCGCTAACCCTAGTTGTCCTGGCGCTAACCCTTGTTGTCCTGGCGCTAACCCTAGTTGTCCTGGCGCTAACCCTAGTTGTAATGGCGCTAACCCTAGTTGTCCTGGCGCTAGCCCTAGTTGTCCTGGCGCTAACCCTAGTTGTCCTGGTGCTAACCCTAGTTGTCCTGGCGCTAACCCTAGTTGTCCTGGCGCTAACCCTAGTTGTCCTGACGCTAACCCTAGTTGTCCTGACGCTAACCCTTGTTGTCCTGATGCTAACCCTAGTTGTCCTGACGCTAACCCTAGTTGTCCTGGCGCTAACCCTAGTTGTCCTGACGCTAACCCTACTTGTCCTGACGCTAACCCTAGTTGTCCTGACGCTTACCCTAGTTGTCCTGGCGCTAACCCTAGTTGTCCTGACGCTAACCCTAGTTGTCCTGACGCTAACCCTAGTTGTCGTGACGCTAACCCTAGTTGTCCTGATGCTAACCCTAGTTGTGACGCTAACCCTAGTTGTCCTAACGCTAACCCTAGTTGTCCTGACGCTAACCCTCGTTGTCCTGACGATAACCATAGTTGTCCTGACGCTAACCCTAGTTGTCCTGACGCTAACCCTAGTTGTCCTGACGCTAACCCTAGTTGTCCTGATGCTAACCCTAGTTGTCCTGACGCTAACCCTAGTTGTCCTGGCGCTAACCCTAGTTGTCCTGGCGCTAACCCTAGTTGTCCTGGAGCTAACCCTAGTTGTCCTGGCGCTAACCCTAGTTGTCCTGGCGCTAACCCTAGTTGTCCTGGCGCTAACCCTAGTTGTCCTGGCGCTAACCCTAGTTGACCTGGCGCTAACCCTAGTTGTCCTGGCGCTAACCCTAGTTGTCCTGGCGGTAACCCTAGTTGTCCTGACGCTAACCCTAGTTGTATCAAGAAAACTTCGGCACTCCAATAGTTATGCTTGAGGAAATTATAAATTTTATTTACATATGCCCCTTGTTACACAGAACAGGGTATGAGCCCAAAGTAAAGGACAACAGACCAACGTTTCGACCTTTAGGGCGGTCTTTCTCAGGGTCATCACTAGGTATAAACAAACGAATAATTAATGCAATAATCCATATACAATGAATTCCATTATGTAATGTGTAAACAGCAGGAGGATGAAAAATGCATGGATATAATCAAATTAAAATATAATGTATGCACCAAAATTTGGGTCTATTTTTTCAGAGAATAATAGAAGAGGCTATGCTTTATGAGAAAACATTACACATGGGTCAAATTACAAACTTATGGATATAAACCTCATGTGAGGCCAAAGAGTCTACCAATACAATAACTGGAACTGATGGTGCATAAAACAAAGTTCATATTACCAATTTGGGAGAGCTGTCTCACTCAGAGATTAGAGAGCTGGAGGTATCCTATGTAATATAAGAATAGGGATAATACTTTTAAGACAGCGTAACAGGTCAGCAATGGTTAGTATATAGGTGTAAAAGACACCTATGGTCCCATTCACTCACTGGCGGTATCTTACCTGTGCCTGGGGTGAGGGTGGATAAGGCTGCACGTGATGTGGGGAAGTATGAAGTGCTGATTTTATATATCCAGTGCCGTAATCTCATTGGTGGTTCCGGTGGAGGCGCGTTCTACGTAGTAGAGTGTGCATAGCTGGTGGTTTAAGGACCTTCAGGTCCTACAGGTCACCTGTATTACGACTTCCTGTCACATGACTCGTGACTTCCGGGAGCCGTGGAACGCATATGCGTTCCACAGCCTCCGCACATGGATTACGACTTCCTGTCACATGACTTGTGACTTCCGGGAGCAGTGGAACGCATATGCGTTCCACAGCCTCCGCTACTACATAGCGTATGATTACAAGGGGGAAGAACTGAGTCACCAATGTGGTATGGGAGTGTGTGCACGGTGGTTAGAAGGAAAGGGGACCTACCCACAGAGTGCCTAGGGAATAATCACAACATATAAGTGGACGTAGAAAGTGCGGTCCTTAAAGGATGAGGGAGTGAAAATCCAATACTGATCAGGCATCCTGGAGTGCAGTGAGATGGGACTCTGGTGAGATTAATGGGTGACCTATAACATGAAGAAAAGAGAAAACAGATGAACGATATGGCTAATAAGTCTTGAATATGACAAATCGTATACAGTATGGACAAATCGACAATATAGGGAAGAGATCTCGGAATCTAGTATATTTCATGCATATTAATATTGATGATCAAAACAATGTTTCATATTCCCTATTGAGTCCTTTGGGATGTAGGGTCTGAAGGGTTTGAATCCAAAAGGATTCACGCTCCTTCAACCTTCTGATCCGATTGCCACCTCTACGGGCCAGAGGTACATGATCTATCACTTGATATCTCAATTGGGATATATTATGGGATTTATCCAGAAAATGTGCAGGTATGGGTAGCATAGTACGTTTGCATCTGATTGTTGATTTGTGCTGAGATATGCGATCTCGGATATGCTGGGTAGTTTCCCCAACGTACCCGAGACCGCAAGGGCATTTGATAAGGTATACAACGTATGTAGATTCACATGTATAGTATCCCTGAATAGAGAATCTCTTACCTGAGAGGGGGTGTGTGAAAGAACCACCTTTTATGATATTAGAGCATTGGAGGCACCCCAGACATGGGAAAGTGCCCCGGCGGGGTGTCAATAGAGTGCGTTGTATTGGTCCACTTTTTAATGGACCTACATCTGCTTTAACCAGATGGTCGCGTATATTACGTGGGCGTTTATTACATATCAGTGGTTGATTGGCAAATTCAGGTATAGTTGGGTATGACTTGGTCAATAGGGACCAATGCCGTGATATACATCGTTGTATCGCATTACCAAAGGGATGATATGTATTAACAAAGACAATCCTCTGGATTTTCGCCTGTGTGGAGAGACGTGGATTGTCTTGTTTTAGAAAACGTTCTGGATAACCCCGTTGTAAAAATTTCTGGTTCATTTCCATATGTCTGATGCCTCTGAGTCCATTATCAGAGACTATACGTTCGACTCTATGGTGTTGAGACCGGGGTAAAGACCTTTTAATGTGCCGTGGATGGCAGCTAGAGTATAAAAGTAGGCTATTTCTGTGAGTGGGAGTGAGACAGCTCTCCCAAATTGGTAATATGAACTTTGTTTTATGCACCATCAGTTCCAGTTATTGTATTGGTAGACTCTTTGGCCTCACATGAGGTTTATATCCATAAGTTTGTAATTTGACCCATGTGTAATGTTTTCTCATAAAGCATAGCCTCTTCTATTATTCTCTGAAAAAATAGACCCAAATTTTGGTGCATACATTATATTTTAATTTGATTATATCCATGCATTTTTCATCCTCCTGCTGTTTACACATTACATAATGGAATTCATTGTATATGGATTATTGCATTAATTATTCGTTTGTTTATACCTAGTGATGACCCTGAGAAAGACCGCCCTAAAGGTCGAAACGTTGGTCTGTTGTCCTTTACTTTGGGCTCATACCCTGTTCTGTGTAACAAGGGGCATATGTAAATAAAATTTATAATTTCCTGACGCTAACCCTAGTTGTCCTGACGCTAACCCTAGTTGTCGTGACGCTAACCCTAGTTGTCCCGACGCTAACCCTAGTTGTCCTGACGCTAACCCTAGTTGTCGTGACGCTAACCCTAGTTGTCCTGACGCTAAACCTAGTTGTCGTGACGCTAACCCTAGTTGTCCTGACGCTAACCCTAGTTGTCCTGGCGCTAACCATAGATGTCCTGGCGCTAACCCTAGTTGTCCTGGCGCTAACCCTAGTTGTCCTGACGCTAACCCTAGTTGTCCTGACGCTAACCCTAGTTGTCCTGGCGCTAACCCTAGTTGTCCTGACGCTAACCCTAGTTGTCCTGACGGTAACCCTAGTTGTCCTGACGCTAACCCTAGTTGTCGTGACGCTAACCCTAGTTGTCCTGACGCTAACCCTAGTTGTCATGACGCTAACCCTAGTTGTCCTGACGCTAACCCTAGTCCTGACGCTAACCCTAGTTGTCCTGACGCTAACCCTAGTTGTCCTGACGCTAACCCTAGTTGTCCTGACGCTAACCCTAGTCCTGACGCTAACCCTAGTTGTCCTGACGCTAACCCTAGTTGTCCTGACGCTAACCCTAGTTGTCCTGACGCTAACCCTAGTTGTCGTGACGCTAACCCTAGTTGTCCTGACGCTAACCCTAGTTGTCCTGATGCTAACCCTAGTTGTCCTGACGCTAACCCTAGTTGTCCTGGCGCTAACCCTAGTTGTCCTGGCGCTAACCCTAGTTGTCCTGGAGCTAACCCTAGTTGTCCTGGCGCTAACCCTAGTTGTCCTGGCGCTAACCCTAGTTGTCCTGGCGCTAACCCTAGTTGTCCTGGCGCTAACCCTAGTTGTCCTGACGCTAACCCTAGTCCTGACGCTAACCCTAGTTGTCCTGACGCTAACCCTAGTTGTCCTGACGCTAACCCTAGTTGTCGTGACGCTAACCCTAGTTGTCCCGACGCTAACCCTAGTTGTCCTGACGCTAACCCTAGTTGTCGTGACGCTAACCCTAGTTGTCCTGACGCTAAACCTAGTTGTCCTGACGCTAACCCTAGTTGTCCTGACGCTAACCCTAGTTGTCCTGGCGCTAACCCTAGTTGTCCTGACGCTAACCCTAGTTGTCCTGACGCTAACCCTAGTCCTGACGCTAACCCTAGTTGTCCTGACGCTAACCCTAGTTGTCCTGACGCTAACCCTAGTTGTCCTGACACTAACCCTAGTTGTCGTGACGCTAACCCTAGTTGTCCTGGCGCTAACCCTAGTTGTCCTGACGCTAACCCTAGTTGTCCTGACGCTAACCCTAGTTGTCGTGACGCTAACCCTAGTTGTCCTGACGCTAACCCTAGTTGTCCTGACGCTAACCCTAGTTGTCATGACGCTAACCCTAGTTGTCCTGATGCTAACCCTAGTCCTGACGCTAACCCTAGTTGTCCTGACGCTAACCCTAGTTGTCCTGACGCTAACCCTAGTTGTCCTGACGCTAACCCTAGTCCTGACGCTAACCCTAGTTGTCTTGACGCTAACCCTAGTTGTCCTGACGCTAACCCTAGTTGTCCTGACGCTAACCCTAGTTGTCGTGACGCTAACCCTAGTTGTCCTGACGCTAACCCTAGTTGTCGTGACGCTAACCCTAGTTGTCCTGACGCTAACCCTAGTTGTCCTGACGCTAACCTTAGTTGTCCTGACGCTAACCCTAGTTGTCGTGACGCTAACCCTAGTTGTCCTGACGCTAACCCTAGTTGTCCTGACGCTAACCCTAGTTGTCGTGACGCTAACCCTAGTTGTCCTGACACTAACCCTAGTTGTCGTGACGCTAACCCTAGTTGTCCTGACGCTAACCCTAGTTGTCGTGACGCTAACCCTAGTTGTCCTGATGCTAACCCTAGTTGTCCTGACGCTAACCCTAGTTGTCCTGACGCTAACCCTAGTTGTCGTGACGCTAACCCTAGTTGTCCTGATGCTAAGCCTAGTTGTGACGCTAACCCTAGTTGTCCTAACGCTAACCCTAGTTGTCCTGACGCTAACCCTAGTTGTCCTGACGATAACCCTAGTTGTCCTGACGCTAACCCTAGTTGTCCTGACGCTAACCCTAGTTGTCCTGACGCTAACCCTAGTTGTCCTGACGCTAACCCTAGTTGTCCTGGCGCTAACCCTAGTTGTCCTGGCGCTAACCCTAGTTGTCCTGGAGCTAACCCTAGTTGTCCTGGCGCTAACCCTAGTTGTCCTGGCGCTAACCCTAGTTGTCCTGGCGCTAACCCTAGTTGTCCTGGCGCTAACCCTAGTTGACCTGGTGCTAACCCTAGTTGTCCTGGCGCTAACCCTAGTTGTCCTGGCGCTAACCCTAGTTGTCCTGGCGGTAACCCTAGTTGTCCTTACGCTAACCCTAGTTGTCCTGGCGCTAACCCTAGTTGTCCTGGCGCTAACCCTTGTTGTCCTGGCGCTAACCCTAGTTGTCCTGGCGCTAACCCTAGTTGTAATGGCGCTAACCCTAGTTGTCCTGGCGCTAGCCCTAGTTGTCCTGGCGCTAACCCTAGTTGTCCTGGCGCTAACCCTAGTTGTCCTGGCGCTAACCCTAGTTGTCCTGACGCTAACCCTAGTTGTCCTGACGCTAACCCTTGTTGTCCTGATGCTAACCCTAGTTGTCCTGACGCTAACCCTACTTGTCCTGACGCTAACCCTAGTTGTCCTGACGCTTACCCTAGTTGTCCTGGCGCTAACCCTAGTTGTCCTGACGCTAACCCTAGTTGTCCTGACGCTAACCCTAGTTGTCGTGACGCTAACCCTAGTTGTCCTGATGCTAACCCTAGTTGTGACGCTAACCCTAGTTGTCCTAACGCTAACCCTAGTTGTCCTGACGCTAACCCTAGTTGTCCTGACGATAACCATAGTTGTCGTGACGCTAACCCTAGTTGTCCTGACGCTAACCCTAGTTGTCCTGACGCTAACCCTAGTTGTCCTGATGCTAACCCTAGTTGTCCTGACGCTAACCCTAGTTGTCCTGGCGCTAACCCTAGTTGTCCTGGCGCTAACCCTAGTTGTCCTGGAGCTAACCCTAGTTGTCCTGGCGCTAACCCTAGTTGTCCTGGCGCTAACCCTAGTTGTCCTGGCGCTAACCCTAGTTGACCTGGCGCTAACCCTAGTTGTCCTGGCGCTAACCCTAGTTGTCCTGGCGCTAACCCTAGTTGTCCTGGCGGTAACCCTAGTTGTCCTGACGCTAACCCTAGTTGTCCTGGCGCTAACCCAAGTTGTCCTGGCGCTAACCCTTGTTGTCCTGGCGCTAACCCTAGTTGTCCTGGCGCTAACCCTAGTTGTAATGGCGCTAACCCTAGTTGTCCTGGTGCTAACCCTAGTTGTCCTGACGCTAACCCTAGTTGTCCTGACGCTAACCCTAGTTGTCGTGACGCTAACCCTAGTTGTCCTGACGCTAACCCTAGTCCTGACGCTAACCCTAGTTGTCCTGACGCTAACCCTAGTTGTCCTGACGCTAATCCTAGTTGTCATGACGCTAACCCTAGTTGTCCCGACGCTAACCCTAGTTGTCCTGACGCTAACCCTAGTTGTCGTGACGCTAACCCTAGTTGTCCTGACGCTAAACCTAGTTGTCGTGACGCTAACCCTAGTTGTCCTGACGCTAACCCTAGTTGTCCTGGCGCTAACCATAGATGTCCTGGCGCTAACCCTAGTTGTCCTGGCGCTAACCCTAGTTGTCCTGACGCTAACCCTAGTTGTCCTGACGCTAACCCTAGTTGTCCTGGTGCTAAAACTAGTTGTCCTGACGCTAACCCTAGTTGTCCTGACGGTAACCCTAGTTGTCCTGACGCTAACCCTAGTTGTCGTGACGCTAACCCTAGTTGTCCTGACGCTAACCCTAGTTGTCATGACGCTAACCCTAGTTGTCCTGACGCTAACCCTAGTCCTGACGCTAACCCTAGTTGTCCTGACGCTAACCCTAGTTGTCCTGACGCTAACCCTAGTTGTCCTGACGCTAACCCTAGTTGTCCTGACGCTAACCCTAGTCCTGACGCTAACCCTAGTTGTCCTGACGCTAACCCTAGTTGTCCTGACGCTAACCCTAGTTGTTCTGACGCTAACCCTAGTTGTCGTGACGCTAACCCTAGTTGTCCTGACGCTAACCCTAGTTGTCCTGATGCTAACCCTAGTTGTCCTGACGCTAACCCTAGTTGTCCTGGCGCTAACCCTAGTTGTCCTGGCGCTAACCCTAGTTGTCCTGGAGCTAACCCTAGTTGTCCTGGCGCTAACCCTAGTTGTCATGGCGCTAACCCTAGTTGTCCTGGCGCTAACCCTAGTTGTCCTGGCGCTAACCCTAGTTGTCCTGGCGCTAACCCTAGTTGACCTGGCGCTAACCCTAGTTGTCCTGGCGCTAACCCTAGTTGTCCTGGCGCTAACCCTAGTTGTCCTGGCGGTAACCCTAGTTGTCCTGACGATAACACTAGTTGTCCTGGCGCTAACCCTAGTTGTCCTGGCGCTAACCCTTGTTGTCCTGGCGCTAACCCTAGTTGTCCTGGCGCTAACCCTAGTTGTAATGGCGCTAACCCTAGTTGTCCTGGTGCTAACCCTAGTTGTCCTGACGCTAACCCTAGTTGTCCTGACGCTAACCCTAGTTGTCGTGACGCTAACCCTAGTTGTCCTGACGCTAACCCTAGTCCTGACGCTAACCCTAGTTGTCCTGACGCTAACCCTAGTTGTCCTGACGCTAACCCTAGTTGTCGTGACGCTAACCCTAGTTGTCCCGACGCTAACCCTAGTTGTCCTGACGCTAACCCTAGTTGTCGTGACGCTAACCCTAGTTGTCCTGACGCTAAACCTAGTTGTCGTGACGCTAACCCTAGTTGTCCTGACGCTAACCCTAGTTGTCCTGGCGCTAACCCTAGATGTCCTGGCGCTAACCCTAGTTGTCCTGGCGCTAACCCTAGTTGTCCTGGCGCTAACCCTAGTTGTCCTGACGCTAACCCTAGTTGTCCTGACGCTAACCCTAGTTGTCCTGGCGCTAACCCTAGTTGTCCTGACGCTAACCTTAGTTGTCCTGACGGTAACCCTAGTTTTCCTGACGCTAACCCTAGTTGTCGTGACGCTAACCCTAGTTGTCCTGACGCTAACCCTAGTTGTCCTGACGCTAACCCTAGTTGTCATGACGCTAACCCTAGTTGTCCTGACGCTAACCCTAGTCCTGACGCTAACCCTAGTTGTCCTGACGCTAACCCTAGTTGTCCTGACGCTAACCCTAGTTGTCCTGACGCTAACCCTAGTTGTCCTGACGCTAACCCTAGTCCTGACGCTAACCCTAGTTGTCCTGACGCTAACCCTAGTTGTCCTGACGCTAACCCTAGTTGTCCTGACGCTAACCCTAGTTGTCGTGACGCTAACCCTAGTTGTCCTGGTGCTAACCCTAGTTGTCCTGACGCTAACCCTAGTTGTCCTGACGCTAACCCTAGTTGTCCTGGCGCTAACCCTAGTTGTCCTGACGCTAACCCTAGTTGTCCTGACGGTAACCCTAGTTGTCCTGACGCTAACCCTAGTTGTCGTGACGCTAACCCTAGTTGTCCTGACGCTAACCCTAGTTGTCCTGACGCTAACCCTAGTTGTCATGACGCTAACCCTAGTTGTCCTGACGCTAACCCTAGTCCTGACGCTAACCCTAGTTGTCCTGACGCTAACCCTAGTTGTCCTGACGCTAACCCTAGTTGTCCTGACGCTAACCCTAGTCCTGACGCTAACCCTAGTTGTCCTGACGCTAACCCTAGTTGTCCTGACGCTAACCCTAGTTGTCCTGACGCTAACCCTAGTTGTCCTGACGCTAACCCTAGTTGTCCTGACGCTAAACCTAGTTGTCCTGACGCTAACCTTAGTTGTCCTGACGCTAACCCTAGTTGTCGTGACGCTAACCCTAGTTGTCCTGACGCTAACCCTTGTTGTCCTGACGCTAACCCTAGTTGTCGTGACGCTAACCCTAGTTGTCCTGACACTAACCCTAGTTGTCGTGACGCTAACCCTTGTTGTCCTGACGCTAACCCTAGTTGTCGTGACGCTAACCCTAGTTGTCCTGATGCTAACCCTAGTTGTCCTGACGCTAACCCTAGTTGTCCTGACGCTAAGCCTAGTTGTCCTGACGCTAACCCTAGTTGTCCTGATGCTAAGCCTAGTTGTCGTGACGCTAACCCTAGTTGTCCTGACGCTAACCCTAGTTGTCGTGACGCTAACCCTAGTTGTCCTGACGCTAACCCTAGTTGTCCTGACGCTAACCTTAGTTGTCCTGACGCTAACCCTAGTTGTCGTGACGCTAACCCTAGTTGTCCTAACGCTAACCCTAGTTGTCCTGACGCTAACCCTAGTTGTCCTGACGATAACCATAGTTGTCCTGACGCTAACCCTAGTTGTCCTGACGCTAACCCTAGTTGTCCTGACGCTAACCCTAGTTGTCGTGACGCTAACCCTAGTTGTCCTGACGCTAACCCTAGTTGTCGTGACGCTAACCCTAGTTGTCCTGACGCTAACCCTAGTTGTCCTGACGCTAACCTTAGTTGTCCTGACGCTAACCCTAGTTGTCGTGACGCTAACCCTAGTTGTCCTGACGCTAACCCTAGTTGTCCTGACGCTAACCCTAGTTGTCGTGACGCTAACCCTAGTTGTCCTGACACTAACCCTAGTTGTCGTGACGCTAACCCTAGTTGTCCTGACGCTAACCCTAGTTGTCGTGACGCTAACCCTAGTTGTCCTGATGCTAACGCTAGTTGTCCTGACGCTAACCCTAGTTGTCCTGACGCTAACCCTAGTTGTCGTGACGCTAACCCTAGTTGTCCTGATGCTAACCCTAGTTGTCCTGGCGCTAACCCTAGTTGTCCTGGCGCTAACCCTAGTTGACCTGGCGCTAACCCTAGTTGTCCTGGCGCTAACCCTAGTTGTCCTGGCGCTAACCCTAGTTGTCCTGGCGGTAACCCTAGTTGTCCTGGCGCTAACCCTAGTTGTCCTGGCGCTAACCCTTGTTGTCCTGGCGCTAACCCTAGTTGTCCTGGCGCTAACCCTAGTTGTAATGGCGCTAACCCTAGTTGTCCTGGCGCTAGCCCTAGTTGTCCTGGCGCTAACCCTAGTTGTCCTGGTGCTAACCCTAGTTGTCCTGGCGCTAACCCTAGTCGTCCTGGCGCTAACCCTAGTTGTCCTGACGCTAACCCTAGTTGTCCTGACGCTAACCCTAGTTGTCCTGATGCTAACCCTTGTTGTCCTGATGCTAACCCTAGTTGTCCTGACGCTAACCCTAGTTGTCCTGACGCTAACCCTAGTTGTCCTGACGCTAACCCTACTTGTCCTGACGCTAACCCTAGCTGTCCTGACACTTACCCTAGTTGTCCTGACGCTAACCCTAGTTGTCCTGACGCTAACCCTAGTTGTCCTGACGCTAATCCTAGTTGTCCTGACGCTAACCCTAGTTGTCCTGGCGCTAACCCTAGTTGAACTGGCGCTAACCCTAGTTGTCCTGGCGCTAACCCTAGTTGTCTTGGCGCTAACCCTAGTTGTCCTGGCGCTAACCCTAGTTGTCCTGGCGCTAACCCTAGTTGTCCTGGCGCTAACCCTAGTTGTCCTGGCGCTAACCCTAGATGTCCTGGCGCTAACCCTAGTTGTCCTGGCGCTAACCCTAGTTGTCCTGGCGCTAACCCTAGTTGTCCTGACGCTAACCCTAGTTGTCCTGACTCTAACCCTAGTTGTCCTGACGCTAACCCTAGTTGTCCTGACGATAACCCTACTTGTCCTGACGCTAACCCTAGTTGTCCTGATGCTAACCCTAGTTGTCCTGACGCTAACCCTATCTGTCCTGACGCTAACCCTAGTTGTCCTGACGCTAACCCTAGTTGTCCTGACGCTAACCCTAGCTGTCCTGACGCTAACGCTAGCTGTCCTGACGCTAACCCTAGTTGTCCTGACGCTAACCCTAGCTGTCCTGGCGCTAACCCTAGTTGTCCTGGCGCTAACCCTAGTTGTCCTGACGCTAACCCTAGTTGTCCTGACGCTAACCCTAGTTGTCCTGGCGCTAACCCTAGTTGTCCTGACGCTAACCCTAGTTGTCCTGGCGCTAACCCTAGTTTTCCTGGCGCTAACCCTAGTTGTCCTGGCGCTAACCCTAGTTGTCCTGGCGCTAACCCCAGTTGTCCTGGTGCTAACCCTAGTTGTCCTGGCGCTAACCCTAGTTGTCCTGGCGCTAACCCTAGTTGTCCTGGCGCTAACCCTAGTTGTCCTGACGCTAACCCTAGTTGTCCTGACGCTAACCCGAGTTGTCCTGACGCTAACCCGAGTTGTCCTGACGCTAACCCTAGTTGTCCTGACGCTAACCCTAGTTGTCCTGACGCTAACCCTACTTGATCTGACGCTAACCCTAGTTGTCCTGACGCTAACCCGAGTTGTCCTGACGCTAACCCTAGTTGTCCTGACGCTAACCCTAGTTGTCCTGACGCTAACCCGAGTTGTCCTGACGCTAACCCTAGTTGTCCTGACGCTAACCCGAGTTGTCCTGACGCTAACCCGAGTTGTCCTGATGCTAACCCGAGTTGTCCTGACGCTAACCCTAGTTGTCCTGATGCTAACCCGAGTTGTCCTGACGCTAACCCTAGTAGTCCTGACGCTAACCCTAGTTGTCCTGACGCTAACCCTAGTTGTCCTGGCGCTAACCCTAGTTGTCCTGGCGCTAATCTAGTTGTCCTGGCGCTAACCCTAGTTGTCCTGACGATAACCCTAGTTGTCCTGATGCTAACCCTAGTTGTCCTGACGCTTACCCTAGTTGTCCTGACGCTAACCCTAGTTGTCCTGACGCTAACCCTAGTTGTCCTGACGCTAACCCTAGTTGTCCTGATGCTAACCCTAGTTGAACTGGCGCTAACCCTAGTTGTCTTGGCGCTAACCCTAGTTGTCCTGGCGCTAACCCTAGTTGTCCTGGCGCTAACCCTAGTTGTCCTGGCGCTAACCCTAGTTGTCCTGGCGCTAACCCTAGATGTCCTGGCGCTAACCCTAGTTGTCCTGGCGCTAACCCTAGTTGTCCAGGCGCTAACCCTAGTTGTCCTGACGCTAACCCTAGTTGTCCTGACGCTAACTCTAGTTGTCCTGACGCTAACCCTAGTTGTCCTGACGCTAACCCTAGTTGTCCTGACGCTAACCCTAGTTGTCCTGACGCTAACCCTATCTGTCCTGACGCTAACCCTAGTTGTCCTGACGCTACCCCTAGTTGTCCTGATGCTAACCCTAGCTGTCCTGACGCTAACCCTAGCTGTCCTGACCCTAACCCTAGTTGTCCTGACGCTAACCCTAGCTGTCCTGGCGCTAACCCTAGTTGTCCTGGCGCTAACCCTAGTTGTCCTGACGCTAACCCTAGTTGTCCTGACGCTAACCCTAGTTGTCCTGGCGCTAACCCTAGTTTTCCTGACGCTAACCCTAGTTGTCCTGGCGCTAACCCTAGTTTTCCTGGCGCTAACCCTAGTTGTCCTGGCGCTAACCCTAGTTGTCCTGGCGCTAACCCTAGTTGTCCTGGCACTAACCCTAGTTGTCCTGGTGCTAACCCTAGTTGTCCTGGCGCTAACCATAGTTGTCCTGGCGCTAACCCTAGTTGTCCTGGTGCTAACCCTAGTTGTCCTGGCGCTAACCCTAGTTGTCCTGGCGCTAACCCTAGTTGTCCTGACGCTAACCCGAGTTGTCCTGACGCTAACACGAGTTGTCCTGACGCTAACCTTAGTTGTCCTGACGCTAACCCTAGTTGTCCTGACGCTAACCCTAGTTGTCCTGACGCCAACCCGAGTTGTCCTGACGCTAACCCTAGTTGTCCTGACGCTAACCCTAGTTGTCCTGACGCTAACCCGAGTTGTCCTGACGCTAACCCGAGTTGTCCTGACGCTAACCCTAGTTGTCCTGACGCTAACCCGAGTTGTCCTGACGCTAACCCGAGTTGTCCTGACGCTAACCCGAGTTGTCCTGACGCTAACCCTAGTTGTCCTGACGCTAACCCGAGTTGTCCTAACGCTAACCCGAGTTGTCCTGACGCTAACCCGAGTTGTCCTGACGCTAACCCTAGTTGTCCTGGCGCTAACCCTAGTTGTCCTGGCACTAACCCTAGTTGTCCTGGTGCTAACCCTAGTTGTCCTGGCGCTAACCATAGTTGTCCTGGCGCTAACCCTAGTTGTCCTGGCGCTAACCCTAGTTGTCCTGGCGCTAACCCTAGTTGTCCAGACGCTAACCCGAGTTGTCCTGACGCTAACCCGAGTTGTCCTGACGCTAACCTTAGTTGTCCTGACGCTAACCCTAGTTGTCCTGACGCTAACCCGAGTTGTCCTGACGCTAACCCTAGTTGTCCTGACGCTAACCCGAGTTGTCCTGACGCTAACCCTAGTAGTCCTGACGCTAACCCTAGTTGTCCTGACGCTAACCCTAGTTGTCCTGGCGCTAACCCTAGTTGTCCTGGCGCTAACCCTAGTTGTCCTGGCGCTAATCTAGTTGTCCTGGCGCTAACCCTAGTTGTCCTGACGATAACCCTAGTTGTCCTGACGCTAACCCTAGTTGTCCTGACGCTAACCCTACTTGTCCTGACGCTAACCCTAGTTGTCCTGACGCTTACCCTAGTTGTCCTGACGCTAACCCTAGTTGTCCTGACGCTAACCCTAGTTGTCCTGACGCTAACCCTAGTTGTCCTGACGCTAACCCTAGTTGTCCTGGCGCTAACCCTAGTTGAACTGGCGCTAACCCTAGCTGTCTTGGCGCTAACCCTAGTTGTCCTGGCGCTAACCCTAGTTGTACTGGCGCTAACCCTAGTTGTCCTGGCGCTAACCCTAGTTGTCCTGGCGCTAACCCTAGATGTCCTGGCGCTAACCCTAGTTGTCCTGGCGCTAACCCTAGTTGTCCAGGCGCTAACCCTAGTTGTCCTGACGCTAACCCTAGTTGTCCTGACGCTAACCCTAGTTGTCCTGACGATAACCCTAGTTGTCCTGACGCTAACCCTAGTTGTCCTGACGCTAACCCTAGTTGTCCTGACGCTAACCCTATCTGTCCTGACGCTAACCCTAGTTGTCCTGACGCTACCCCTAGTTGTTCTGACGGTTTCCCTAGCTGTCCTGACGCTAACCCTAGCTGTCCTGACGCTAACCCTAGTTGTCCTGACGCTAACCCTAGCTGTCCTGGCGCTAACCCTAGTTGTCCTGGCGCTAACCCTAGTTGTCCTGACGCTAACCCTAGTTGTCCTGACGCTAACCCTAGTTGTCCTGGCGCTAACCCTAGTTTTCCTGACGCTAACCCTAGTTTTCCTGGCGCTAACCCTAGTTGTCCTGGCGCTAACCCTAGTTGTCCTGGCGCTAACCCTAGTTGTCCTGGCACTAACCCTAGTTGTCCTGGTGCTAACCCTAGTTGTCCTGGCGCTAACCATAGTTGTCCTGGCGCTAACCCTAGTTGTCCTGGCGCTAACCCTAGTTGTCCTGGCGCTAACCCTAGTTGTCCAGACGCTAACCCGAGTTGTCCTGACGCTAACCCGAGTTGTCCTGACGCTAACCTTAGTTGTCCTGACGCTAACCCTAGTTGTCCTGACGCTAACCCTAGTTGTCCTGACGCTAACCCTACTTGTCCTGACGCTAACCCTAGTTGTCCTGACGCCAACCCGAGTTGTCCTGACGCTAACCCTAGTTGTCCTGACGCTAACCCTAGTTGTCCTGACGCTAACCCGAGTTGTCCTGACGCTAACCCGAGTTGTCCTGACGCTAACCCTTGTTGTCCTGACGCTAACCCTAGTTGTCCTGACGCTAACCCTAGTTGTCCTGACCCTAACCCTAGTTGTCCTGACGCTAACCCTACTTGTCCTGACGCTAACCCTAGTTGTCCTGACGCTAACCCTAGTTGTCCTGACGCTAACCCTAGTTGTCCTGACGCTAACCCGAGTTGTCCTGACGCTAACCCTAGTTGTCCTGACGCTAACCCGAGTTGTCCTGACGCTAACCCGAGTTGTCCTGACGCTAACCCGAGTTGTCCTGACGCTAACCCTAGTTGTCCTGACGCTAACCCGAGTTGTCCTGACGCTAACCCGAGTTGTCCTGACGCTAACCCGAGTTGTCCTGACGCTAACCCTAGTTGTCCTGACGCTAACCCGAGTTGTCCTGACGCTAACCCTAGTAGTCCTGAGCTAACCCTAGTTGTCCTGACGCTAACCCTAGTTGTCCTGGCGCTAACCCTAGTTGTCCTGGCGCTAACCCTAGTTGTCCTGGCGCTAATCTAGTTGTCCTGGCACTAACCCTAGTTGTCCTGACGATAACCCTAGTTGTCCTGACGCTAACCCTAGTTGTCCTGACGCTAACCCTACTTGTCCTGACGCTAACCCTAGTTGTCCTGACGCTTACCCTAGTTGTCCTGACGCTAACCCTAGTTGTCCTGACGCTAACCCTAGTTGTCCTGACGCTAACCCTAGTTGTCCTGGCGCTAACCCTAGTTGAACTGGCGCTAACCCTAGTTGTCCTGGCGCTAACCCTAGTTGTCCTGGCGCTAACCATAGTTGTCCTGGCGCTAACCCTAGTTGTCCTGGTGCTAACCCTAGTTGTCCTGGCGCTAACCCTAGTTGTCCTGGCGCTAACCCTAGTTGTCCTGACGCTAACCCGAGTTGTCCTGACGCTAACCCGAGTTGTCCTGACGCTAACCTTAGTTGTCCTGACGCCAACCCTAGTTGTCCTGACGCTAACCCTAGTTGTCCTGACGCTAACCCTACTTGTCCTGACGCTAACCCTAGTTGTCCTGACGCCAACCCGAGTTGTCCTGACGCTAACCCTAGTTGTCCTGACGCTAACCCTAGTTGTCCTGACGCTAACCCGAGTTGTCCTGACGCTAACCCGAGTTGTCCTGACGCTAACCCGAGTTGTCCTGACGCTAACCCGAGTTGTCCTGACGCTAACCCGAGTTGTCCTGACGCTAACCCTAGTTGTCCTGATGCTAACCCAAGTTGTCGTGACGCTAACCCTAGTTGTCCTGACGCTAACCCTAGTTGTCCTGACGCTAACCCTAGTTGTCCTGACGCTAACCCTACTTGTCCTGACGCTAACCCTAGTTGTCCTGACGCTATCCCTACTTGTCCTGGCGCTAACCCGAGTTGTCCTGACGCTAACCCGAGTTGTCCTGACGCTAACCCTAGTTGTCCTGACGCTAACCCGAGTTGTCCTGACGCTAACCCTAGTAGTCCTGAGCTAACCCTAGTTGTTCTGACGCTAACCCTAGTTGTCCTGGCGCTAACCCTAGTTGTCCTGGCGCTAACCCTAGTTGTCCTGGCGCTAATCTAGTTGTCCTGGCGCTAACCCTAGTTGTCCTGACGATAACCCTAGTTGTCCTGACGCTAACCCTAGTTGTCCTGACGCTAACCCTACTTGTCCTGACGCTAACCCTAGTTGTCCTGACGCTTACCCTAGTTGTCCTGACGCTAACCCTAGTTGTCCTGACGCTAACCCTAGTTGTCCTGACGCTAACCCTAGTTGTCCTGGCGCTAACCCTAGTTGAACTGGCGCTAACCCTAGTTGTCTTGGCGCTAACCCTAGTTGTCCTGGCGTTAGCCCTAGTTGTACTGGCGCTAACCCTAGTTGTCCTGGCGCTAACCCTAGTTGTCCTGGCGCTAACCCTAGATGTCCTGGCGCTAACCCTAGTTGTCCTGGCGCTAACCCTAGTTGTCCAGGCGCTAACCCTAGTTGTCCTGACGCTAACCCTAGTTGTCCTGACGATAACCCTAGTTGTCCTGACGCTAACCCTAGTTGTCCTGACGCTAACCCTAGTTGTCCTGACGCTAACCCTATCTGTCCTGACGCTAACCCTAGTTGTCCTGACGCTACCCCTAGTTGTCCTGACGCTAACCCTAGCTGTCCTGACGCTAACCCTAGCTGTCCTGGCGCTAACCCTAGTTGTCCTGGCGCTAACCCTAGTTGTCCTGACGCTAACCCTAGTTGTCCTGACGCTAACCCTAGTTGTCCTGGCGCTAACCCTAGTTTTTCTGACGCTAACCCTAGTTGTCCTGGCGCTAACCCTAGTTTTCCTGGCGCTAACCCTAGTTGTCCTGGCGCTAACCCTAGTTGTCCTGGCGCTAACCCTAGTTGTCCTGGCACTAACCCTAGTTGTCCTGGTGCTAACCCTAGTTGTCCTGGCGCTAACCATAGTTGTCCTGGCGCTAACCCTAGTTGTCCTGGTGCTAACCCTAGTTGTCCTGGCGCTAACCCTAGTTGTCCTGGCGCTAACCCTAGTTGTCCTGACGCTAACCCGAGTTGTCCTGACGCTAACCCGAGTTGTCCTGACGCTAACCTTAGTTGTCCTGACGCCAACCCTAGTTGTCCTGACGCTAACCCTAGTTGTCCTGACGCTAACCCTAGTTGTCCTGACGCTAACCCTAGTTGTCCTGACGCCAACCCGAGTTGTCCTGACGCTAACCCTAGTTGTCCTGACGCTAACCCTAGTTGTCCTGACGCTAACCCGAGTTGTCCTGACGCTAACCCGAGTTGTCCTGACGCTAACCCTAGTTGTCCTGACGCTAACCCGAGTTGTCCTGACGCTAACCCGAGTTGTGCTGACGCTAACCCGAGTTGTCCTGACGCTAATCCTAGTTGTCCTGATGCTAACCCGAGTTGTCCTGACGCTAACCCTAGTTGTCCTGACGCTAACCCTAGTTGTCCTGACGCTAACCCTAGTTGTCCTGACGCTAACCCTACTTGTCCTGACGCTAACCCTAGTTGTCCTGACGCTATCCCTACTTGTCCTGGTGCTAACCCTAGTTGTCCTGGCGCTAACCCTAGTTGTCCTGGCGCTAACCCTAGTTGTCCTGGCGCTAACCCTAGATGTCCTGGCGCTAACCCTAGTTGTCCTGGCGCTAACCCTAGTTGTCCTGGCGCTAACCCTAGTTGTCCTGACGCTAACCCTAGTTGTCCTGACGCTACCCCTAGTTGTCCTGACGCTAACCCTAGCTGTCCTGATGCTAACCCGAGTTGTCCTGACGCTAACCCTAGTAGTCCTGACGCTAACCCTAGTTGTCCTGACGCTAACCCTAGTTGTCCTGGCACTAACCCTAGTTGTCCTGGCGCTAACCCTAGTTGTCCTGGCGCTAATCTAGTTGTCCTGGCGCTAACCCTAGTTGTCCTGACGATAACCCTAGTTGTCCTGACGCTAACCCTAGTTGTCCTGACGCTAACCCTACTTGTCCTGACGCTAACCCTAGTTGTCCTGACGCTTACCCTAGTTGTCCTGACGCTAACCCTAGTTGTCCTGACGCTAACCCTAGTTGTCCTGACGCTAACCCTAGTTGTCCTGGCGCTAACCCTAGTTGAACTGGCGCTAACCCTAGTTGTCTTGGCGCTAACCCTAGTTGTCCTGGCGCTAACCCTAGTTGTACTGGCGCTAACCCTAGTTGTCCTGGCGCTAAACCTAGTTGTCCTGGCGCTAACCCTAGATGTCCTGGCGCTAACCCTAGTTGTCCTGGCGCTAACCCTAGTTGTCCAGGCGCTAACCCTAGTTGTCCTGACGCTAACCCTAGTTGTCCTGAAGCTAACCCTAGTTGTCCTGACGATAACCCTAGTTGTCCTGACGCTACCCCTAGTTGTCCTGACGCTAACCCTAGCTGTCCTGACGCTAACCCTATCTGTCCTGACGCTAACCCTAGTTGTCCTGACGCTAACCCTAGCTGTCCTGGCGCTTACCCTAGTTGTCCTGACGCTAACCCTAGTTGTCCTGACGCTAACCCTAGTTGTCCTGGCGCTAACCCTAGTTTTCCTGACGCTAACCCTAGTTGTCCTGGCGCTAACCCTAGTTTTCCTGGCGCTAACCCTAGTTGTCCTGGCGCTAACCCTAGTTGTCCTGGCACTAACCCTAGTTGTCCTGGTGCTAACCCTAGTTGTCCTGGCGCTAACCATAGTTGTCCTGGCGCTAACCCTAGTTGTCCTGGTGCTAACCGTAGTTGTCCTGGCGCTAACCCTAGTTGTCCTGGCGCTAACCCTAGTTGTCCTGACGCTAACCCGAGTTGTCCTGACGCTAACCCGAGTTGTCCTGACGCTAACCTTAGTTGTCCTGACGCTAACCCTAGTTGTCCTGACGCTAACCCTAGTTGTCCTGACGCTAACCCTACTTGTCCTGACGCTAACCCTAGTTGTCCTGAAGCCAACCCGAGTTGTCCTGACGCTAACCCTAGTTGTCCTGACGCTAACCCGAGTTGTCCTGACGCTAACCCTAGTTGTCCTGACGCTAACCCGAGTTGTCCTGACGCTAACCCGAGTTGTCCTGATGCTAACCCGAGTTGTCCTGACGCTAACCCGAGTTGTCCTGATGCTAACCCGAGTTGTCCTGACGCTAACCCTAGTTGTCCTGACGCTAACCCTAGTTGTCCTGACGCTAACCCTACTTGTCCTGACGCTAACCCTAGTTGTCCTGGCGCTAACCCTAGTTGTCCTGGCACTAACCCTAGTTGTCCTGGTGCTAACCCTAGTTGTCCTGGCGCTAACCATAGTTGTCCTGGTGCTAACCCTAGTTGTCCTGGTGCTAACCCTAGTTGTCCTGGCGCTAACCCTAGTTGTCCTGGCGCTAACCCTAGTTGTCCTGACGCTAACCCGAGTTGTCCTGAAGCTAACCTTAGTTGTCCTGACGCTAACCCTATTTGTCCTGACGCTAACCCTAGTTGTCCTGACGCTAACCCTACTTGTCCTGACGCTAACCCTAGTTGTCCTGACGCCAACCCGAGTTGTCCTGACGCTAACCCTAGTTGTCCTGACGCTAACCCTAGTTGTCCTGACGCTAACCCGAGTTGTCCTGACGCTAACCCGAGTTGTCCTGACGCTAACCCTAGTTGTCCTGACGCTAACCCGAGTTGTCCTGACGCTAACCCGAGTTGTCCTGACGCTAACCCTAGTTGTCCTGACGCTAACCCGAGTTGTCCTGACGCTAACCCGAGTTGTCCTGACGCTAACCCGAGTTGTCCTGACGCTAACCCTAGTTGTCCTGATGCTAACCCGAGTTGTCCTGACGCTAAACCTAGTAGTCCTGACGCTAACCCTAGTTGTCCTGACGCTAACCCTAGTTGTCCTGGCGCTAACCCTAGTTGTCCTGGCGCTAACCCTAGTTGTCCTGGCACTAATCTAGTTGTCCTGGCGCTAACCCTAGTTGTCCTGACGATAACCCTAGTTGTCCTGACGCTAACCCTAGTTGTCCTGACGCTAACCCTACTTGTCCTGACGCTAACCCTAGTTGTCCTGACGCTTACCCTAGTTGTCCTGACGCTAACCCTAGTTGTCCTGACGCTAACCCTAGTTGTCCTGGCGCTAACCCTAGTTTTCCTGACGCTAACCCTAGTTGTCCTGGCGCTAACCCTAGTTTTCCTGGCGCTAACCCTAGTTGTCCTGGCGCTAACCCTAGTTGTCCTGGCGCTAACCCTAGTTGTCCTGGCACTAACCCTAGTTGTCCTGGTGCTAACCCTAGTTGTCCTGGCGCTAACCATAGTTGTCCTGGCGCTAACCCTAGTTGTCCTGGTGCTAACCCTAGTTGTCCTGGCGCTAACCCTAGTTGTCCTGGCGCTAACCCTAGTTGTCCTGACGCTAACCCGAGTTGTCCTGACGCTAACCCGAGTTGTCCTGACGCTAACCTTAGTTGTCCTGACGCTAACCCTAGTTGTCCTGACGCTAACCCTAGTTGTCCTGACGCTAACCCTACTTGTCCTGACGCTAACCCTAGTTGTCCTGACGCCAACCCGAGTTGTCCTGACGCTAACCCGAGTTGTCCTGACGCTAACCCGAGTTGTCCTGACGCTAACCCGAGTTGTCCTAACGCTAACCCTAGTTGTCCTGATGCTAACCCGAGTTGTCCTGACGCTAACCCTAGTTGTCCTGACGCTAACCCTAGTTGTCCTGACGCTAACCCTACTTGTCCTGACGCTAACCCTAGTTGTCCTGGCGCTAACCCTAGTTGTCCTGGCACTAACCCTAGTCTTCCTGGTGCTAACCCTAGTTGTCCTGGCGCTAACCATAGTTGTCCTGGCGCTAACCCTAGTTGTACTGGTGCTAACCCTAGTTGTCCTGGCGCTAACCCTAGTTGTCCTGGCGCTAACCCTAATTGTCCTGACGCTAACCCGAGTTGTCCTGACGCTAACCTTAGTTGTCCTGACGCTAACCCTAGTTGTCCTGACGCTAACCCTAGTTGTCCTGACGCTAACCCTACTTGTCCTGACGCTAACCCTAGTTGTCCTGACGCTAACCCGAGTTGTCCTGACGCTAACCCTAGTTGTCCTGACGCTAACCCGAGTTGTCCTGACGCTAACCCGAGTTGTCCTGACGCTAACCCTAGTTGTCCTGACGCTAACCCGAGTTGTCCTGACGCTAACCCGAGTTGTCCTGACGCTAACCCTAGTTGTCCTGATGCTAACCCGAGTTGTCCTGACGCTAACCCTAGTAGTCCTGACGCTAACCCTAGTTGTCCTGACGCTAACCCTAGTTGTCCTGGCGCTAACCCTAGTTGTCCTGGCGCTAACCCTAGTTGTCCTGGCACTAATCTAGTTGTCCTGGCGCTAACCCTAGTTGTCCTGACGATAACCCTAGTTGTCCTGACGCTAACCCTAGTTGTCCTGACGCTAACCCTACTTGTCCTGACGCTAACCCTAGTTGTCCTGACGCTAACCCGAGTTGTCCTGACGCTAACCCTAGTTGTCCTGACGCTAACCCTAGTTGTCCTGACGCTAACCCTAGTTGTGCTGACGCTAACCCTAGTTGTCCTGGCGCTAACCCTAGTTGAACTGGCGCTAACCCTAGTTGTCTTGGCGCTAACCCTAGTTGTCCTGGCGCTAGCCCTAGTTGTACTGGCGCTAACCCTAGTTGTCCTGGCGCTAACCCTAGTTGTCCTGGCGCTAACCCTAGATGTCCTGGCGCTAACCCTAGTTGTCCTGGCGCTAACCCTAGTTGTCCAGGCGCTAACCCTAGTTGTCCTGACGCTAACCCTAGTTGTCCTGACGCTAACCCTAGTTGTCCTGACGATAACCCTAGTTGTCCTGACGCTAACCCTAGTTGTCCTGACGCTAACCCTAGTTGTCCTGACGCTAACCCTAGTTGTCCTGACGCTAACCCTATCTGTCCTCACGCTAACCCTAGTTGTCCTGACGCTACCCCTAGTTGTCCTGACGCTAACCCTAGCTGTCCTGACGCTAACCCTAGCTGTCCTGACGCTAACCCTAGTTGTCCTGACGCTAACCCTAGCTGTCCTGGCGCTAACCCTAGTTGTCCTGGCGCTAACCCTAGTTGTCCTGACGCTAACCCTAGTTGTCCTGACGCTAACCCTAGTTGTCCTGGCGCTAACCCTAGTTTTCCTGACGCTAACCCTAGTTGTCCTGGCGCTAACCCTAGTTTTCCTGGCGCTAACCCTAGTTGTCCTGGCGCTAACCCTAGTTGTCCTGGCACTAACCCTAGTTGTCCTGGTGCTAACCCTAGTTGTCCTGGCGCTAACCATAGTTGTCCTGGCGCTAACCCTAGTTGTCCTGGTGCTAACCCTAGTTGTCCTGGCGCTAACCCAAGTTGTCCTGGCGCTAACCCTATTTGTCCTGACGCTAACCCGAGTTGTCCTGACGCTAACCCGAGTTGTCCTGACGCTAACCTTATTTGTCCTGACGCTAACCCTAGTTGTCCTGACGCTAACCCTAGTTGTCCTGACGCTAACCCTACTTGTCCTGACGCTAACCCTAGTTGTCCTGACGCCAACCCGAGTTGTCCTGACGCTAACCCTAGTTGTCCTGACGCTAACCCGAGTTGTCCTGACGCTAACCCGAGTTGTCCTGACGCTAACCCTAGTTGTCCTGACGCTAACCCGAGTTGTCCTGACGCTATCCCTACTTGTCCTGGCGCTAACCCTAGTTGTCCTGGCGCTAACCCTAGTTGTCCTGGCGCTAACCCTAGTTGTCCTGGCGCTAACCCTAGATGTCCTGGCGCTAACCCTAGTTGTCCTGGCGCTAACCCTAGTTGTCCTGGCGCTAACCCTAGTTGTCCTGGCGCTAACCCTAGTTGTCCTGACGCTAACCCTAGTTGTCCTGACGCTAACCCTAGTTGTCCTGACGCTAACCCTAGTTGTCCTGACGATAACCCTAGTTGTCCTGATGCTAATCCTAGTTGTCCTGACGCTAACCCTAGTTGTCCTGACGATAACCCTAGTTGTCCTGACGCTAACCCTAGTTGTCCTGACGCTAACCCTAGTTGTCCTGACGCTAACCCTATCTGTCCTGACGCTAACCCTAGTTGTCCTGACGCTACCCCTAGTTGTCCTGACGCTAACCCTAGCTGTCCTGACGCTAACCCTAGCTGTCCTGACGCTAACCCTAGTTGTCCTGACGCTAACCCTAGCTGTCCTGGCGCTAACCCTAGTTGTCCTGGCGCTAACCCTAGTTGTCCTGACGCTAACCCTAGTTGTCCAGACGCTAACCCTAGTTGTCCTGGCGCTAACCCTAGTTTTCCTGACGCTAACCCTAGTTGTCCTGGCGCTAACCCTAGTTGTCCTGGCGCTAACCCTAGTTGTCCTGGCACTAACCCTAGTTGTCCTGGTGCTAACCCTAGTTGTCCTGGCGCTAACCATAGTTGTCCTGGCGCTAACCCTAGTTGTCCTGGTGCTAACCCTAGTTGTCCTGGCGCTAACCCTAGTTGTCCTGGCGCTAACCCTAGTTGTCCTGACGCTAACCCGAGTTGTCCTGACGCTAACCCGAGTTGTCCTGACGCTAACCTTAGTTGTCCTGACGCTAACCCTAGTTGTCCTGACGCTAACCCTAGTTGTCCTGACGCTAACCCTACTTGTCCTGACGCTAACCCTAGTTGTCCTGACGCCAACCCGAGTTGTCCTGACGCTAACCCTAGTTGTCCTGACGCTAACCCTAGTTGTCCTGACGCTAACCCGAGTTGTCCTGACGCTAACCCGAGTTGTCCTGACGCTAACCCTAGTTGTCCTGACGCTAACCCGAGTTGTCCTGACGCTAACCCGAGTTGTCCTGACGCTAACCCGAGTTGTCCTGACGCTAACCCGAGTTGTCCTGACGCTAACCCTAGTTGTCCTGACGCTAACCCGAGTTGTCCTGACGCTAACCCGAGTTGTCCTGACGCTAACCCGAGTTGTCCTGACGCTAACCCTAGTTGTCCTGATGCTAACCCGAGTAGTCCTGACGCTAACCCTAGTTGTCCTGACGCTAACCCTAGTTGTCCTGGCGCTAACCCTAGTTGTCCTGGCGCTAATCTAGTTGTCCTGGCGCTAACCCTAGTTGTCCTGACGATAACCCTAGTTGTCCTGACGCTAACCCTGGTTGTCCTGACGCTAACCCTACTTGTCCTGACGCTAACCCTAGTTGTCCTAACGCTTACCCTAGTTGTCCTAACGCTAACCCAAGTTGTCCTGACGCTAACCCTAGTTGTCCTGATGCTAACCCTAGTTGTCCTGACGCTAACCCTAGTTGTCCTGGCGCTAACCCTAGTTGAACTGGCGCTAACCCTAGTTGTCTTGGCGCTAACCATAGTTGTCCTGGCGCTAACCCTAGTTGTCCTGGCGCTAACCCTAGTTGTCCTGGCGCTAACCCTAGTTGTCCTGGCGCTAACCCTAGATGTCCTGGCGCTAACCCTAGTTGTCCTGGCGCTAACCCTAGTTGTCCAGGCGCTAACCCTAGTTGTCCTGACGCTAACCCTAGTTGTCCTGACGCTAACCCTAGTTGTCCTGACGATAACCCTAGTTGTCCTGACGCTAACCCTAGTTGTCCTGACGCTAACCCTATCTGTCCTGACGCTAACCCTAGTTGTCCTGACGCTACCCCTAGTTGTCCTGACGCTAACCCTAGCTGTCCTGACGCTAACCCTAGCTGTCCTGACGCTAACCCTAGTTGTCCTGACGCTAACCCTAGCTGTCCTGGCGCTAACCCTAGTTGTCCTGGCGCTAACCCTAGTTGTCCTGACGCTAACCCTAGTTGTCCTGACGCTAACCCTAGTTGTCCTGGCGCTAACCCTAGTTTTCCTGACGCTAACCCTAGTTGTCCTGGCGCTAACCCTAGTTTTCCTGGCGCTAACCCTAGTTGTCCTGGCGCTAACCCTAGTTGTCCTGGCACTAACCCTAGTTGTCCTGGTGCTAACCCTAGTTGTCCTGGCGCTAACCATAGTTGTCCTGGCGCTAACCCTAGTTGTCCTGGTGCTAACCCTAGTTGTCCTGGCGCTAACCCTAGTTGTCCTAGCGCTAACCCTAGTTGTCCTGACGCTAACCCGAGTTGTCCTGACGCTAACCCGAGTTGTCCTGACGCTAACCTTAGTTGTCCTGACGCTAAACCTAGTTGTCCTGACGCTAACCCTAGTTGTCCTGACGCTAACCCTACTTGTCCTGACGCTAACCCTAGTTGTCCTGACGCCAACCCGAGTTGTCCTGACGCTAACCCTAGTTGTCCTGACGCTAACCCTAGTTGTCCTGACGCTAACCTGAGTTGTCCTGACGCTAACCCGAGTTGTCCTGACGCTAACCCTAGTTGTCCTGGCGCTAACCCGAGTTGTCCTGACGCTAACCCGAGTTGTCCTGACGCTAACCCGAGTTGTCCTGACGCTATACCGAGTTGTCCTGACGCTAACCCTAGTTGTCCTGATGCTAACCCAAGTTGTCCTGACGCTAACCCTAGTTGTCCTGACGCTAACCCTAGTTGTCCTGACGCTAACCCTAGTTGTCCTGACGCTAACCCTATCTGTCCTGACGCTAACCCTAGTTGTCCTGACGCTAACCCTAGTTGTCCTGACGCTAACCCTAGCTGTCCTGACGCTAACCCTAGCTGTCCTGACGCTAACCCTAGTTGTCCTGACGCTAACCCTAGCTGTCCTGGCGCTAACCCTAGTTGTCCTGGCGCTAACCCTAGTTGTCCTGACGCTAACCCTAGTTGTCCTGACGCTAACCCTAGTTATCCTGGCGCTAACCCTAGTTGTCCTGACGCTAACCCTAGTTGTCCTGGCGCTAACCCTAGTTTTCCTGGCGCTAACCCTAGTTGTCCTGGCGCTAAACCTAGTTGTCCTGGCGCTAACCCTAGTTGTCCTGGCGCTAACCCTAGTTGTCCTGGTGCTAACCCTAGTTGTCCTGGCGCTAACCCTAGTTGTCCTGACGCTAACCCTAGTTGTCCTGACGCTAACCCTAGTTGTCCTGACGCTAACCCTAGTTGTCCTGACGCTAACCCTATCTGTCCTGACGCTAACCCTAGTTGTCCTGACGCTACCCCTAGTTGTCCTGACACTAACCCTAGCTGTCCTGACGCTAACCCTAGTTGTCCTGGCGCTAACCCTAGTTGTCCTGGCACTAACCCTAGTTGTCCTGGTGCTAACCCTAGTTGTCCTGGCGCTAACCATAGTTGTCCTGGCGCTAACCCTAGTTGTCCTGGTGCTAACCCTAGTTGTCCTGGCGCTAACCCTAGTTGTCCTAGCGCTAACCCTAGTTGTCCTGACGCTAACCCGAGTTGTACTGACGCTAACCCGAGTTGTCCTGACGCTAACCTTAGTTGTCCTGACGCTAAACCTAGTTGTCCTGACGCTAACCCTAGTTGTCCTGACGCTAACCCTACTTGTCCTGACCCTAACCCTAGTTGTCCTGACGCCAACCCGAGTTGTCCTGACGCTAACCCTAGTTGTCCTGACGCTAACCCTAGTTGTCCTGACGCTAACCCGAGTTGTACTGACGCTAACCCGAGTTGTCCTGACGCTAACCCTAGTTGTCCTGACGCTAACCCGAGTTGTCCTGACGCTAACCCGAGTTGTCCTGACGCTATCCCGAGTTGTCCTGACGCTAACCCTAGTTGTCCTGATGCTAACCCGAGTTGTCCTGACGCTAACCCTAGTTGTCCTGACGCTAACCCTAGTTGTCCTGACGCTAACCCTAGTTGTCCTGACGCTAACCCTACTTGTCCTGACGCTAACCCTAGTTGTCCTGACGCTATCCCTACTTGTCCTGACGCTAACCCTAGTTGTCCTGGCGCTAACCCTAGTTGTCCTGGCGCTAACCCTAGTTGTCCTGATGCTAACCCTAGTTGTCCTGGCGCTAACCCTAGATGTCCTGGCGCTAACCCTAGTTGTCCTGGCGCTAACCCTAGTTGTCCTGGCGCTAACCCCAGTTGTCCTGACGCTAACCCTAGTTGTCCTGACGCTAACCCTAGTTGTCCTGACGATAACCCTAGTTGTCCTGACGCTAACCCTAGTTGTCCTGACGCTAACCCTAGTTGTCCTGACGCTAACCCTATCTGTCCTGACGCTAACCCTAGTTGTCCTGACGCTAACCCTAGTTGTCCTGACGCTAACCCTAGCTGTACTGACGCTAACCCTAGCTGTCCTGACGCTAACCCTAGTTGTCCTGACGCTAACCCTAGCTGTCCTGGCGCTAACCCTAGTTGTCCTGGCGCTAACCCTAGTTGTCCTGACGCTAACCCTAGTTGTCCTGACGCTAACCCTAGTTATCCTGGCGCTAACCCTAGTTGTCCTGACGCTAACCCTAGTTGTCCTGGCACTAACAATAGTTTTCCTGGCGCTAACCCTAGTTGTCCTGGCGCTAAACCTAGTTGTCCTGGCGCTAACCCGAGTTGTCCTGACGCTAACCTTAGTTGTCCTGATGCTAAACCTAGTTGTCCTGACGCTAACCCTAGTTGTCCTGACGCTAACCCTACTTGTCCTGACCCTAACCCTAGTTGTCCTGACGCCAACCCGAGTTGTCCTGACGCTAACCCTAGTTGTCCTGACGCTAACCCTAGTTGTCCTGACGCTAACCCGAGTTGTCCTGACGCTAACCCGAGTTGTCCTGACGCTAACACTAGTTGTCCTGACGCTAACCCGAGTTGTCCTGACGCTAACCCGAGTTGTCCTGACGCTATCCCGAGTTGTCCTGACGCTAACCCTAGTTGTCCTGATGCTAACCCGAGTTGTCCTGACGCTAACCCTAGTTGTCCTGACGCTAACCCTAGTTGTCCTGACGCTAACCCTAGTTGTCCTGACGCTAACCCTACTTGTCCTGACGCTAACCCTAGTTGTCCTGACGCTATCCCTACTTGTCCTGACGCTAACCCTAGTTGTCCTGGCGCTAACCCTAGTTGTCCTGGCGCTAACCCTAGTTGTCCTGATGCTAACCCTAGTTGTCCTGGCGCTAACCCTAGATGTCCTGGCGCTAACCCTAGTTGTCCTGGCGCTAACCCTAGTTGTCCTGGCGCTAACCCCAGTTGTCCTGACGCTAACCCTAGTTGTCCTGACGCTAACCCTAGTTGTCCTGACGATAACCCTAGTTGTCCTGACGCTAACCCTAGTTGTCCTGACGCTAACCCTAGTTGTCCTGACGCTAACCCTATCTGTCCTGACGCTAACCCTAGTTGTCCTGACGCTAACCCTAGTTGTCCTGACGCTAACCCTAGCTGTACTGACGCTAACCCTAGCTGTCCTGACGCTAACCCTAGTTGTCCTGACGCTAACCCTAGCTGTCCTGGCGCTAACCCTAGTTGTCCTGGCGCTAACCCTAGTTGTCCTGACGCTAACCCTAGTTGTCCTGACGCTAACCCTAGTTATCCTGGCGCTAACCCTAGTTGTCCTGACGCTAACCCTAGTTGTCCTGGCGCTAACCCTAGTTTTCCTGGCGCTAACCCTAGTTGTCCTGGCGCTAAACCTAGTTGTCCTGGCGCTAACCCTAGTTGTCCTGGCGCTAACCCTAGTTGTCCTGGTGCTAACCCTAGTTGTCCTGGCGCTAACCCTAGTTGTCCTGACGCTAACCCTAGTTGTCCTGACGCTAACCCTAGTTGTCCTGACGCTAACCCTAGTTGTCCTGACGCTAACCCTATCTGTCCTGACGCTAACCCTAGTTGTCCTGACGCTACCCCTAGTTGTCCTGACACTAACCCTAGCTGTCCTGACGCTAACCCTAGCTGTCCTGACGCTAACCCTAGTTGTCCTGACGCTAACCCTAGCTGTCCTGGCGCTAACCCTAGTTGTCCTGGCGCTAACCCTAGTTGTCCTGAGGCTAACCCTAGTTGTCCTGACGCTAACCCTAGTTGTCCTGGCGCTAACCCTAGTTTTCCTGACGCTAACCCTAGTTGTCCTGGCGCTAACCCTAGTTTTCCTGGCGCTAACCCTAGTTGTCCTGGCGCTAACCCTAGTTGTCCTGGCGCTAACCCTAGTTGTCCTGGCACTAACCCTAGTTGTCCTGGTGCTAACCCTAGTTGTCCTGGCGCTAACCATAGTTGTCCTGGCGCTAACCCTAGTTGTCCTGGTGCTAACCCAAGTTGTCCTGGCGCTAACCCTAGTTGTGCTGACGCTAACCCGAGTTGTCCTGACGCTAACCCGAGTTGTCCTGACGCTAACCTTAGTTGTCCTGACGCTAACCCTAGTTGTCCTGACGCTAACCCTAGTTGTCCTGACGCTAACCCTACTTGTCCTGACGCTAACCCTAGTTGTCCTGACGCCAACCCGAGTTGTCCTGACGCTAACCCTAGTTGTCCTGACGCTAACCCTAGTTGTCCTGACGCTAACCCGAGTTGTCCTGACGCTAACCCGAGTTGTCCTGACGCTAACCCTAGTTGTCCTGACGCTAACCCGAGTTGTCCTGACGCTAACCCGAGTTGTCCTGACGCTAACCCGAGTTGTCCTGACGCTAACCCTAGATGTCCTGATGCTAACCCGAGTTGTCCTGACGCTAACCCTAGTTGTCCTGACGCTAACCCTAGTTGTCCTGACGCTAACCCTACTTGTCCTGACGCTAACCCTAGTTGTCCTGACGCTATCCCTACTTGTCCTGGCGCTAACCCTAGTTGTCCTGGCGCTAACCCTAGTTGTCCTGGCGCTAACCCTAGTTGTCCTGGCGCTAACCCTAGATGTCCTGGCGCTAACCCTAGTTGTCCTGGCGCTAACCCTAGTTGTCCTGGCGCTAACCCTAGTTGTCCTGACGCTAACCCTAGTTGTCCTGACGCTAACCCTAGTTGTCCTGACGCTAACCCTAGTTGTCCTGACGATAACCCTAGTTGTCCTGATGCTAACCCTAGCTGTCCTGACGCTAACCCTAGTTGTCCTGACGCTAACCCTAGTTTTCCTGACGCTAACCCTAGTTGTCCTGACGCTAACCCTAGTTGTCCTGACGCTAACCCTATCTGTCCTGACGCTAACCCTAGTTGTCCTGACGCTACCCCTAGTTGTCCTGACGCTAACCCTAGCTGTCCTGACGCTAACCCTAGCTGTCCTGACGCTAACCCTAGTTGTCCTGACGCTAACCCTAGCTGTCCTGGCGCTAACCCTAGTTGTCCTGACGCTAACCCTACTTGTCCTGACGCTAACCCTAGTTGTCCTGACGCTATCCCTACTTGTCCTGACGCTAACCCTAGTTGTCCTGGCGCTAACCCAAGTTGTCCTGGCGCTAACCCTAGTTGTCCTGACGCTAACCCTAGTTGTCCTGGCGCTAACCCTAGATGTCCTGGCGCTAACCCTAGTTGTCCTGGCGCTAACCCTAGTTGTCCTGGCGCTTACCCTAGTTGTCCTGGCGCTAACCCTAGTTGTCCTGACGCTAACCCTAGTTGTCCTGGCGCTAACCCTAGTTGTCCTGGCGCTAACCCTAGTTGTCCTGACGCTAACCCTAGTTGTCCTGACGCTAACCCTAGTTGTCCTGACGATAACCCTAGTTGTCCTGACGCTAACCCTAGTTGTCCTGACGCTAACCCTATCTGTCCTGACGCTATCCCTAGTTGTCCTGACGCTAACCCTAGCTGTCCTGACGCTAACCCTAGTTGTCCTGACGCTAACCCTAGCTGTCCTGGCGCTAACCCTAGTTGTCCTGGCGCTAACCCTAGTTGTCCTGACGCTAACCCTAGTTGTCCTGACGCTAACCCTAGTTATCCTGGCGCTAACCCTAGTTGTCCTGACGCTAACCCTAGTTGTCCTGGCGCTAACCCTAGTTTTCCTGGCGCTAACCCTAGTTGTCCTGGCGCTAAACCTAGTTGTCCTGGCGCTAACCCTAGTTGTCCTGGCGCTAACCCTAGTTGTCCTGGCGCTAACCCTAGTTGTCCTGACGCTAACCCTAGTTGTCCTGACGCTAACCCTATCTGTCCTGACGCTAACCCTAGTTGTCCTGACGCTACCCCTAGTTGTCCTGACGCTAACCCTAGCTGTCCTGACGCTAACCATAGCTGTCCTGACGCTAACCCTAGTTGTCCTGACGCTAACCCTAGCTGTCCTGTCGCTAACCCTAGTTGTCCTGGCGCTAACCCTAGTTGTCCTGACGCTAACCCTAGTTGTCCTGACGCTAACCCTAGTTGTCCTGGCGCTAACCCTAGTTTTCCTGACGCTAACCCTAGTTGTCCTGGCGCTAACCCTAGTTTTCCTGGCGCTAACCCTAGTTGTCCTGGCGCTAACCCTAGTTGTCCTGGCGCTAACCCTAGTTGTCCTGGCACTAACCCTAGTTGTCCTGGTGCTAACCCTAGTTGTCCTGGCGCTAACCATAGTTGTCCTGGCGCTAACCCTAGTTGTCCTGGTGCTAACCCTAGTTGTCCTGGCGCTAACCCTAGTTGTCCTGGCGCTAACCCTAGTTGTCCTGACGCTAACCCGAGTTGTCCTGACGCTAACCCGAGTTGTCCTGACGCTAACCCTAGTTGTCCTGACCCTAACCCTAGTTGTCCTGACGCTAACCCTAGTTGTCCTGACGCTAACCCTACTTGTCCTGACGCTAACCCTAGTTGTCCTGACGCCAACCCGAGTTGTCCTGACGCTAACCCTAGTTGTCCTGACGCTAACCCGAGTTGTCCTGACGCTAACCCGAGTTGTCCTGACGCTAACCCGAGTTGTCCTGACGCTAACCCGAGTTGTCCTGACGCTAACCCGAGTTGTCCTGACGCTAACCCTAGTTGTCCTGACGCTAACCCGAGTTGTCCTGACGCTAACCCTAGTTGTCCTGACGCTAACCCTAGTTGTCCTGACGCTAACCCTAGTTGTCCTGACGCTAACCCTAGTTGTCCTGACGCTAACCCTACTTGTCCTGACGCTAACCCTAGTTGTCCTGACGCTATCCCTACTTGTCCTGGCGCTAACCCTAGTTGTCCTGGCGCTAACCCTAGTTGTCCTGGCGCTAACCCTAGTTGTCCTGGCGCTAACCCTAGATGTCCTGGCGCTAACCCTAGTTGTCCTGGCGCTAACCCTAGTTGTCCTGGCGCTAACCCTAGTTGTCCTGGCGCTAACCCTAGTTGTCCTGACGCTAACCCTAGTTGTCCTGACGCTAACCTTAGTTGTCCTGACGCTAACCCTAGTTGTCCTGACGATAACCCTAGTTGTCCTGATGCTAACCCTAGTTGTCCTGACGCTAACCCTAGTTGTCCTGACGATAACCCTAGTTGTCCTGACGCTAACCCTAGTTGTCCTGACGCTAACCCTAGTTGTCCTGACGCTAACCCTATCTGTCCTGACGCTAACCCTAGTTGTCCTGACGCTACCCCTAGTTGTCCTGACGCTAACCCTAGCTGTCCTGATGCTAACCCTAGCTGTCCTGACGCTAACCCTAGTTGTCCTGACGCTAACCCTAGCTGTCCTGGCGCTAACCCTAGTTGTCCTGGCGCTAACCCTAGTTGTCCTGACGCTAACCCTAGTTGTCCTGACGCTAACCCTAGTTGTCCTGGCGCTAACCCTAGTTTTCCTGACGCTAACCCTAGTTGTCCTGGCGCTAACCCTAGTTGTCCTGGCGCTAACCCTAGTTGTCCTGGCACTAACCCTAGTTGTCCTGGTGCTAACCCTAGTTGTCCTGGCGCTAACCATAGTTGTCCTGGCGCTAACCCTAGTTGTCCTGGCGCTAACCCTAGTTGTCCTGGCGCTAACCCTAGTTGTCCTGGCGCTAACCCTAGTTGTCCTGACGCTAACCCGAGTTGTCCTGATGCTAACCCGAGTTGTCCTGACGCTAACCTTAGTTGTCCTGACGCTAACCCTAGTTGTCCTGACGCTAACCCTAGTTGTCCTGCCGCTAACCCTACTTGTCCTGACGCTAACCCTAGTTGTCCTGACGCCAACCCGAGTTGTCCTGACGCTAACCCTAGTTGTCCTGACGCTAACCCTAGTTGTCCTGACGCTAACCCGAGTTGTCCTGACGCTAACCCGAGTTGTCCTGACGCTAACCCTAGTTGTCCTGACGCTAACCCGAGTTGTCCTGACGCTAACCCGAGTTGTCCTGACACTAACCCGAGTTGTCCTGACGCTAACCCGAGTTGTCCTGACGCTAACCCTAGTTGTCCTGACGCTAACCCGAGTTGTCCTGACGCTAACCCGAGTTGTCCTGACGCTAACCCGAGTTGTCCTGACGCTAACCCTAGTTGTCCTGATGCTAACCCGAGTTGTCCTGACGCTAACCCTAGTAGTCCTGACGCTAACCCTAGTTGTCCTGACGCTAACCCTAGTTGTCCTGGCGCTAACCCTAGTTGTCCTGGCGCTAATCTAGTTGTCCTGGCGCTAACCCTAGTTGTCCTGACGATAACCCTAGTTGTCCTGACGCTAACCCTAGTTGTCCTGACGCTAACCCTACTTGTCCTGACGCTAACCCTAGTGGTCCTGACGCTTACCCTAGTTGTCCTGACGCTAACCCTAGTTGTCCTGACGCTAACCCTAGTTGTCCTGATGCTAACCCTAGTTGTCCTGACGCTAACCCTAGTTGTCCTGGAGCTAACCCTAGTTGTACTGGCGCTAACCCTAGTTGTCTTGGCGCTAACCCTAGTTGTCCTGACGCTAACCCTAGTTGTCCTGACGCTAACCCTACTTGTCCTGACGCTAACCCTAGTGGTCCTGACGCTTACCCTAGTTGTCCTGACGCTAACCCTAGTTGTCCTAACGCTAACCCTAGTTGTCCTGACGCTAACCCTACTTGTCCTGACGCTAACCCTAGTTGTCCTGACGCTATCCCTACTTGTCCTGGCGCTAACCCTAGTTGTCCTGGCGCTAACCCTAGTTGTCCTGGCGCTAACCCTAGTTGTCCTGGCGCTAACCCTAGATGTCCTGGCGCTAACCCTAGTTGTCCTGGCGCTAACCCTAGTTGTCCTGGCGCTAACCCTAGTTGTCCTGGCGCTAACCCTAGTTGTCCTGACGCTAACCCTAGTTGTCCTGACGCTAACCTTAGTTGTCCTGACGCTAACCCTAGTTGTCCTGACGATAACCCTAGTTGTCCTGATGCTAACCCTAGTTGTCCTGACGCTAACCCTAGTTGTCCTGACGATAACCCTAGTTGTCCTGACGCTAACCCTAGTTGTCCTGACGCTAACCCTAGTTGTCCTGACGCTAACCCTATCTGTCCTGACGCTAACCCTAGTTGTCCTGACGCTACCCCTAGTTGTCCTGACGCTAACCCTAGCTGTCCTGATGCTAACCCTAGCTGTCCTGACGCTAACCCTAGTTGTCCTGACGCTAACCCTAGCTGTCCTGGCGCTAACCCTAGTTGTCCTGGCGCTAACCCTAGTTGTCCTGACGCTAACCCTAGTTGTCCTGACGCTAACCCTAGTTGTCCTGGCGCTAACCCTAGTTTTCCTGACGCTAACCCTAGTTGTCCTGGCGCTAACCCTAGTTGTCCTGGCGCTAACCCTAGTTGTCCTGGCACTAACCCTAGTTGTCCTGGTGCTAACCCTAGTTGTCCTGGCGCTAACCATAGTTGTCCTGGCGCTAACCCTAGTTGTCCTGGCGCTAACCCTAGTTGTCCTGGCGCTAACCCTAGTTGTCCTGGCGCTAACCCTAGTTGTCCTGACGCTAACCCGAGTTGTCCTGATGCTAACCCGAGTTGTCCTGACGCTAACCTTAGTTGTCCTGACGCTAACCCTAGTTGTCCTGACGCTAACCCTAGTTGTCCTGCCGCTAACCCTACTTGTCCTGACGCTAACCCTAGTTGTCCTGACGCCAACCCGAGTTGTCCTGACGCTAACCCTAGTTGTCCTGACGCTAACCCTAGTTGTCCTGACGCTAACCCGAGTTGTCCTGACGCTAACCCGAGTTGTCCTGACGCTAACCCTAGTTGTCCTGACGCTAACCCGAGTTGTCCTGACGCTAACCCGAGTTGTCCTGACACTAACCCGAGTTGTCCTGACGCTAACCCGAGTTGTCCTGACGCTAACCCTAGTTGTCCTGACGCTAACCCGAGTTGTCCTGACGCTAACCCGAGTTGTCCTGACGCTAACCCGAGTTGTCCTGACGCTAACCCTAGTTGTCCTGATGCTAACCCGAGTTGTCCTGACGCTAACCCTAGTAGTCCTGACGCTAACCCTAGTTGTCCTGACGCTAACCCTAGTTGTCCTGGCGCTAACCCTAGTTGTCCTGGCGCTAATCTAGTTGTCCTGGCGCTAACCCTAGTTGTCCTGACGATAACCCTAGTTGTCCTGACGCTAACCCTAGTTGTCCTGACGCTAACCCTACTTGTCCTGACGCTAACCCTAGTGGTCCTGACGCTTACCCTAGTTGTCCTGACGCTAACCCTAGTTGTCCTGACGCTAACCCTAGTTGTCCTGATGCTAACCCTAGTTGTCCTGACGCTAACCCTAGTTGTCCTGGAGCTAACCCTAGTTGTACTGGCGCTAACCCTAGTTGTCTTGGCGCTAACCATAGTTGTCCTGGCGCTAACCCTAGTTGTCCTGGCGCTAACCCTAGTTGTCCTGGCGCTAACCCTAGTTGTCCTGGCGCTAACCCTAGATGTCCTGGCGCTAACCCTAGTTGTCCAGGCGCTAACCCTAGTTGTCCTGACGCTAACCCTAGTTGTCCTGACGCTAACCCTAGTTGTCCTGACGATAACCCTAGTTGTCCTGACGCTAACCCTAGTTGTCCTGACGCTAACCCTAGTTGTCCTGACGCTAACCCTATCTGTCCTGACGCTAACCCTAGTTGTCCTGACGCTACCCCTAGTTGTCCTGATGCTAACCCTAGCTGTCCTGACGCTAACCCTAGCTGTCCTGACGCTAACCCTAGTTGTCCTGACGCTAACCCTAGCTATCCTGGCGCTAACCCTAGTTGTCCTGGCGCTAACCCTACTTGTCCTGACGCTAACCCTAGTTGTCCTGACGCTAACCCTAGTTGTCCTGGCGCTAACCCTAGTTTTCCTGACGCTAACCCTAGTTGTCCTGGCGCTAACCCTAGTTTTCCTGGCGCTAACCCTAGTTGTCCTGGCGCTAACCCTAGTTGTCCTGGCGCTAACCCTAGTTGTCCTGGCACTAACCCTAGTTGTCCTGGTGCTAACCCTAGTTGTCCTGGCGCTAACCATAGTTGTCCTGGCGCTAACCCTAGTTGTCCTGGTGCTAACCCTAGTTGTCCTGGCGCTAACCCTAGTTGTCCTGGCGCTAACCCTAGTTGTCCTGACGCTAACCCGAGTTGTCCTGACGCTAACCCGAGTTGTCCTGACGCTAACCTTAGTTGTCCTGACGCTAACCCTAGTTGTCCTGACGCTATCCCTAGTTGTCCTGACGCTAACCCTACTTGTCCTGACGCTAACCCTAGTTGTCCTGACGCCAACCCGAGTTGTCCTGACGCTAACCCTAGTTGTCCTGATGCTAACCCTAGTTGTCCTGACGCTAACCCGAGTTGTCCTGACGCTAACCCGAGTTGTCCTGACGCTAACCCTAGTTGTCCTGACGCTAACCCGAGTTGTCCTGACGCTAACCCGAGTTGTCCTGACGCTAACCTGAGTTGTCCTGACGCTAACCCGAGTTGTCCTGACGCTAACCCTAGTTGTCCTGATGCTAACCCGAGTTGTCCTGACGCTAACCCTAGTTGTCCTGACGCTAACCCTAGTTGTCCTGACGCTAACCCTACTTGTCCTGACGCTAACCCTAGTTGTCCTGACGCTATCCCTACTTGTCCTGACGCTAACCCTAGTTGTCCTGGCGCTAACCCTAGTTGTCCTGGCGCTAACCCTAGTTGTCCTGACGCTAACCCTAGTTGTCCTGGCGCTAACCCTAGATGTCCTGGCGCTAACCCTAGTTGTCCTGGCGCTAACCCTAGTTGTCCCGGCGCTAACCCTAGTTGTCCTGGCGCTAACCCTAGTTGTCCTGACGCTAACCCTAGTTGTCCTGACGCTAACCCTAGTTGTCCTGACGATAACCCTAGTTGTCCTGACGCTAACCCTAGTTGTCCTGACGCTAACCCTATTTGTCCTGACGCTAACCCTATCTGTCCTGACGCTAACCCTAGTTGTCCTGACGCTAACCCTAGTTGTCCTGACGCTAACCCTAGCTGTCCTGACGCTAACCCTAGCTGTCCTGACGCTAACCCTAGTTGTCCTGATGCTAAACCTAGCTGTCCTGGCGCTAACATTAGTTGTCCTGGCGCTAACCCTAGTTGTCCTGACGCTAACCCTAGTTGTCCTGACGCTAACCCTAGTTATCCTGGCGCTAACCCTAGTTGTCCTGACGCTAACCCTAGTTGTCCTGACGCTAACCCTACTTGTCCTGACGCTAACCCTAGTTGTCCTGACGCTAACCCGAGTTGTCCTGACGCTAACCCTAGTTGTCCTGACGCTAACCCTAGTTGTCCTGACGCTAACCCGAGTTGTCCTGACGCTAACCCGAGTTGTCCTGACGCTAACCCTAGTTGTCCTGACGCTAACCCGAGTTGTCCTGACGCTAACCCGAGTTGTCCTGATGCTAACCCTAGTTGTCCTGACGCTAACCCTAGTTGTCCTGGCGCTAACCCTAGTTGTCCTGGCGCTAATCTAGTTGTCCTGGCGCTAACCCTAGTTGTCCTGACGCTAACCCTAGTTGTCCTGATGCTAACCCTACTTGTCCTGACGCTAACCCTAGTTGTCCTGACGCTTTCCCTAGTTGTCCTGACGCTAACCCTAGTTGTCCTGACGCTAACCCTAGTTGTCCTGACGCTAACCCTAGTTGTCCTGGCGCTAACCCTAGTTGAACTGGCGCTAACCCTAGTTGTCCTGGCGCTAACCCTAGTTGTCTTGGCGCTAACCCTAGTTGTCCTGGCGCTAACCGTAGTTGTCCTGGCGCTAACCCTAGTTGTCCTGGCGCTAACCCTAGATGTCCTGGCGCTAACCCTAGTTGTCCTGGCGCTAACCCTAGTTGTCCTGACGCTAACCCTAGTTGTCCTGACGCTAACCCTAGTTGTCCTGACGCTAACCCTAGGTGTCCTGACGCTAACCCTAGTTGTCCTGACGCTAACCCTAGTTGTCCTGACGCTAACCCTAGGTGTCCTGACGCTAACCCTATCTGTCCTGACGCTAACCCTAGTTGTCCTGACGCTAACCCTAGCTGTCCTGACGCTAACCCTAGCTGTCCTGACGCTAACCCTAGTTGTCCTGACGCTAACCCTAGCTGTCCTGGCGCTAACCCTAGTTGTCCTGGCGCTAACCCTAGTTGTCCTGACGCTAACCCTAGTTGTCCTGACGCTAACCCTAGTTGTCCTGGCGCTAACCCTAGTTGTCCTGACGCTAACCCTAGTTGTCCTGGCGCTAACCCAAGTTTTACTGGCGCTAACCCTAGTTGTCCTGGCGCTAACCCTAGTTGTCCTGGCGCTAACCCTAGTTGTCCTGGCGCTAACCCTAGTTGTCCTTGTGCTAACCCTAGTTGTCCTGGCGCTAACCCTAGTTGTCCTGACGCTAACCCTACTTGTCCTGACGCTAACCCTAGTTGTCCTGACGCTAACCCGAGTTGTCCTGACGCTAACCCTAGTTGTCCTGACGCTAACCCGAGTTGTCCTGACGCTAACCCGAGTTGTCCTGACGCTAACCCGAGTTGTCCTGACGCTAACCCGAGTTGTCCTGACGCTAACCCTAGTTGTCCTGATGCTAACCCGAGTTGTCCTGACGCTAACCCTAGTTGTCCTGACTCTAACCCTAGTTGTCCTGACGCTAACCCTAGTTGTCCTGGCGCTAACCCTAGTTGTCCTGGCGCTAATCTAGTTGTCCTGGCGCTAACCCTAGTTGTCCTGACGCTAACCCTAGTTGTCCTGACGCTAACCCTAGTTGTCCTGACGCTAACCCTACTTGTCCTGACGCTAACCCTAGTTGTCCTGACGCTTACCCTAGTTGTCCTGACGCTAACCCTAGTTGTCCTGACGCTAACCCTAGTTGTCCTGACGCTAACCCTAGTTGTCCTGGCGCTAACCCTAGTTGAACTGGCGCTAACCCTAGTTGTCCTGGCGCTGACCCTAGTTGTCTTGGCGCTAACCCTAGTTGTCCTGGCGCTAACCCTAGTTGTCCTGGCGCTAACCCTAGTTGTCCTGGTGCTAACCCTAGATGTCCTGGCGCTAACCCTAGTTGTCCTGGCGCTAACCCTAGTTGTCCTGGCGCTAACCCTAGTTGTCCTGACGCTAACCCTAGTTGTCCTGATGCTAACCCTAGTTGTCCTGACGCTAACCCTAGTTGTCCTGACGATAACCCTAGTTGTCCTGACGCTAACCCTAGTTGTCCTGACGCTAACCCTAGTTGTCCTGACGCTAACCCTAGTTGTCCTGACGCTAACCCTATCTGTCCTGACGCTAACCCTAGTTGTCCTGACGCTAACCCTAGCTGTCCTGACGCTAACCCTAGCTGTCCTGACGCTAACCCTAGTTGTCCTGACGCTAACCCTAGCTGTCCTGGCGCTAACCCTAGTTGTCCTGGCGCTAACCCTAGTTGTCTTGACGCTAACCCTAGTTGTCCTGGCGCTAACCCTAGTTGTCCTGACGCTAACCCTAGTTGTCCTGGCGCTAACCCTAGTTTTCCTGGCGCTAACCCTAGTTGTCCTGGCGCTAACCCTAGTTGTCCTGGCGCTAACCCTAGTTGTCCTGCCGCTAACCCTAGTTGTCCTGGTGCTAACCCTAGTTGTCCTGGCGCTAACCCTAGTTGTCCTGGCGCTAACCATAGTTTTCCTGGCGCTAACCCTAGTTGTCCTGGTGCTAACCCTAGTTGTCCTGGCGCTAACCCTAGTTGTCCTGGCGCTAAGCCTAGTTGTCCTGACGCTAACCCTAGTTGTCCTGACGCTAACCCGAGTTGTCCTGACGCTAACCCGAGTTGTCCTGACGCTAACCCTAGTTGTCCTGACGCTAACCCTAGTTGTCCTGACGCTAACCCTACTTGTCCTGACGCTAACCCTAGTTGTCCTGACGCTAACCCGAGTTGTCCTGACGCTAACCCTAGTTGTCCTGACGCTAACCCTAGTTGTCCTGACGCTAACCCGAGTTGTCCTGACGCTAACCCGAGTTGTCCTGACGCTAACCCTAGTTGTCCTGACGCTAACCCGAGTTGTCCTGACGCTAACCCGAGTTGTCCTGACGCTAACCCGAGTTGTTCTGACGCTAACCCGAGTTGTCCTGACGCTAACCCTAGTTGTCCTGACGCTAACCCGAGTTGTCCTGACGCTAACCCTAGTTGTCCTGACGCTAACCCTAGTTGTCCTGACGCTAACCCTAGTTGTCCTGGCGCTAACCCTAGTTGTCCTGGCGCTAATCTAGTTGTCCTGGCGCTAACCCTAGTTATCCTGGCACTAACCCTAGTTGACCTGGCGCTAACCCTAGTTGTCCTGGCGCTAACCCTAGTTGTCCTGGTGCTAACCCTAGTTGTAATGGCGCTAACCCTAGTTGTCCTGGCGCTAACCCTAGTTGTCCTGGCGCTAACCCTAGTTGTCCTGGCGCTAACCCTAGTTGTCCTGACGCTAACCCTAGTTGTCCTGATGCTAACCCTTGTTGTCCTGACGCTAACCCTAGTTGTCCTGACGCTAACCCTAGTTGTCCTGACGCTAACCCTAGTTGTCCTGACGCTAACCCTAGTTGTCCTGACGCTTACCCTAGTTGTCCTGACGCTAACCCTAGTTGTCCTGACGCTAACCCTAGTTGTCCTGACGCTAACCCTAGTTGTCCTAACGCTAACCCTAGTTGTCCTGACGCTAACCCTAGTTGTCCTGGCGCTAACCCTAGTTGTCCTGGCGCTAACCCTAGTTGTCCTGGCGCTAACCCTAGTTGTCCTGGCGCTAACCCTTGTTGTCCTGGCGCTAACCCTTGTTGTCCTGTCGCTAACCCTAGTTGTCCTGGCGCTAACCCTAGTTGTAATGGCGCTAACCCTAGTTGTCCAGGCGCTAACCCTAGTTGTCCTGGCGCTAACCCTAGTTGTCCTGGCGCTAACCCTAGTTGTCCTGACGCTAACCCTAGTTGTCCTGAAGCTAACCCTAGTTGTCCTGACGCTAACCCTAGTTGTCCTGACGCTTACCCTAGTTGTCCTGACGCTAACCCTAGTTGTCCTGACGCTTACCCTAGGTGTCCTGACGCTAACCCTAGTTGTCCTGACGCTAACCCTAGTTGTCCTGACGCTAACCCTAGTTGTCCTGACGCTAACCCTAGTTGTCCTGGCGCTAACCCTAGTTGTCCTGGCGCTAACCCTAGCTGTCCTGACGCTAACCCTAGTTGTCCTGGCGCTAACCCTAGTTGTCCTGGTGCTAACCCTAGTTGTCCTGGCGCTAACCATAGTTGTCCTGGTGCTAACCCTAGTTGTCCTGACGCTAACCCTAGTTGTCCTGACGCTAACCCGAGTTGTCCTGACGCTAACCCGAGTTGTCCTGACGCTAACCCTAGTTGTCCTGATGCTAACCCGAGTTGTCCTGACGCTTACCCTAGTTGTCCTGACGCGAACCCTAGTTGTCCTGACGCTAACCCTAGTTGTCCTGGCGCTAACCCTAGTTGTCCTGGCGCTAACCCTAGTTGTCCTGGCGCTAACCCTAGTTGTCCTGGCGCTAACCCTTGTTGTCCTGGCGCTAACCCTTGTTGTCCTGGCGCTAACCCTAGTTGTCCTGGCGCTAACCCTAGTTGTAATGGCGCTAACCCTAGTTGTCCAGGCGCTAACCCTAGTTGTCCTGGCGCTAACCCTAGTTGTCCTGGCGCTAACCCTAGTTGTCCTGGTGCTAACCCTAGTTGTCCTGGCGCTAACCCTAGTTGTCCTGGCGCTAACCCTAGTTGTCCTGACGCTAACCCTAGTTTTCCTGAAGCTAACCCTTGTTGTCCTGACGCTAACCCTAGTTGTCCTGGCGCTAACCCTAGTTGTCCTGGCGCTAACCCTAGTTGTCCTGACGCTAACCCGAGTTGTCCTGACGCTAACCCGAGTTGTCCTGACGCTAACCCGAGTTGTCCTGACGCTAACCCTAGTTGTCCTGATGCTAACCCGAGTTGTCCTGACGCTTACCCTAGTTGTCCTGACGCGAACCCTAGTTGTCCTGACGCTAACCCTAGTTGTCCTGGCGCTAACCCTAGTTGTCCTGGCGCTAACCCTAGTTGTCCTGGCGCTAACCCTTGTTGTCCTGGCGCTAACCCTTGTTGTCCTGGCGCTAACCCTAGTTGTCCTGGCGCTAACCCTAGTTGTAATGGCGCTAACCCTAGTTGTCCAGGCGCTAACCCTAGTTGTCCTGGCGCTAACCCTAGTTGTCCTGGCGCTAACCCTAGTTGTCCTGGTGCTAACCCTAGTTGTCCTGGCGCTAACCCTAGTTGTCCTGACGCTAACCCTAGTTGTCCTGAAGCTAACCCTAGTTGTCCTGACGCTAACCCTAGTTGTCCTGACGCTAACCCTAGTTGTCCTGACGCTAACCCTAGTTGTCCTGACGCTTACCCTAGTTGTCCTGACGCTAACCCTAGTTGTCCTGATGCTAACCCTAGTTGTCCTGACGCTAACCCTAGTTGTCCTGGCGCTAACCCTAGTTGTCCTGGCGCTAACCCTAGTTGTCCTGGCGCTAACCCTAGCTGTCCTGACGCTAACCCTAGTTGTCCTGGCGCTAACCCTAGTTGTCCTGGCGCTAACCCTAGTTGTCCTGGTGCTAACCCTAGTTGTCCTGGCGCTAACCCTAGTTGTCTTGGCGCTAACCATAGTTGTCCTGGCGCTAACCCTAGTTGTCCTGGTGCTAACCCTAGTTGTCCTGGCGCTAACCCTAGTTGTCCTGGCGCTAACCCTAGTTGTCCTGACCCTAACCCTAGTTGTCCTGACGCTAACCCGAGTTGTCCTGACGCTAACCCGAGTTGTCCTGACTCTAACCCTAGTTGTCCTGACGCTAACCCTAGTTGTCCTGACGCTAACCCTAGTTGTCCTGACGCTAACCCTACTTGTCCTGAAGCTAACCCTAGTTGTCCTGACGCTAACCCGAGTTGTGCTGACGCTAACCCTAGTTGTCCTGACGCTAACCCTAGTTGTCCTGACGCTAACCCGAGTTGTCCTGACGCTAACCCGAGTTGTCCTGACGCTAACCCTAGTTGTCCTGACGCTAACCCGAGTTGTCCTGACGCTAACCCGAGTTGTCCTGACGCTAACCCGAGTTGTCCTGACGCTAACCCTAGTTGTCCTGATGCTAACCCGAGTTGTCCTGACGCTTACCCTAGTTGTCCTGACGCGAACCCTAGTTGTCCTGACGCTAACCCTAGTTGTCCTGGCGCTAACCCTAGTTGTCCTGGCGCTAACCCTAGTTGTCCTGGCGCTATCCCTTGTTGTCCTGGCGCTAACCCTAGTTGTCCTGGCGCTAACCCTAGTTGTCCTGGCGCTAACCCTAGTTGTCCTGGCGCTAACCCTAGTTGTCCTGGTGCTAACCCTAGTTGTCCTGGCGCTATCCCTAGTTGTCCTGGCGCTAACCCTAGTTGTCCTGACGCTAACCCTAGTTGTCCTGAAGTTAACCCTTGTTGTCCTGACGCTAACCCTAGTTGTCCCGACGCTAACCCTAGTTGTCCTGACGCTAACCCTAGTTGTCCTGACGCTTACCCTAGTTGTCCTGACGCTAACCCTAGTTGTCCTGACGCTAACCCTAGTTGTCCTGACGCTAACCCTAGTTGTACTGGTGCTAACCCTAGTTGTCCTGGCGCTAACCCTAGTTGTCCTGGAGCTAACCCCAGCTGTCCTGATGCTAACCCTAGTTGTCCTGGCGCTAACCCTAGTTGTCCTGGCGCTAACCCGAGTTGTCCTGACGCTCACCCTAGTTGTCCTGACGCTAACCCGAGTTGTCCTGATGCTAACCCGAGTTGTCCTGACGCTAACCCTAGTTGTCCTGATGCTAACCCGAGTTGTCCTGACGCTAACCCCAGTTGTCCTAACGCTAACCCTAGTTGTCCTGACGCTAACCCTAGTTGTCCTGGCGCTAACCCTAGTTGTCCTGGCGCTAACCCTAGTTGTCCTGGCACTAATCTAGTTGTCCTGGCGCTAACCCTAGTTGTCCTGGCGCTAACCCTAGTTGACCTGGCGCTAACCCTAGTTGTCCTGGCGCTAACCCTAGTTGTCCTGGCGCTAACCCTAGTTGTAATGGCGCTAACCCTAGTTGTCCTGGCGCTAACCCTAGTTGTCCTGACGCTAACCCTAGTTGTCCTGGCGCTAACCCTAGTTGTCCTGGCGCTAACCCTAGTTGTCCTGACGCTAACCCTAGTTGTCCTGACGCTAACCCTTGTTGTCCTGACGCTAACCCTAGTTGTCCTGACGCTAACCCTAGTTGTCCTGACGCTAACCCTAGTTGTCCTGGCGCTAACCCTAGTTGTCCTGGTGCTAACCCTAGTTGTCCTGGCGCTAACCCTAGTTGTCCTGACGCTAACCCTAGTTGTCCTGATGCTAACCCTAGTTGTCCTGGCGCTAACCCTAGTTGTCCTGGCGCTAACCCTAGTTGTCCTGGCGCTAACCCTAGTTGTCCTGGCGCTAACCCTTGTTGTCCTGGCGCTAACCCTAGTTGACCTGTCGCTAACCCTAGTTGTAATGGCGCTAACCCTAGTTGTCCAGGCGCTAACCCTAGTTGTCCTGGCGCTAACCCTAGTTGTCCTGGTGCTAACCCTAGTTGTCCTGGCGCTAACCCTAGTTGTCCTGGCGCTAACCCTAGTTGTCCTGACGCTAACCCTAGTTGTCCTGAAGCTAACCCTTGTTGTCCTGACGCTAACCCTAGTTGTCCTGACGCTAACCCTAGTTGTCCTGACGCTAACCCTAGTTGTCCTGACGCTTACCCTAGTTGTCCTGACGCTAACCCTAGTTGTCCTGACGCTAACCCTAGTTGTCCTGACGCTAACCCTAGTTCTCCTGGCGCTAACCCTAGTTGTCCTGGCGCTAACCCTAGTTGTCCTGGCGCTAACCCTAGTTGTCCTGGCGATAACCCTAGTTGTCCTGGTGCTAACCCTAGTTGTCCTGGCGCTAACCCTAGTTGTCCTGGCGCTAACCCTAGTTGTCCTGACGCTAACCCGAGTTGTCCTGACGCTAATCCGAGTTGTCCTGACGCTAACCCTAGTTGTCCTGACGCTAACCCTAGTTGTCCTGACGCTAACCCTACTTGTCCTGACGCTAACCCTAGTTGTCCTGACGCTAACCCTAGTTGTCCTGACGCTAACCCGAGTTGTCCTGACGCTAACCCTAGTTGTCCTGACGCTAACCCTAGTTGTCCTGACGCTAACCCGAGTTGTCCTGACGCTAACCCGAGTTGTCCTGACGCTAACCCTAGTTGTCCTGACGCTAACCCGAGTTGTCCTGACGCTAACCCGAGTTGTCCTGACGCTAACCCGAGTTGTTCTGACGTTAACCCGAGTTGTCCTGACGCTAACCCTAGTTGTCCTGACGCTAACCCTAGTTGTCCTAACGCTAACCCTAGTTGTCCTGGTGCTAACCCTAGTTGTCCTGGCGCTAATCTAGTTGTCCTGGCGCTAACCCTAGTTGTCCTGGCGCTAACCCTAGTTGTCCTGGCGCTAACCCTAGATGTCCTGGCGCTAACCCTAGTTGTCCTGGCGCTAACCCTAGTTGTCCTGGCGCTAACCCTAGTTGTCCTGGCGCTAACCCTAGTTGTCCTGACGCTAACCCTAGTTGTCCTGACGCTTACCCTAGTTGTCCTGACGCTAACCCTAGTTGTCCTGACGCTAACCCTAGTTGTCCTGACGCTAACCCTAGTTGTCCTGACGCTAACCCTAGTTGTCCTGACGCTAACCCTAGCTGTCCTGTCGCTAACCCTAGTTGTCCTGGCGCTAACCCTAGTTGTCCTGACGCTAACCCTAGTTGTCCTGACGCTAACCCTAGTTGTCCTGGCGCTAACCCTAGTTGTCCTGACGCTAACCCTAGTTGTCCTGGCGCTAACCCTAGTTGTCCTGGCGCTAACCCTAGTTGTCCTGGCGCTAACTCTAGTTGTCCTGGCGCTAACTCTAGTTGTCCTGGCGCTAACCCTAGTTGTCCTGACGCTAACCCTAGTTGTCCTGGCCCTAAACCTAGTTTGTCCTGGCGCTAACCATAGTTGTCCTGGCGCTAACCCTAGTTGTCCTGGTGCTAACCCTAGTTGTCCTGGCGCTAACCCTAGTTGTCCTGGCGCTAACCCTAGTTGTCCTGGCGCTAACCCTATTTGTCCTGGCGCTAACCCTAGTTGTCCTGATGCTAACCCTAGTTGTCCTGGCGCTAACCCTAGTGGTCCTGGCGCTAACCCTAGTTGTCCTGGAGCTAACCCTAGCTGTCCTGACGCTAACCCTAGTTGTCCTGACGCTAACCCTAGTTGTCCTGACGCTAACCCTAGCTGTCCTGGCGCTAACCCTAGTTGTCCTGGCGCTAACCCTAGTTGTCCTGACGCTAACCCTAGTTGTCCTGGCGCTAACCCTAGTTGTCCTGACGCTAACCCTAGTTGTCCTGGCTCTAACCCTAGTTGTCCTGGCGCTAACCCTAGTTGTCCTGGCGCTAACCCTAGTTGTCCTGGCGCTAACCCTAGTTGTCCTGACGCTAACCCGAGTTGTCCTGACGCTAACCCGAGTTGTCCTGACGCTAACCCTAGTTGTCCTGACGCTAACCCTAGTTGTCCTGACGCTAACCCTACTTGTCCTGACGCTAACCCTACTTGTCCTGACGCTAACCCTAGTTGTCCTGACGCTAACCCGAGTTGTCCTGACGCTAACCCGAGTTGTCCTGACGCTAACCCTAGTTGTCCTGACGCTAACCCGAGTTGTCCTGACGCTAACCCGAGTTGTCCTGACGCTAACCCGAGTTGTCCTGACGCTAACCCGAGTTGTCCTGACGCTAACCCGAATTGTTCTGACGCTAACCCGAGTTGTCCTGAGGCTAACCCTAGTTGTCCTGACGCTAACCCTAGTTGTCCTGACGCTAACCCTAGTTGTCCTGACGCTAACCCTAGTTTTCCTGGCGCTAACCCTAGTTGTCCTGGTGCTAACCCTAGTTGTCCTGGCGCTAATCTAGTTGTCCTGGCGCTAAACCTAGTTGTCCTGACTCTAACCCTAGTTGTCCTGACGCTAACCCTAGTTGTCCTGGCGCTAACCCTAGTTGTCCTGGCGCTAACCCTAGATGTCCTGGCGCTAACCCTAGTTGTCCTGGCGCTAACCCTAGTTGTCCTGGTGCTAACCCTAGTTGTCCTGGCGCTAACCCTAGTTGTCCTGACGCTAACCCTAGTTGTCCTGGCGCTAACCCTAGTTGTCCTGGCGCTAACCCTAGTTGTCCTGGCCCTAAACCTAGTTTGTCCTGGCGCTAACCCTAGTTGTCCTGGCACTAACCCTAGTTGTCTTGGTGCTAACCCTAGTTGTCCTGGCGCTAACCCTATTTGTCCTGGCGCTAACCCTAGTTGTCCTGACGCTAACCCTAGTTGTCCTGACGCTAACCCTAGTTGTCCTGACGCTAACCCTAGCTGTCCTGACGCTAACCCTAGTTGTCCTGACGCTAACCCTAGCTGTCCTGGCGCTAACCCTAGTTGTCCTGGCGCTAACCCTAGTTGTCCTGACGCTAACCCTAGTTGTCCTGACGCTAAGCCTAGTTGTCCTGGCGCTAACCCTAGTTGTCCTGGCGCTAACCCTAGTTGTCCTGGCGCTAACCCTAGTTGTCCTGACGCTAACCCGAGTTGTCCTGACGCTAACCCTAGTTGTCCTGACGCTAACCCTAGTTGTCCTGACGCTAACCCTACTTGTCCTGACGCTAACCCTAGTTGTCCTGACGCTAACCCTAGTTGTCCTGACGCTAACCCGAGTTGTCCTGACGCTAACCCTAGTTGTCCTGACGCTAACCCTAGTTGTCCTGACGCTAACCCGAGTTGTCCTGACGCTAACCCGAGTTGTCCTGACGCTAACCCTAGTTGTCCTGACGCTAACCCGAGTTGTCCTGACGCTAACCCGAGTTGTACTGACGCTAACCCGAGTTGTCCTGAGGCTAACCCGAGTTGTCCTGACGCTAACCCGAGTTGTCCTGACGCTAACCCGAATTGTTCTGACGCTAACCCGAGTTGTCCTGACGCTAACCCTAGTTGTCCTGACGCTAACCCTACTTGTCCTGACGCTAACCCTAGTTGTCCTGACGCTAACCCTAGTTTTCCTGGCGCTACCCCTAGTTGTCCTGGTGCTAACCCTAGTTGTCCTGGCGCTAATCTAGTTGTCCTGGCGCTAACCCTAGTTGTCCTGACGCTAACCCTAGTTGTCCTGACGCTAAACCTAGTTGTCCTGGCGCTAACCCTACTTGTCCTGGCGCTAACCCTAGATGTCCTGGCGCTAACCCTAGTTGTCCTGGCGCTAACCCTAGTAGTCCTGGCGCTAACCCTAGTTGTCCTGGCGCTAACCCTAGTTGTCCTGACGCTAACCCTAGTTGTCCTGACGCTAACCCTAGTTGTCCTGACGCTTACCCTAGTTGTCCTGACGCTAACCCTAGTTGTCCTGACGCTAACCCTAGTTGTCCTGACGCTAACCCTAGCTCTCCTGACGCTAACCCTAGTTGTCCTGGCGCTAACCCTAGTTGTCCTGGCGCTAACCCTAGTTGTCCTGGCGCTAACCCTAGTTGTCCTGGCGCTAACTCTAGTTGTCCTGGCGCTAACCCTAGTTGTCCTGGCGCTAACCCTAGTTGTCCTGGCGCTAAACCTAGTTGTCCTGGCGCTAACCATAGTTGTCCTGGCGCTAACCCTAGTTGTCCTGACGCTAACCCGAGTTGTCCTGACGCTAACCCGAGTTGTCCTGACGCTAACCCTAGTTGTCCTGATGCTAACCCGAGTTGTCCTGACGCTTACCCTAGTTGTCCTGACGCGAACCCTAGTTGTCCTGACGCTAACCCTAGTTGTCCTGGCGCTAACCCTAGTTGTCCTGGCGCTAACCCTAGTTGTCCTGGGCTATCCCTTGTTGTCCTGGCGCTAACCCTTGTTGTCCTGGCGCTAACCCTAGTTGTCCTGGCGCTAACCCTAGTTGTAATGGCGCTAACCCTAGTTGTCCAGGCGCTAACCCTAGTTGTCCTGGCGCTAACCCTAGTTGTCCTGGCGCTAACCCTAGTTGTCCTGGTGCTAACCCTAGTTGTCCTGGCGCTATCCCTAGTTGTCCTGGCGCTAACCCTAGTTGTCCTGACGCTAACCCTAGTTGTCCTGAAGCTAACCCTTGTTGTCCTGACGCTAACCCTAGTTGTCCCGACGCTAACCCTAGTTGTCCTGACGCTAACCCTAGTTGTCCTGACGCTTACCCTAGTTGTCCTGACGCTAACCCTAGTTGTCCTGACGCTAACCCTAGTTGTCCTGACGCTAACCCTAGTTGTCCTGGTGCTAACCCTAGTTGTCCTGGCGCTAACCCTAGTTGTCCTGGAGCTAACCCTAGCTGTCCTGATGCTAACCCTAGTTGTCCTGGCGCTAACCCTAGTTGTCCTGGCGCTAACCCTAGTTGTCCTGGTGCTAACCCTAGTTGTCCTGGCGCTAACCCTAGTTGTCCTGGCGCTAACCATAGTTGTCCTGGCGCTAACCCTAGTTGTCCTGACGCTAACCCTAGTTGTCCTGACGCTAACCCGAGTTGTCCTGACGCTAACCCGAGTTGTCCTGACTCTAACCCTAGTTGTCCTGACGCTAACCCTAGTTGTCCTGACGCTAACCCTAGTTGTCCTGACGCTAACCCTACTTGTCCTGACGCTAACCCTAGTTCTCCTGACGCTAACCCGAGTTGTCCTGACGCTAACCCTAGTTGTCCTGACGTTAACCCTAGTTGTCCTGACGCTAACCCGAGTTGTCCTGACGCTAACCCGAGTTGTCCTGACGCTAACCCTAGTTGTCCTGACGCTAACCCGAGTTGTCCTGACGCTAACCCGAGTTGTCCTGACGCTAACCCTAGTTGTCCTGATGCTAACCCGAGTTGTCCTGACGCTAACCCCAGTTGTCCTGACGCTAACCCTAGTTGTCCTGATGCTAACCCGAGTTGTCCGGACGCTAACCCCAGTTGTCCTGACGCTAACCCTAGTTGTCCTGACGCTAACCCTAGTTGTCCTGGCGCTAACCCTAGTTGTCCTGGCACTAACCCTAGTTGTCCTGGCACTAATCTAGTTGTCCTGGCGCTAACCCTAGTTGTCCTGGCGCTAACCCTAGTTGACCTGGCGCTAACCCTAGTTGTCCTGGCGCTAACCCTAGTTGTCCTGGCGCTAACCCTAGTTGTAATGGCGCTAACCCTAGTTGTTCTGGCGCTAACCCTAGTTGTCCTGACGCTAACCCTAGTTGTCCTGGCGCTAACCCTAGTTGTCCTGGCGCTAAACCTAGTTGTCCTGACGCTAACCCTAGTTGTCCTGACGCTAACCCTTGTTGTCCTGACGCTAACTCTAGTTGTCCTGACGCTAACCCTAGTTGTCCTGACGCTAACCCTAGTTGTCCTGACGCTTACCCTAGTTGTCCTGACGCGAACCCTAGTTGTCCTGACGCTAACCCTAGTTGTCCTGACGCTAACCCTAGTTGTCCTGGCGCTAACCCTAGTTGTCCTGGCGCTAACCCTAGTTGTCCTGGCGCTAACCCTAGTTGTCCTGACGCTAACCCTAGTTGTCCTGATGCTAACCCTAGTTGTCCTGGCGCTAACCCTAGTTGTCCTGGCGCTAACCCTAGTTGTACTGGCGCTAATCCTAGTTGTCCTGGCGCTAACCCTTGTTGTCCTGGCGCTAACCCTAGTTGACCTGGCGCTAACCCTAGTTGTAATGGCGCTAACCCTAGTTGTCCAGGCGCTAACCCTAGTTGTCCTGGCGCTAACCCTAGTTGTCCTGGCGCTAACCCTAGTTGTCCTGGTGCTAAATCTAGTTGTCCTGGCGCTAACCCTAGTTGTCCTGGCGCTAACCCTAGTTGTCCTGATGCTAACCCTAGTTGTCCTGAAGCTAACCCTTGTTGTCCTGACGCTAACCCTAGTTGTCCTGACGCTAACCCTAGTTGTCCTGACGCTAACCCTAGTTGTCCTGACGCTTACCCTAGTTGTCCTGACGCTAACCCTAGTTGTCCTGACGCTAACCCTAGTTGTCCTGACGCTAACCCTAGTTGTCCTGGCGCTAACCCTAGTTGTCCTGGCGCTAACCCTAGTTGTCCTGGCGCTAACCCTAGTTGTCCTGGCGCTAACCCTAGTTGTCCTGGTGCTAACCCTAGTTGTCCTGGCGCTAACCCTAGTTGTCCTGGCGCTAACCCTAGTTGTCCTGACGCTAACCCGAGTTGTCCTGACGCTAACCCTAGTTGTCCTGACGCTAACCCTAGTTGTCCTGACGCTAACCCTACTTGTCCTGACGCTAACCCTAGTTGTCCTGACGCTAACCCTAGTTGTCCTGACGCTAACCCGAGTTGTCCTGACGCTAACCCTAGTTGTCCTGGCCCTAAACCTAGTTTGTCCTGGCGCTAACCATAGTTGTCCTGGCGCTAACCCTAGTTGTCCTGGTGCTAACCCTAGTTGTCCTGGCGCTAACCCTAGTTGTCCTGGCGCTAACCCTAGTTGTCCTGGCGCTAACCCTATTTGTCCTGGCGCTAACCCTAGTTGTCCTGACGCTAACCCTAGTTGTCCTGACGCTAACCCTAGTTGTCCTGGCGCTAACCCTATTGGTCCTGGCGCTAACCCTAGTTGTCCTGGAGCTAACCCTAGCTGTCCTGACGCTAACCCTAGTTGTCCTGACGCTAACCCTAGTTGTCCTGACGCTAACCCTAGCTGTCCTGGCGCTAACCCTAGTTGTCCTGGCGCTAACCCTAGTTGTCCTGACGCTAACCCTAGTTGTCCTGGCGCTAACCCTAGTTGTCCTGACGCTAACCCTAGTTGTCCTGGCTCTAACCCTAGTTGTCCTGGCGCTAACCCTAGTTGTCCTGGCGCTAACCCTAGTTGTCTTGGCGCTAACCCTAGTTGTCCTGACGCTAACCCGAGTTGTCCTGACGCTAACCCGAGTTGTCCTGACGCTAACCCGAGTTGTCCTGACGCTAACCCTAGTTGTCCTGACGCTAACCTTACTTGTCCTGACGCTAACCCTAGTTGTCCTGATGCTAACCCTAGTTGTCCTGACGCTAACCCGAGTTGTCCTGACGCTAACCCGAGTTGTCCTGACGCTAACCCTAGTTGTCCTGACGCTAACCCGAGTTGTCCTGACGCTAACCCGAGTTGTCCTGACGCTAACCCGAGTTGTCCTGACGCAAACCCGAATTGTTCTGACGCTAACCCGAGTTGTCCTGACGCTAACCCTAGTTGTCCTGACGCTAACCCTAGTTGTCCTGACGCTAACCCTAGTTGTCCTGACGCTAACCCTAGTTTTCCTGGCGCTAACCCTAGTTGTCCTGGTGCTAACCCTAGTTGTCCTGGCGCTAATCTAGTTGTCCTGGCGCTAAACCTAGTTGTCCTGACGCTAACCCTAGTTGTCCTGACGCTAACCCTAGTTGTCCTGGCGCTAACCCTAGTTGTCCTGGCGCTAACCCTAGATGTCCTGGCGCTAACCCTAGTTGTCCTGGCGCTAACCCTAGTTGTCCTGGCGCTAACCCTAGTTGTCCTGACGCTAACCCTAGTTGTCCTGGCGCTAACCCTAGTTGTCCTGGCGCTAACCCTAGTTGTCCTGGCCCTAAACCTAGTTTGTCCTGGCGCTAACCATAGTTGTCCTGGCACTAACCCTAGTTGTCTTGGTGCTAACCCTAGTTGTCCTGGCGCTAACCCTATTTGTCCTGGCGCTAACCCTAGTTGTCCTGACGCTAACCCTAGTTGTCCTGACGCTAACCCTAGTTGTCCTGACGCTATCCCTAGTTGTCCTGTCGCTAACCCTAGTTGTCCTGGCGCTAACCCTAGTTGTCCTGGAGCTAACCCTAGCTGTCCTGACGCTAACCCTAGTTGTCCTGACGCTAACCCTAGTTGTCCTGACGCTAACCCTAGCTGTCCTGGCGCTAACCCTAGTTGTCCTGACGCTAACCCTAGTTGTCCTGACGCTAACCCTAGTTGTCCTGGCGCTAACCCTAGTTGTCCTGGCGCTAACCCTAGTTGTCCTGGCGCTAACCCTAGTTGTCCTGGCGCTAACCCTAGTTGTCCTGACGCTAACCCGAGTTGTCCTGACGCTAACCCGAGTTGTCCTGACGCTAAACCTAGTTGTCCTGACGCTAACCCTACTTGTCCTGACGCTAACCCTAGTTGTCCTGACGCTAACCCTAGTTGTCCTGACGCTAACCCGAGTTGTCCTGACGCTAACCCTAGTTGTCCTGACGCTAACCCGAGTTGTCCTGACGCTAACCCGAGTTGTCCTGACGCTAACCCTAGCTGTCCTGACGCTAACCCGAGTTGTCCTGACGCTAACCCGAGTTGTACTGACGCTAACCCGAGTTGTCCTGAGGCTAACCCGAGTTGTCCTGACGCTAACCCGAGTTGTCCTGACGCTAACCCGAATTGTTCTGACGCTAACCCGAGTTGTCCTGACGCTAACCCTAGTTGTCCTGACGCTAACCCTACTTGTCCTGACGCTAACCCTAGTTGTCCTGACGCTAACCCTAGTTTTCCTGGCGCTACCCCTAGTTGTCCTGGTGCTAACCCTAGTTGTCCTGGCGCTAATCTAGTTGTCCTGGCGCTAACCCTAGTTGTCCTGACGCTAACCCTAGTTGTCCTGACGCTAAACCTAGTTGTCCTGGCGCTAACCCTACTTGTCCTGGCGCTAACCCTAGTTGTCCTGACGCTAACCCTAGTTGTCCTGACGCTAACCCTAGTTGTCCTGGCGCTAACCCTATTGGTCCTGGCGCTAACCCTAGTTGTCCTGGAGCTAACCCTAGCTGTCCTGACGCTAACCCTAGTTGTCCTGACGCTAACCCTAGTTGTCCTGACGCTAACCCTAGCTGTCCTGGCGCTAACCCTAGTTGTCCTGGCGCTAACCCTAGTTGTCCTGACGCTAACCCTAGTTGTCCTGGCGCTAACCCTAGTTGTCCTGACGCTAACCCTAGTTGTCCTGGCTCTAACCCTAGTTGTCCTGGCGCTAACCCTAGTTGTCCTGGCGCTAACCCTAGTTGTCTTGGCGCTAACCCTAGTTGTCCTGACGCTAACCCGAGTTGTCCTGACGCTAACCCGAGTTGTCCTGACGCTAACCCGAGTTGTCCTGACGCTAACCCTAGTTGTCCTGACGCTAACCTTACTTGTCCTGACGCTAACCCTAGTTGTCCTGATGCTAACCCTAGTTGTCCTGACGCTAACCCGAGTTGTCCTGACGCTAACCCGAGTTGTCCTGACGCTAACCCTAGTTGTCCTGACGCTAACCCGAGTTGTCCTGACGCTAACCCGAGTTGTCCTGACGCTAACCCGAGTTGTCCTGACGCAAACCCGAATTGTTCTGACGCTAACCCGAGTTGTCCTGACGCTAACCCTAGTTGTCCTGACGCTAACCCTAGTTGTCCTGACGCTAACCCTAGTTGTCCTGACGCTAACCCTAGTTTTCCTGGCGCTAACCCTAGTTGTCCTGGTGCTAACCCTAGTTGTCCTGGCGCTAATCTAGTTGTCCTGGCGCTAAACCTAGTTGTCCTGACGCTAACCCTAGTTGTCCTGACGCTAACCCTAGTTGTCCTGGCGCTAACCCTAGTTGTCCTGGCGCTAACCCTAGATGTCCTGGCGCTAACCCTAGTTGTCCTGGCGCTAACCCTAGTTGTCCTGGCGCTAACCCTAGTTGTCCTGACGCTAACCCTAGTTGTCCTGGCGCTAACCCTAGTTGTCCTGGCGCTAACCCTAGTTGTCCTGGCCCTAAACCTAGTTTGTCCTGGCGCTAACCATAGTTGTCCTGGCACTAACCCTAGTTGTCTTGGTGCTAACCCTAGTTGTCCTGGCGCTAACCCTATTTGTCCTGGCGCTAACCCTAGTTGTCCTGACGCTAACCCTAGTTGTCCTGACGCTAACCCTAGTTGTCCTGACGCTATCCCTAGTTGTCCTGTCGCTAACCCTAGTTGTCCTGGCGCTAACCCTAGTTGTCCTGGAGCTAACCCTAGCTGTCCTGACGCTAACCCTAGTTGTCCTGACGCTAACCCTAGTTGTCCTGACGCTAACCCTAGCTGTCCTGGCGCTAACCCTAGTTGTCCTGACGCTAACCCTAGTTGTCCTGACGCTAACCCTAGTTGTCCTGGCGCTAACCCTAGTTGTCCTGGCGCTAACCCTAGTTGTCCTGGCGCTAACCCTAGTTGTCCTGGCGCTAACCCTAGTTGTCCTGACGCTAACCCGAGTTGTCCTGACGCTAACCCGAGTTGTCCTGACGCTAAACCTAGTTGTCCTGACGCTAACCCTACTTGTCCTGACGCTAACCCTAGTTGTCCTGACGCTAACCCTAGTTGTCCTGACGCTAACCCGAGTTGTCCTGACGCTAACCCTAGTTGTCCTGACGCTAACCCGAGTTGTCCTGACGCTAACCCGAGTTGTCCTGACGCTAACCCTAGCTGTCCTGACGCTAACCCGAGTTGTCCTGACGCTAACCCGAGTTGTACTGACGCTAACCCGAGTTGTCCTGAGGCTAACCCGAGTTGTCCTGACGCTAACCCGAGTTGTCCTGACGCTAACCCGAATTGTTCTGACGCTAACCCGAGTTGTCCTGACGCTAACCCTAGTTGTCCTGACGCTAACCCTACTTGTCCTGACGCTAACCCTAGTTGTCCTGACGCTAACCCTAGTTTTCCTGGCGCTACCCCTAGTTGTCCTGGTGCTAACCCTAGTTGTCCTGGCGCTAATCTAGTTGTCCTGGCGCTAACCCTAGTTGTCCTGACGCTAACCCTAGTTGTCCTGACGCTAAACCTAGTTGTCCTGGCGCTAACCCTACTTGTCCTGGCGCTAACCCTAGATGTCCTGGCGCTAACCCTAGTTGTCCTGGCGCTAACCCTAGTAGTCCTGGCGCTAACCCTAGTTGTCCTGGCGCTAACCCTAGTTGTCCTGACGCTAACCCTAGTTGTCCTGACGCTAACCCTAGTTGTCCTGATGCTTACCCTAGTTGTCCTGACGCTAACCCTAGTTGTCCTGACGCTAACCCTAGTTGTCCTGATGCTAACCCTAGTTGTCCTGACGCTAACCCTAGCTGTCCTGACGCTAACCCTAGTTGTCCTGATGCTAACCCTAGTTGTCCTGGCGCTAACCCTAGTTGTCCTGACGCTAACCCTAGTTGTCCTGACGCTAACCCTAGTTGTCCTGACGCTAACCCTAGTTGTCCTGGCGCTAACCCTAGTTGTCCTGGCGCTAACCCTAGTTGTCCTGGCGCTAACTCTAGTTGTCCTGGCGCTAACCCTAGTTGTCCTGGCGCTAACCCTAGTTGTCCTGGCGCTAACCCTAGTTGTCCTGGCGCTAAACATAGTTGTCCTGGCGCTAACCATAGTTGTCCTGGCGCTAACCCTAGTTGTCCTGGTGCTAACCCTAGTTGTCCTGGCGCTAACCCTAGTTGTCCTGGCGCTAACCCTAGTTGTCCTGACGCTAACCCGAGTTGTCCTGACGCTAACCCGAGTTGTCCTGACGCTAACCCGAGTTGTCCTGACGCTAACCCTAGTTGTCCTGACGCTAACCCGAGTTGTCCTGGCGCTAACCCGAGTTGTCCTGACGCTAACCCTAGTTGTCCTGAAGCTAACCCTACTTGTCCTGACGCTAACCCTACTTGTCCTGACGCTAACCCTAGTTGTCCTGACGCTAACCCTACTTGTCCTGACCCTAACCCTAGTTGTCCTGACGCTAACCCTACTTGTCCTGACGCTAACCCTAGTTGTCCTGAACGCTAACCCTAGTTGTCCTGAGGATAACTCTAGTTGTCCTGACGCTAACCCTAGTTGTCCTGACGCTAACCTTAGTTGTCCTGACGCTAACCCTAGTTGTCCTGACGCTAACCCGAGTTGTCCTGACGCTAACCCGAGTTGTCCTGATGCTAACCTGAGTTGTCCTGACGCTAACCCGAGTTGTCCTGACGCTAACCCGAGTTGTCCTGACGCTAACCCTAGTTGTCCTGACGCTAACCCTAGTTGTCCTGACGCTAACCCGAGTTGTCCTGACGCTAACCCTAGTTGTCCTGACGATAACCCTAGTTGTCCTGACGCTAACCCTACTTGTCCTGACGCTAACCCTACTTGTCCTGATGCTAACCCTACTTGTCCTGACGCTAACCCTAGTTGTCCTGATGCTAGCCCTACTTGTCCTGACGCTAACCCTAGTTGTCCTGACACTAACCCTAGTTGTCCTGACGCTAACCCTACTTGTCCTGACGCTAACCCTAGTTGTCCTGACGCTAACCCTACTTGTCCTGACGCTAACCCTAGTTGTCCTGACGCTAACCCTACTTGTCGTGACGCCAACCCTAGTTGTCCTGACGCTAACCCTAGTTGTCCTGACGCTAACCCTACTTGTCCTGACGCTAACCCTAGTTGTCCTGACGCTAACCCTAGTTGTCCTGACGCTAACCCTAGTTGTCCTGACCCTAACCCTAGTTGTCCTGAGGCTAATCCTAGTTGTCCTGACGCTAACCCTAGTTGTCCTGACGCTAACCCTAGTTGTCCTGACGCTAACACTAGTTGTCCTGACGCTAACCCTAGTTGTCCTGACGCTAACCCTAACCTATCTCACATACGTTTGTTCTTTTGCGCTATATGAGAGAATGAGAGGAACCTCATTTTTAGATATTTGGCTTGTGAGGGCACGGTGGTGCAGGTGCTAGCGCTGCAGCCTTCCGATCGCTGGGGTCCTGGGTTCAAACCCACGTGGGTAAAGTTGAAAAACTTTTTTTTTTTTTTCGACTTATAAAATTTTTTGACTTGTGTCAGACTTCCAGAGAGGGGAGCATGTCAGTGCGCGCATCCGATTTACAGTTCCAGAGCGATTGCTCCGATGAGTCCTTGATACTTAGTCGTTTTGGCCAAAATTTCTGACTTTTTGAAAATTTCACAAATTTGTGAAAACTTCCACAAAATGAGGTTCTAGTATGTTATAGGGCATCCCAGGAGGGCTTCATATGTGTGGGTAAAATATATATCCCACAGGGGGAAAATTGAAAAAAAGTTGAAAAAAAAAATTTTGGGGGACTTAGAAAATTTTTCAACTTATGTCAGACTTCCAGAGAGGGGAGCATGTCAGTGCGCGCATCCGATTTCAGTTCCAGAGCGATTCGCCCGATGAGTCCTTGATACTTAGTCGTTTTTGCCAAAATTTCTGACTTTTTGAAAATTTCACAAATTTGTGAAAACTTCCACAAAATGAGGTTCTAGTATGTTAGAGGGCATCCCAGGAGGGCTCCAAAAGTGTGGGTAAAATGTATATTCCACAGGTGGAAAATTGAAAAAAAGTTGAAAAAAAAATTTTTTTGGGACTTAGAAAATTTTTCGACTTGTGTCAGACTTCCAGAGAGGGGAGCATGTCAGTGCGCGCATCCGATTTCAGTTCCAGAGCGATTCCTCCGATGAGTCCTTGATACTTAGTCGTTTTTGGCCAAATTTCTGACTTTTTTGAAAATTTCACAAATTTGTGAAAACTTCCACAAAATGAGGTTCTAGTATGTTATGGGGCATCCCAGGAGGGCTTCATATGTGTGGGTAAAATATATATCCCACAGGTGGAAAATTGAAAAAAAGTTGAAAAAAAAAAATTTTTGGGACTTAGAAAATTTTTCAACTTGTGTCAGACTTCCAGAGAGGGGAGCATGTCAGTGCGCGCATCCGATTTCAGTTCCAGAGCGATTCGCCCGATGAGTCCTTGATACTTAGTCGTTTTGGCCAAAATTTCTGACTTTTTGAAAATTTCACAAATTTGTGAAAACTTCCACAAAATGAGGTTCTAGTATGTTATAGGGCATCCCAGGAGGGCTTCATATGTGTGGGTAAAATATATATCCCACATGGGGAAAATTGAAAAAAAGTTGAAAAAAAAAATTTTTGGGGACTTAGAAAATTTTTCAACTTGTGTCAGACTTCCAGAGAAGGGAGCATGTCAGTGCGCGCATCCGATTTCAGTTCCAGAGCGATTCGCCCGATGAGTCCTTGATACTTAGTCGTTTTGGCCAAAATTTCTGACTTTTTGAAAATTTCACAAATTTGTGAAAACTTCCACAAAATGAGGTTCTAGTATGTTATAGGGCATCCCAGGAGGGCTTCATATGTGTGGGTAAAATATATATCCCACATGGGGAAAATTGAAAAAAAGTTGAAAAAAAAAATTTTTGGGGACTTAGAAAATTTTTCAACTTGTGTCAGACTTCCAGAGAGGGGAGCATGTCAGTGCGCGCATCCGATTTCAGTTCCAGAGCGATTCCTCCGATGAGTCCTTGATACTTAGTCGTTTTTGGCCAAAATTTCTGACTTTTTTGAAAATTTCACAAATTTGTGAAAACTTCCACAAAATGAGGTTCTAGTATGTTATAGGGCATCCCAGGAGGGCTTCATATGTGTGGGTAAAATATATATCCCACAGGGGGAAAATTGAAAAAAAGTTGAAAAAAAAAATTTTTTGGGACTTAGAAAATTTTTCAACTTGTGTCAGACTTCCAGAGAGGGGAGCATGTCAGTGCGCGCATCCGATTTCAGTTCCAGAGCGATTCGCCCGATGAGTCCTTGATACTTAGTCGTTTTGGCCAAAATTTCTGACTTTTTGAAAATTTCACAAATTTGTGAAAACTTCCACAAAATGAGGTTCCAGTATGTTATAGGGCATCCCAGGAGGGCTCCAAATGTGTGGGTAAAATATATATCCCACAGGGGGAAAATTGAAAAAAAGTTGAAAAAAACATTTTTTTGGACTTAGAAAATTTTTCACACATGTGTCAGACTTCCAGAGAGGGGAGCATGTCAGTGCGCGCATCCGATTTCAGTTCCAGAGCTATTCGCCCGATGAGTCCTTGATACTTAGTCGTTTTTGCCAAAATTTCTGAGTTTTTGAAAATTTCTCAATTTTGTGAAAACTTCCACAAAATGAGGTTCTAGTATGTTAGAGGGCATCCCAGGAGGGCTCCAAAAGTGTGGGTAAAATATATATTCCACAGGTGGAAAATTGAAAAAAAGTTGAAAAAAAAATTTTTTGGGACTTAGAAAATTTTTCAACTTGTGTCAGACTTACAGAGAGGGGAGCATGTCAGTGCGCGCATCCGATTTCAGTTCCAGAGCGATTCCTCCGATGAGTCCTTGATACTTAGTCGTTTTTGGCCAAATTTCTGACTTTTTTGAAAATTTCACAAATTTGTGAAAACTTCCACAAAATGAGGTTCTAGTATGTTATAGGGCATCCCAGGAGGGCTTCATATGTGTGGGTAAAATATATATCCCACATGGGGAAAATTGAAAAAAAGTTGAAAAAAAAAATTTTTTGGGACTTAGAAAATTTTTCGACTTGTGTCAGACTTCCAGAGAGGGGAGCATGTCAGTGCGCGCATCCGATTTCAGTTCCAGAGCGATTCCTCCGATGAGTCCTTGATACTTAGTTGTTTTTGGCCAAATTTCTGACTTTTTTGAAAATTACACAAATTTGTGAAAACTTCCACAAAATGAGGTTCTAGTATGTTATAGGGCATCCCAGGAGGGCTTCATATGTGTGGGTAAAATATATATCCCACATGGGGAAAATTGAAAAAAAGTTGAAAAAAAAAATTTTGGGGGACTTAGAAAATTTTTCAACTTGTGTCAGACTTCCAGAGAGGGGAGCATGTCAGTGCGCGCATCCGATTTCAGTTCCAGAGCGATTCGCCCGATGAGTCCTTGATACTTAGTCGTTTTGGCCAAAATTTCTGTCTTTTTGAAAATTTCACAAATTTGTGAAAACTTCCACAAAATGAGGTTCTAGTATGTTAGAGGGCATCCCAGGAGGGCTCCAAAAGTGTGGGTAAAATATATATTCCACAGGTGGAAAATTTAAAAAAAGTTGAAAAAAAAATTTTTTTGGGACTTAGAAAATTTTTCGACTTGTGTCAGACTTCCAGAGAGGGGAGCATGTCAGTGCGCGCATCCGATTTCAGTTCCAGAGCGATTCCTCCGATGAGTCCTTGATACTTAGTCGTTTTTGGCCAAATTTCTGACTTTTTTGAAAATTTCACAAATTTGTGAAAACTTCCACAAAATGAGGTTCTAGTATGTTATAGGGCATCCCAGGAGGGCTTCATATGTGTGGGTAAAATATATATCCCACATGGGGAAAATTGAAAAAAAGTTGAAAAAAAAAATTTTTGGGGACTTAGAAAATTTTTCAACTTGTGTCAGACTTCTAGAGAGGGGAGCATGTCAGTGCGCGCATCCGATTTCAGTTCCAGAGCGATTCTCCCGATGAGTCCTTGATACTTAGTCGTTTTGGCCAAAATTTCTGTCTTTTTGAAAATTTCACAAATTTGTGAAAACTTCCACAAAATGAGGTTCTAGTATGTTAGAGGGCATCCCAGGAGGACTCCAAAAGTGTGGGTAAAATATATATTCCACAGGTGGAAAATTGAAAAAAAGTTGAAAAAAAAATTTTTTTGGGACTTAGAAAATTTTTCGACTTGTGTCAGACTTCCAGAGAGGGGAGCATGTCAGTGCGCGCATCCGATTTCAGTTCCAGAGCGATTCCTCCGATGAGTCCTTGATACTTAGTCGTTTTGGCCAAAATTTCTGACTTTTTGAAAATTTCACAAATTTGTGAAAACTTCCACAAAATGAGGTTCTAGTATGTTATAGGGCATCCCAGGAGGGCTTCATATGTGTGGGTAAAACATATATCCCACAGGTGGAAAATTGAAAAAAAGTTGAAAAAAAAAATTTTTTGGGACTTAGAAAATTTTTCAACTTGTGTCAGACTTCCAGAGAGGGGAGCATGTCAGTGCGCGCATCCGATTTCAGTTCCAGAGCGATTCACCCGATGAGTCCTTGATACTTAGTCGTTTTGGCCAAAATTTCTGACTTTTTGAAAATTTCACAAATTTGTGAAAACTTCCACAAAATGAGGTTCTAGTATGTTATAGGGCATCCCAGGAGGGCTTCATATGTGTGGGTAAAATATATATCCCACATGGGGAAAATTGAAAAAAAGTTGAAAAAAAAAATTTTGGGGGACTTAGAAAATTTTTCAACTTGTGTCAGACTTCCAGAGAGGGGAGCATGTCAGTGCGCGCATCCGATTTCAGTTCCAGAGCGATTCCTCCGATGAGTCCTTGATACTTAGTCGTTTTGGCCAAAATTTCTGACTTTTTGAAAATTTCACAAATTTGTGAAAACTTCCACAAAATGCGGTTCTAGTATGTTATAGGGCATCCCAGGAGGGCATCATATGTGTGGGTAAAATATATATCCCACAGGTGGAAAATTGAAAAAAAGTTGAAAAAATAAATTTTTTGGGACTTAGAAAATTTTTCAACTTGTGTCAGACTTCCAGAGAGGGGAGCATGTCAGTGCGCGCATCCTATTTCAGTTCCAGAGCGATTCACCCGATGAGTCCTTGATACTTAGTCGTTTTGGCCAAAATTTCTGACTTTTTGAAAATTTCACAAATTTGTGAAAACTTCCACAAAATGAGGTTCTAGTATGTTATAGGGCATCCCAGGAGGGCTTCATATGTGTGGGTAAAATATATATCCCACATGGGGAAAATTGAAAAAAAGTTGAAAAAAAAAATTTTTGGGGACTTAGAAAATTTTTCAACTTGTGTCAGACTTCCAGAGAGGGGAGCATGTCAGTGCGCGCATCCGATTTCAGTTCCAGAGCGATTCCTCCGATGAGTCCTTGATACTTAGTCGTTATTGGCCAAATTTCTGACTTTTTTGAAAATTTCACAAATTTGTGAAAAATTCCACAAAATGAGGTTCTAGTATGTTATGGGGCATCCCAGGAGGGCTTCATATGTGTGGGTAAAATATATATCCCACAGGTGGAAAATTGAAAAAAAGTTGAAAAAAAAAAATTTTTGGGACTTAGAAAATTTTTCAACTTGTGTCAGACTTCCAGAGAGGGGAGCATGTCAGTGCGCGCATCCGATTTCAGTTCCAGAGCGATTCGCCCGATGAGTCCTTGATACTTAGTCGTTTTGGCCAAAATTTCTGACTTTTTGAAAATTTCACAAATTTGTGAAAACTTCCACAAAATGAGGTTCTAGTATGTTAAAGGGCATCCCAGGAGGGCTTCATATGTGTGGGTAAAATATATATCCCACAGGGGGAAAATTGAAAAAAAGTTGAAAAAAAAAATTTTTGGGGACTTAGAAAATTTTTCAACTTGTGTCAGACTTCCAGAGAGGGGAGCATGTCAGTGCGCGCATCCGATTTCAGTTCCAGAGCGATTCGCCCGATGAGTCCTTGATACTTAGTCGTTTTGGCCAAAATTTCTGACTTTTTGAAAATTTCACAAATTTGTGAAAACTTCCACAAAATGAGGTTCTAGTATGTTAAAGGGCATCCCAGGAGGGCTTCATATGTGTGGGTAAAATATATATCCCACAGGGGGAAAATTGAAAAAAAGTTGAAAAAAAAAATTTTGGGGGACTTAGAAAATTTTTCAACTTGTGTCAGACTTCCAGAGAGGGGAGCATGTCAGTGCGCGCATCCGATTTCAGTTCCAGAGCGATTCGCCCGATGAGTCCTTGATACTTAGTCGTTTTTGCCAAAATTTCTGAGTTTTTGAAAATTTCTCAATTTTGTGAAAACTTCCACAAAATGAGGTTCTAGTATGTTAGAGGGCATCCCAGGAGGGCTCCAAAAGTGTGGGTAAAATATATATTCCACAGGTGGAAAATTGAAAAAAAGTTGAAAAAAAAATTTTTTGGGACTTAGAAAATTTTTCAACTTGTGTCAGACTTCCAGAGAGGGGAGCATGTCAGTGCGCGCATCCGATTTCAGTTCCAGAGCGATTCCTCCGATGAGTCCTTGATACTTAGTCGTTTTTGGCCAAATTTCTGACTTTTTTGAAAATTTCACAAATTTGTGAAAACTTCCACAAAATGAGGTTCTAGTATGTTATAGGGCATCCCAGGAGGGCTTCATATGTGTGGGTAAAATATATATCCCACATGGGGAAAATTGAAAAAAAGTTGAAAAAAAAAATTTTTTGGGACTTAGAAAATTTTTCGACTTGTGTCAGACTTCCAGAGAGGGGAGCATGTCAGTGCGCGCATCCGATTTCAGTTCCAGAGCGATTCCTCCGATGAGTCCTTGATACTTAGTTGTTTTTGGCCAAATTTCTGACTTTTTTGAAAATTTCACAAATTTGTGAAAACTTCCACAAAATGAGGTTCTAGTATGTTATAGGGCATCCCAGGAGGGCTTCATATGTGTGGGTAAAATATATATCCCACATGGGGAAAATTGAAAAAAAGTTGAAAAAAAAAATTTTTGGGGACTTAGAAAATTTTTCAACTTGTGTCAGACTTCCAGAGAGGGGAGCATGTCAGTGCGCGCATCCGATTTCAGTTCCAGAGCGATTCGCCCGATGAGTCCTTGATACTTAGTCGTTTTGGCCAAAATTTCTGTCTTTTTGAAAATTTCACAAATTTGTGAAAACTTCCACAAAATGAGGTTCTAGTATGTTAGAGGGCATCCCAGGAGGGCTCTAAAAGTGTGGGTAAAATATATATTCCACAGGTGGAAAATTGAAAAAAAGTTGAAAAAAAAATTTTTTTGGGACTTAGAAAATTTTTCGACTTGTGTCAGACTTCCAGAGAGGGGAGCATGTCAGTGCGCGCATCCGATTTCAGTTCCAGAGCGATTCCTCCGATGAGTCCTTGATACTTATTCGTTTTTGGCCAAATTTCTGACTTTTTTGAAAATTTCACAAATTTGTGAAAACTTCCACAAAATGAGGTTCTAGTATGTTATAGGGCATCCCAGGAGGGCTTCATATGTGTGGGTAAAATATATATCCCACATGGGGAAAATTGAAAAAAAGTTGAAAAAAAAAATTTTTTGGGACTTAGAAAATTTTTCGACTTGTGTCAGACTTCCAGAGAGGGGAGCATGTCAGTGCGCGCATCCGATTTCAGTTCCAGAGCGATTCCTCTGATGAGTCCTTGATACTTAGTTGTTTTTGGCCAAATTTCTGACTTTTTTGAAAATTTCACAAATTTGTGAAAACTTCCACAAAATGAGGTTCTAGTATGTTATAGGGCATCCCAGGAGGGCTTCATATGTGTGGGTAAAATATATATCCCACATGGGGAAAATTGAAAAAAAGTTGAAAAAAAAAAATTTTGGGGACTTAGAAAATTTTTCAACTTGTGTCAGACTTCCAGAGAGGGGAGCATGTCAGTGCGCGCATCCGATTTCAGTTCCAGAGCGATTCTCCCAATGAGTCCTTGATACTTAGTCGTTTTGGCCAAAATTTCTGTCTTTTTGAAAATTTCACAAATTTGTGAAAACTTCCACAAAATGAGGTTCTAGTATGTTAGAGGGCATCCCAGGAGGGCTCCAAAAGTGTGGGTAAAATATATATTCCACAGGTGGAAAATTGAAAAAAAGTTGAAAAAAAAATTTTTTTGGGACTTAGAAAATTTTTCGACTTGTGTCAGACTTCCAGAGAGGGGAGCATGTCAGTGCGCGCATCCGATTTCAGTTCCAGAGCGATTCCTCCGATGAGTCCTTGATACTTAGTCGTTTTGGCCAAAATTTCTGACTTTTTGAAAATTTCACAAATTTGTGAAAACTTCCACAAAATGAGGTTCTAGTATGTTGTAGGGCATCCCAGGAGGGCTTCATATGTGTGGGTAAAATATATATCCCACATGGGGAAAATTGAAAAAAAGTTGAAAAAAAAAATTTTTTGGGACTTAGAAAATTTTTCAACTTGTGTCAGACTTCCAGAGAGGGGAGCATGTCAGTGCGCGCATCGGATTTCAGTTCCAGAGCGATTCCTCCGATGAGTCCTTGATACTTAGTCGTTTTTGGCCAAATTTCTGACTTTTTTGAAAATTTCACAAATTTGTGAAAACTTACACAAAATGAGGTTCTAGTATGTTATAGGGCATCCCAGGAGGGCTTCATATGTGTGGGTAAAATATATATCCCACATGGGGAAAATTGAAAAAAAGTTGAAAAAAAAAATTTTGGGGGACTTAGAAAATTTTTCAACTTGTGTCAGACTTCCAGAGAGGGGAGCATGTCAGTGCGCGGATCCGATTTCAGTTCCAGAGCGATTCCTCCGATGAGTAATTGATACTTAGTCGTTTTTGGCCAAATTTCTGACTTTTTTGAAAATTTCACAAATTTGTGAAAAATTCCACAAAATGAGGTTCTAGTATGTTAGAGGGCATCCCAGGAGGGCTCCAAAAGTGTGGGTAAAATATATATTCCACAGGTGGAAAATTGAAAAAAAGTTGAAAAAAAATTTTTTTTGGGACTTAGAAAATTTTTCGACTTGTGTCAGACTTCCAGAGAGGGGAGCATGTCAGTGCGCGCATCCGATTTCAGTTCCAGAGCGATTCCTCCGATGAGTCCTTGATACTTAGTCATTTTGGCCAAAATTTCTGACTTTTTGAAAATTTCACAAATTTGTGAAAACTTCCACAAAATGAGGTTCTAGTATGTTATAGGGCATCCCAGGAGGGCTTCATATGTGTGGGTAAAATATATATCCCACAGGTGGAAAATTGAAAAAAAGTTGAAAAAAAAAATTTTTTGGGACTTAGAAAATTTTTCAACTTGTGTCAGACTTCCAGAGAGGGGAGCATGTCAGTGCGCGCATCCGATTTCAGTTCCAGAGCGATTCCTCCGATGAGTCCTTGATACTTAGTCGTTTTTGGCCAAATTTCTGACTTTTTTGAAAATTTCACAAATTTGTGAAAACTTCCACAAAATGAGGTTCTAGTATGTTATAGGGCATCCCAGGAGGGCTTCATATGTGTGGGTAAAATATATATCCCACATGGGGAAAATTGAAAAAAAGTTGAAAAAAAAAATTTTTTGGGACTTAGAAAATTTTTCGACTTGTGTCAGACTTCCAGAGAGGGGAGCATGTCAGTGCGCGCATCCGATTTCAGTTCCAGAGCGATTCCTCCGATGAGTCCTTGATACTTAGTTGTTTTTGGCCAAATTTCTGACTTTTTTGAAAATTTCACAAATTTGTGAAAACTTCCACAAAATGAGGTTCTAGTATGTTATAGGGCATCCCAGGAGGGCTTCATATGTGTGGGTAAAATATATATCCCACATGGGGAAAATTGAAAAAAAGTTGAAAAAAAAAATTTTGGGGGACTTAGAAAATTTTTCAACTTGTGTCAGACTTCCAGAGAGGGGAGCATGTCAGTGCGCGCATCCGATTTCAGTTCCAGAGCGATTCGCCCGATGAGTCCTTGATACTTAGTCGTTTTGGCCAAAATTTCTGTCTTTTTGAAAATTTCACAAATTTGTGAAAACTTCCACAAAATGAGGTTCTAGTATGTTAGAGGGCATCCCAGGAGGGCTCCAAAAGTGTGGGTAAAATATATATTCCACAGGTGGAAAATTGAAAAAAAGTTGAAAAAAAAATTTTTTTGGGACTTAGAAAATTTTTCGACTTGTGTCAGACTTCCAGAGAGGGGAGCATGTCAGTGCGCGCATCCGATTTCAGTTCCAGAGCGATTCCTCCGATGAGTCCTTGATACTTAGTCGTTTTTGGCCAAATTTCTGACTTTTTTGAAAATTTCACAAATTTGTGAAAACTTCCACAAAATGAGGTTCTAGTATGTTATAGGGCATCCCAGGAGGGCTTCATATGTGTGGGTAAAATATATATCCCACATGGGGAAAATTGAAAAAAAGTTGAAAAAAAAAATTTTTTGGGACTTAGAAAATTTTTCGACTTGTGTCAGACTTCCAGAGAGGGGAGCATGTCAGTGCGCGCATCCGATTTCAGTTCCAGAGCGATTCCTCTGATGAGTCCTTGATACTTAGTTGTTTTTGGCCAAATTTCTGACTTTTTTGAAAATTTCACAAATTTGTGAAAACTTCCACAAAATGAGGTTCTAGTATGTTATAGGGCATCCCAGGAGGGCTTCATATGTGTGGGTAAAATATATATCCCACATGGGGAAAATTGAAAAAAAGTTGAAAAAAAAAAATTTTGGGGACTTAGAAAATTTTTCAACTTGTGTCAGACTTCCAGAGAGGGGAGCATGTCAGTGCGCGCATCCGATTTCAGTTCCAGAGCGATTCTCCCGATGAGTCCTTGATACTTAGTCGTTTTGGCCAAAATTTCTGTCTTTTTGAAAATTTCACAAATTTGTGAAAACTTCCACAAAATGAGGTTCTAGTATGTTAGAGGGCATCCCAGGAGGGCTCCAAAAGTGTGGGTAAAATATATATTCCACAGGTGGAAAATTGAAAAAAAGTTGAAAAAAAAATTTTTTTGGGACTTAGAAAATTTTTCGACTTGTGTCAGACTTCCAGAGAGGGGAGCATGTCAGTGCGCGCATCCGATTTCAGTTCCAGAGCGATTCCTCCGATGAGTCCTTGATACTTAGTCGTTTTGGCCAAAATTTCTGACTTTTTGAAAATTTCACAAATTTGTGAAAACTTCCACAAAATGAGGTTCTAGTATGTTATAGGGCATCCCAGGAGGGCTTCATATGTGTGGGTAAAATATATATCCCACAGGTGGAAAATTGAAAAAAAGTTGAAAAAAAAAATTTTTTGGGACTTAGAAAATTTTTCAACTTGTGTCAGACTTCCAGAGAGGGGAGCATGTCAGTGCGCGCATCCGATTTCAGTTCCAGAGCGATTCGCCCGATGAGTCCTTGATACTTAGTCGTTTTGGCCAAAATTTCTGACTTTTTGAAAATTTCACAAATTTGTGAAAACTTCCACAAAATGAGGTTCTAGTATGTTGTAGGGCATCCCAGGAGGGCTTCATATGTTTGGGTAAAATATATATCCCACATGGGGAAAATTGAAAAAAAGTTGAAAAAAAAAATTTTTTGGGACTTAGAAAATTTTTCAACTTGTGTCAGACTTCCAGAGAGGGGAGCATGTCAGTGCGCGCATCGGATTTCAGTTCCAGAGCGATTCCTCCGATGAGTCCTTGATACTTAGTCGTTTTTGGCCAAATTTCTGACTTTTTTGAAAATTTCACAAATTTGTGAAAACTTACACAAAATGAGGTTCTAGTATGTTATAGGGCATCCCAGGAGGGCTTCATATGTGTGGGTAAAATATATATCCCACATGGGGAAAATTGAAAAAAAGTTGAAAAAAAAAATTTTTGGGGACTTAGAAAATTTTTCAACTTGTGTCAGACTTCCAGAGAGGGGAGCATGTCAGTGCGCGGATCCGATTTCAGTTCCAGAGCGATTCCTCCGATGAGTAATTGATACTTAGTCGTTTTTGGCCAAATTTCTGACTTTTTTGAAAATTTCACAAATTTGTGAAAAATTCCACAAAATGAGGTTCTAGTATGTTAGAGGGCATCCCAGGAGGGCTCCAAAAGTGTGGGTAAAATATATATTCCACAGGTGGAAAATTGAAAAAAAGTTGAAAAAAAATTTTTTTTGGGACTTAGAAAATTTTTCGACTTGTGTCAGACTTCCAGAGAGGGGAGCATGTCAGTGCGCGCATCCGATTTCAGTTCCAGAGCGATTCCTCCGATGAGTCCTTGATACTTAGTCATTTTGGCCAAAATTTCTGACTTTTTGAAAATTTCACAAATTTGTGAAAACTTCCACAAAATGAGGTTCTAGTATGTTATAGGGCATCCCAGGAGGGCTTCATATGTGTGGGTAAAATATATATCCCACAGGTGGAAAATTGAAAAAAAGTTGAAAAAAAAAATTTTTTGGGACTTAGAAAATTTTTCAACTTGTGTCAGACTTCCAGAGAGGGGAGCATGTCAGTGCGCGCATCCGATTTCAGTTCCAGAGCGATTCCTCCGATGAGTCCTTGATACTTAGTCGTTTTTGGCCAAATTTCTGACTTTTTTGAAAATTTCACAAATTTGTGAAAACTTCCACAAAATGAGGTTCTAGTATGTTATAGGGCATCCCAGGAGGGCTTCATATGTGTGGGTAAAATATATATCCCACATGGGGAAAATTGAAAAAAAGTTGAAAAAAAAAATTTTTTGGGACTTAGAAAATTTTTCGACTTGTGTCAGACTTCCAGAGAGGGGAGCATGTCAGTGCGCGCATCCGATTTCAGTTCCAGAGCGATTCCTCCGATGAGTCCTTGATACTTAGTTGTTTTTGGCCAAATTTCTGACTTTTTTGAAAATTTCACAAATTTGTGAAAACTTCCACAAAATGAGGTTCTAGTATGTTATAGGGCATCCCAGGAGGGCTTCATATGTGTGGGTAAAATATATATCCCACATGGGGAAAATTGAAAAAAAGTTGAAAAAAAAAATTTTGGGGGACTTAGAAAATTTTTCAACTTGTGTCAGACTTCCAGAGAGGGGAGCATGTCAGTGCGCGCATCCGATTTCAGTTCCAGAGCGATTCGCCCGATGAGTCCTTGATACTTAGTCGTTTTGGCCAAAATTTCTGTCTTTTTGAAAATTTCACAAATTTGTGAAAACTTCCACAAAATGAGGTTCTAGTATGTTAGAGGGCATCCCAGGAGGGCTCCAAAAGTGTGGGTAAAATATATATTCCACAGGTGGAAAATTGAAAAAAAGTTGAAAAAAAAATTTTTTTGGGACTTAGAAAATTTTTCGACTTGTGTCAGACTTCCAGAGAGGGGAGCATGTCAGTGCGCGCATCCGATTTCAGTTCCAGAGCGATTCCTCCGATGAGTCCTTGATACTTAGTCGTTTTTGGCCAAATTTCTGACTTTTTTGAAAATTTCACAAATTTGTGAAAACTTCCACAAAATGAGGTTCTAGTATGTTATAGGGCATCCCAGGAGGGCTTCATATGTGTGGGTAAAATATATATCCCACATGGGGAAAATTGAAAAAAAGTTGAAAAAAAAAATTTTTTGGGACTTAGAAAATTTTTCGACTTGTGTCAGACTTCCAGAGAGGGGAGCATGTCAGTGCGCGCATCCGATTTCAGTTCCAGAGCGATTCCTCCGATGAGTCCTTGATACTTAGTTGTTTTTGGCCAAATTTCTGACTTTTTTGAAAATTTCACAATTTTGTGAAAACTTCCACAAAATGAGGTTCTAGTATGTTATAGGGCATCCCAGGAGGGCTTCATATGTGTGGGTAAAATATATATCCCACATGGGGAAAATTGAAAAAAAGTTGAAAAAAAAAATTTTTTGGGACTTAGAAAATTTTTCGACTTGTGTCAGACTTCCAGAGAGGGGAGCATGTCAGTGCGCGCATCCGATTTCAGTTCCAGAGCGATTCCTCCGATGAGTCCTTGATACTTAGTTGTTTTTGGCCAAATTTCTGACTTTTTTGAAAATTTCACAATTTTGTGAAAACTTCCACAAAATGAGGTTCTAGTATGTTATAGGGCATCCCAGGAGGGCTTCATATGTGTGGGTAAAATATATATCCCACATGGGGAAAATTGAAAAAAAGTTGAAAAAAAAAATTTTTGGGGACTTAGAAAATTTTTCAACTTGTGTCAGACTTCCAGAAAGGGGAGCATGTCAGTGCGCGCATCCGATTTCAGTTCCAGAGCGATTCTCCCGATGAGTCCTTGATACTTAGTCGTTTTGGCCAAAATTTCTGTCTTTTTGAAAATTTCACAAATTTGTGAAAACTTCCACAAAATGAGGTTCTAGTATGTTAGAGGGCATCCCAGGAGGGCTCCAAAAGTGTGGGTAAAATATATATTCCACAGGTGGAAAATTGAAAAAAAGTTGAAAAAAAAATTTTTTTGGGACTTAGAAAATTTTTCGACTTGTGTCAGACTTCCAGAGAGGGGAGCATGTCAGTGCGCGCATCCGATTTCAGTTCCAGAGCGATTCCTCCGATGAGTCCTTGATACTTAGTCGTTTTGGATAAAATTTCTGACTTTTTGAAAATTTCACAAATTTGTGAAAACTTCCACAAAATGAGGTTCTAGTATGTCATAGGGCATCCCAGGAGGGCTTCATATGTGTGGGTAAAATATATATCCCACAGGTGGAAAATTGAAAAAAAGTTGAAAAAAAAAATTTTTTGGGACTTAGAAAATTTTTCAACTTGTGTCAGACTTCCAGAGAGGGGAGCATGTCAGTGCGCGCATCCGATTTCAGTTCCAGAGCGATTCGCCCGATGAGTCCTTGATACTTAGTCGTTTTGGCCAAAATTTCTGACTTTTTGAAAATTTCACAAATTTGTGAAAACTTCCACAAAATGAGGTTCTAGTATGTTATAGGGCATCCCAGGAGGGCTTCATATGTGTGGGTAAAATATATATCCCACATGGGGAAAATTGAAAAAAAGTTGAAAAAAAAAATTTTTTGGGACTTAGAAAATTTTTCAACTTGTGTCAGACTTCCAGAGAGGGGAGCATGTCAGTGCGCGCATCGGATTTCAGTTCCAGAGCGATTCCTCCGATGAGTCCTTGATACTTAGTCGTTTTTGGCCAAATTTCTGACTTTTTTGAAAATTTCACAAATTTGTGAAAAATTCCACAAAATGAGGTTCTAGTATGTTATGGGGCATCCCAGGAGGGCTTCATATGTGTGGGTAAAATATATATCCCACAGGTGGAAAATTGAAAAAAAGTTGAAAAAAAAAAATTTTGGGGACTTAGAAAATTTTTCAACTTGTGTCAGACTTCCAGAGAGGGGAGCATGTCAGTGCGCGCATCCGATTTCAGTTCCAGAGCGATTCGCCCGATGAGTCCTTGATACTTAGTCGTTTTGGCCAAAATTTCTGACTTTTTGAAAATTTCACAAATTTGTGAAAACTTCCACAAAATGAGGTTCTAGTATGTTAAAGGGCATCCCAGGAGGGCTTCATATGTGTGGGTAAAATATATATCCCACAGGGGGAAAATTGAAAAAAAGTTGAAAAAAAAAATTTTTTGGGACTTAGAAAATTTTTCAACTTGTGTCAGACTTCCAGAGAGGGGAGCATGTCAGTGCGCGCATCCGATTTCAGTTACAGAGCGATTCGCCCGATGAGTCCTTGATACTTAGTCGTTTTGGCCAAAATTTCTGACTTTTTGAAAATTTCACAAATTTGTGAAAACTTCCACAAAATGAGGTTCTAGTATGTTATAGGGCATCCCAGGAGGGCTTCATATGTGTGGGTAAAATATATATCCCACATGGGGAAAATTGAAAAAAAGTTGAAAAAAAAAATTTTTTGGGACTTAGAAAATTTTTCAACTTGTGTCAGACTTCCAGAGAGGGGAGCATGTCAGTGCGCGCATCCGATTTCAGTTCCAGAGCGATTCCTCCGATGAGTCCTTGATACTTAGTCGTTTTTGGCCAAATTTCTGACTTTTTTGAAAATTTCACAAATTTGTGAAAACTTCCACAAAATGAGGTTCTAGTATGTTATAGGGCATCCCAGGAGGGCTTCATATGTGTGGGTAAAATATATATCCCACATGGGGAAAATTGAAAAAAAGTTAATAAAAAAAATTTGGGGGGACTTAGAAAATTTTTCAACTTGTGTCAGACTTCCAGAGAGGGGAGCATGTCAGTGCGCGCATCCGATTTCAGTTCCAGAGCGATTCCTCCGATGAGAAATTGATACTTAGTCGTTTTTGGCCAAATTTCTGACTTTTTTGAAAATTTCACAAATTTGTGAAAAATTCCACAAAATGAGGTTCTAGTATGTTATGGGGCATCCCAGGAGGGCTTCATATGTGTGGGTAAAATATATATCCCACAGGTGGAAAATTGAAAAAAAGTTGAAAAAAAAAAATTTTTGGGACTTAGAAAATTTTTCAACTTGTGTCAGACTTCCAGAGAGGGGAGCATGTCAGTGCGCGCATCCGATTTCAGTTCCAGAGCGATTCGCCCGATGAGTCCTTGATACTTAGTCGTTTTGGCCAAAATTTCTGACTTTTTGAAAATTTCACAAATTTGTGAAAACTTCCACAAAATGAGGTTCTAGTATGTTAAAGGGCATCCCAGGAGGGCTTCATATGTGTGGGTAAAATATATATCCCACAGGGGGAAAATTGAAAAAAAGTTGAAAAAAAAAATTTTTTGGGACTTAGAAAATTTTTCAACTTGTGTCAGACTTCCAGAGAGGGGAGCATGTCAGTGCGCGCATCCGATTTCAGTTCCAGAGCGATTCGCCCGATGAGTCCTTGATACTTAGTCGTTTTGGCCAAAATTTCTGACTTTTTGAAAATTTCACAAATTTGTGAAAACTTCCACAAAATGAGGTTCCAGTATGTTATAGGGCATCCCAGGAGGGCTCCAAATGTGTGGGTAAAATATATATCCCACAGGGGGAAAATTGAAAAAAAGTTGAAAAAAAAATTTTTTTGGACTTAGAAAATTTTTCACACATGTGTCAGACTTCCAGAGAGGGGAGCATGTCTGTGCGCGCATCCGATTTCAGTTCCAGAGCGATTCGCGCGATGAGTCCTTGATACTTAGTCGTTTTTGCCAAAATTTCTGAGTTTTTGAAAATTTCTCAATTTTGTGAAAACTTCCACAAAATGAGGTTCTAGTATGTTAGAGGGCATCCCAGGAGGGCTCCAAAAGTGTGGGTAAAATATATATTCCACAGGTGGAAAATTGAAAAAAAGTTGAAAAAAAAATTTTTGGGGACTTAGAAAATTTTTCAACTTGTGTCAGACTTCCAGAGAGGGGAGCATGTCAGTGCGCGCATCCGATTTCAGTTCCAGAGCGATTCCTCCGATGAGTCCTTGATACTTAGTCGTTTTTGGCCAAATTTCTGACTTTTTTGAAAATTTCACAAATTTGTGAAAACTTCCACAAAATGAGGTTCTAGTATGTTATAGGGCATCCCAGGAGGGCTTCATATGTGTGGGTAAAATATATATCCCACATGGGGAAAATTGAAAAAAAGTTGAAAAAAAAATTTTTTCGGGACTTAGAAAATTTTTCAACTTGTGTCAGACTTCCAGAGAGGGGAGCATGTCAGTGCACGCATCCGATTTCAGTTCCAGAGCGATTCCTCCGATGAGTCCTTTATACTTAGTCGTTTTGGCCAAAATTTCTGACTTTTTGAAAATTTCACAAATTTGTGAAAACTTCCACAAATTGAGGTTCTAGTATGTTATAGGGCATCCCAGGAGGGCTTCATATGTGTGGGTAAAATATATATCCCACAGGTGGAAAATTGAAAAAAAGTTGAAAAAAAAAATTTTTGTGGACTTAGAAAATTTTTCAACTTGTGTCAGACTTCCAGAGAGGGGAGCATGTCAGTGCGCGCATCCGATTTCAGTTCCAGAGCGATTCGCCCGATGAGTCCTTGATACTTAGTCGTTTTGGCCCAAATTTCTGACTTTTTGAAAATTTCACAAATTTGTGAAAACTTCCACAAAATGAGGTTCTAGTATGTTAGAGGGCATCCCAGGAGGGCTCCAAATGTGTGGGTAAAATATATATCCCACAGGGGGAAAATTGAAAAAAAGTTGAAAAAAAAATTCTTTTGGGACTTAGAAAATTTTTCAACTTGTGTCAGACTTCCAGAGAGGGGAGCATGTCAGTGCGCGCATCCGATTTCAGTTCCAGAGCGATTCGCCCGATGAGTCCTTGATACTTAGTCGTTTTGGCCAAAATTTCTGACTTTTTGAAAATTTCACAAATTTGTGAAAACTTCCACAAATTGAGGTTCTAGTATGTTATAGGGCATCCCAGGAGGGCTTCATATGTGTGGGTAAAATATATATCCCACAGGTGGAAAATTGAAAAAAAGTTGAAAAAAAAAATTTTTGTGGACTTAGAAAATTTTTCAACTTGTGTCAGACTTCCAGAGAGGGGAGCATGTCAGTGCGCGCATCCGATTTCAGTTCCAGAGCGATTCGCCCGATGAGTCCTTGATACTTAGTCGTTTTGGCCCAAATTTCTGACTTTTTGAAAATTTCACAAATTTGTGAAAACTTCCACAAAATGAGGTTCTAGTATGTTAGAGGGCATCCCAGGAGGGCTCCAAATGTGTGGGTAAAATATATATCCCACAGGTGGAAAATTGAAAAAAAGTTGAAAAAAAAAAATTTTGGGGACTTAGAAAATTTTTCAACTTGTGTCAGACTTCCAGAGAGGGGAGCATGTCAGTGCGCGCATCCGATTTCAGTTCCAGAGCGATTCGCCCGATGAGTCCTTGATACTTAGTCGTTTTGGCCAAAATTTCTGACTTTTTGAAAATTTCACAAATTTGTGAAAACTTCCACAAAATGAGGTTCTAGTATGTTAAAGGGCATCCCAGGAGGGCTTCATATGTGTGGGTAAAATATATATCCCACAGGGGGAAAATTGAAAAAAAGTTGAAAAAAAAAATTTTTTGGGACTTAGAAAATTTTTCAACTTGTGTCAGACTTCCAGAGAGGGGAGCATGTCAGTGCGCGCATCCGATTTCAGTTCCAGAGCGATTCGCCCGATGAGTCCTTGATACTTAGTCGTTTTGGCCAAAATTTCTGACTTTTTGAAAATTTCACAAATTTGTGAAAACTTCCACAAAATGAGGTTCCAGTATGTTATAGGGCATCCCAGGAGGGCTCCAAATGTGTGGGTAAAATATATATCCCACAGGGGGAAATTTGAAAAAAAGTTGAAAAAAAAATTTTTTTGGACTTAGAAAATTTTTCACACATGTGTCAGACTTCCAGAGAGGGGAGCATGTCTGTGCGCGCATCCGATTTCAGTTCCAGAGCGATTCGCACGATGAGTCCTTGATACTTAGTCGTTTTGGCCAAAATTTCTGACTTTTTGAAAATTTCACAAATTTGTGAAAACTTCCACAAAATGAGTTTCTAGTATGTTATAGGGCATCCCAGGAGGGCTTCATATGTGTGGGTAAAATATATATCCCACAGGTGGAAAATTGAAAAAAAGTTGAAAAAAAAAATTTTTTGGGACTTAGAAAATTTTTCAACTTGTGTCAGACTTCCAGAGAGGGGAGCATGTCAGTGCGCGCATCCAATTTCAGTTCCAGAGCGATTCCTCCGATGAGTCCTTGATACTTAGTCGTTTTTGGCCAAATTTCTGACTTTTTTGAAAATTTCACAAATTTGTGAAAACTTCCACAAAATGAGGTTCTAGTATGTTATAGGGCATCCCAGGAGGGCTTCATATGTGTGGGTAAAATATATATCCCACATGGGGAAAATTGAAAAAAAGTTGAAAAAAAAAATTTTTGGGGACTTAGAAAATTTTTCGACTTGTGTCAGACTTCCAGAGAGGGGAGCATGTCAGTGCGCGCATCCGATTTCAGTTCCAGAGCGATTCCTCCGATGAGTCCTTGATACTTAGTTGTTTTTGGCCAAATTTCTGACTTTTTTGAAAATTTCACAAATTTGTGAAAACTTCCACAAAATGAGGTTCTAGTATGTTATAGGGCATCCCAGGAGGGCTTCATATGTGTGGGTAAAATATATATCCCACAGGTGGAAAATTGAAAAAAAGTTGAAAAAAAAAATTTTTTGGGACTTAGAAAATTTTTCAACTTGTGTCAGACTTCCAGAGAGGGGAGCATGTCAGTGCGCGCATCCGATTTCAGTTCCAGAGCGATTCGCCCGATGAGTCCTTGATACTTAGTCGTTTTGGCCAAAATTTCTGACTTTTTGAAAATTTCACAAATTTGTGAAAACTTCCACAAATTGTTGTTCTAGTATGTTATAGGGCATCCCAGGAGGGCTTCATATGTGTGGGTAAAATATATATCCCACAGGTGGAAAATTGAAAAAAAGTTGAAAAAAAAAATTTTTGTGGACTTAGAAAATTTTTCAACTTGTGTCAGACTTCCAGAGAGGGGAGCATGTCAGTGCGCGCATCCGATTTCAGTTCCAGAGCGATTCGCCCGATGAGTCCTTGATACTTAGTCGTTTTGGCCCAAATTTCTGACTTTTTGAAAATTTCACAAATTTGTGAAAACTTCCAAAAAATGAGGTTCTAGTATGTTAGAGGGCATCCCAGGAGGGCTCCAAATGTGTGGGTAAAATATATATCCCACAGGGGGAAAATTGAAAAAAAGTTGAAAAAAAAATTCTTTTGGGACTTAGAAAATTTTTCAACTTGTGTCAGACTTCCAGAGAGGGGAGCATGTCAGTGCGCGCATCCGATTTCAGTTCCAGAGCGATTCGCCTGATGAGTCCTTGATACTTAGTCGTTTTGGCCAAAATTTCTGACTTTTTGAAAATTTCACAAATTTGTGAAAACTTCCACAAATTGAGGTTCTAGTATGTTATAGGGCATCCCAGGAGGGCTTCATATGTGTGGGTAAAATATATATCCCACAGGTGGAAAATTGAAAAAAAGTTGAAAAAAAAAATTTTTGTGGACTTAGAAAATTTTTCAACTTGTGTCAGACTTCCAGAGAGGGGAGCATGTCAGTGCGCGCATCCGATTTCAGTTCCAGAGCGATTCGCCCGATGAGTCCTTGATACTTAGTCGTTTTGGCCCAAATTTCTGACTTTTTGAAAATTTCACAAATTTGTGAAAACTTCCACAAAATGAGGTTCTAGTATGTTAGAGGGCATCCCAGGAGGGCTCCAAATGTGTGGGTAAAATATATATCCCACAGGTGGAAAATTGAAAAAAAGTTGAAAAAAAAAAATTTTGGGGACTTAGAAAATTTTTCAACTTGTGTCAGACTTCCAGAGAGGGGAGCATGTCAGTGCGCGCATCCGATTTCAGTTCCAGAGCGATTCGCCCGATGAGTCCTTGATACTTAGTCGTTTTGGCCAAAATTTCTGACTTTTTGAAAATTTCACAAATTTGTGAAAACTTCCACAAAATGAGGTTCTAGTATGTTAAAGGGCATCCCAGGAGGGCTTCATATGTGTGGGTAAAATATATATCCCACAGGGGGAAAATTGAAAAAAAGTTGAAAAAAAAAATTTTTTGGGACTTAGAAAATTTTTCAACTTGTGTCAGACTTCCAGAGAGGGGAGCATGTCAGTGCGCGCATCCGATTTCAGTTCCAGAGCGATTCGCCCGATGAGTCCTTGATACTTAGTCGTTTTGGCCAAAATTTCTGACTTTTTGAAAATTTCACAAATTTGTGAAAACTTCCACAAAATGAGGTTCCAGTATGTTATAGGGCATCCCAGGAGGGCTCCAAATGTGTGGGTAAAATATATATCCCACAGGGGGAAATTTGAAAAAAAGTTGAAAAAAAAATTTTTTTGGACTTAGAAAATTTTTCACACATGTGTCAGACTTCCAGAGAGGGGAGCATGTCTGTGCGCGCATCCGATTTCAGTTCCAGAGCGATTCGCACGATGAGTCCTTGATACTTAGTCGTTTTGGCCAAAATTTCTGACTTTTTGAAAATTTCACAAATTTGTGAAAACTTCCACAAAATGAGTTTCTAGTATGTTATAGGGCATCCCAGGAGGGCTTCATATGTGTGGGTAAAATATATATCCCACAGGTGGAAAATTGAAAAAAAGTTGAAAAAAAAAATTTTTTGGGACTTAGAAAATTTTTCAACTTGTGTCAGACTTCCAGAGAGGGGAGCATGTCAGTGCGCGCATCCAATTTCAGTTCCAGAGCGATTCCTCCGATGAGTCCTTGATACTTAGTCGTTTTTGGCCAAATTTCTGACTTTTTTGAAAATTTCACAAATTTGTGAAAACTTCCACAAAATGAGGTTCTAGTATGTTATAGGGCATCCCAGGAGGGCTTCATATGTGTGGGTAAAATATATATCCCACATGGGGAAAATTGAAAAAAAGTTGAAAAAAAAAATTTTTGGGGACTTAGAAAATTTTTCGACTTGTGTCAGACTTCCAGAGAGGGGAGCATGTCAGTGCGCGCATCCGATTTCAGTTCCAGAGCGATTCCTCCGATGAGTCCTTGATACTTAGTTGTTTTTGGCCAAATTTCTGACTTTTTTGAAAATTTCACAAATTTGTGAAAACTTCCACAAAATGAGGTTCTAGTATGTTATAGGGCATCCCAGGAGGGCTTCATATGTGTGGGTAAAATATATATCCCACAGGTGGAAAATTGAAAAAAAGTTGAAAAAAAAAATTTTTTGGGACTTAGAAAATTTTTCAACTTGTGTCAGACTTCCAGAGAGGGGAGCATGTCAGTGCGCGCATCCGATTTCAGTTCCAGAGCGATTCGCCCGATGAGTCCTTGATACTTAGTCGTTTTGGCCCAAATTTCTGACTTTTTGAAAATTTCACAAATTTGTGAAAACTTCCACAAAATGAGGTTCTAGTATGTTAGAGGGCATCCCAGGAGGGCTCCAAATGTGTGGGTAAAATATATATCCCACAGGGGGAAAATTGAAAAAAAGTTGAAAAAAAAATTCTTTTGGGACTTAGAAAATTTTTCAACTTGTGTCAGACTTCCAGAGAGGGGAGCATGTCAGTGCGCGCATCCGATTTCAGTTCCAGAGCGATTCGCCTGATGAGTCCTTGATACTTAGTCGTTTTGGCCAAAATTTCTGACTTTTTGAAAATTTCACAAATTTGTGAAAACTTCCACAAATTGAGGTTCTAGTATGTTATAGGGCATCCCAGGAGGGCTTCATATGTGTGGGTAAAATATATATCCCACAGGTGGAAAATTGAAAAAAAGTTGAAAAAAAAAATTTTTGTGGACTTAGAAAATTTTTCAACTTGTGTCAGACTTCCAGAGAGGGGAGCATGTCAGTGCGCGCATCCGATTTCAGTTCCAGAGCGATTCGCCCGATGAGTCCTTGATACTTAGTCGTTTTGGCCCAAATTTCTGACTTTTTGAAAATTTCACAAATTTGTGAAAACTTCCACAAAATGAGGTTCTAGTATGTTAGAGGGCATCCCAGGAGGGCTCCAAATGTGTGGGTAAAATATATATCCCACAGGTGGAAAATTGAAAAAAAGTTGAAAAAAAAAAATTTTGGGGACTTAGAAAATTTTTCAACTTGTGTCAGACTTCCAGAGAGGGGAGCATGTCAGTGCGCGCATCCGATTTCAGTTCCAGAGCGATTCGCCCGATGAGTCCTTGATACTTAGTCGTTTTGGCCAAAATTTCTGACTTTTTGAAAATTTCACAAATTTGTGAAAACTTCCACAAAATGAGGTTCTAGTATGTTAAAGGGCATCCCAGGAGGGCTTCATATGTGTGGGTAAAATATATATCCCACAGGGGGAAAATTGAAAAAAAGTTGAAAAAAAAAATTTTTTGGGACTTAGAAAATTTTTCAACTTGTGTCAGACTTCCAGAGAGGGGAGCATGTCAGTGCGCGCATCCGATTTCAGTTCCAGAGCGATTCGCCCGATGAGTCCTTGATACTTAGTCGTTTTGGCCAAAATTTCTGACTTTTTGAAAATTTCACAAATTTGTGAAAACTTCCACAAAATGAGGTTCCAGTATGTTATAGGGCATCCCAGGAGGGCTCCAAATGTGTGGGTAAAATATATATCCCACAGGGGGAAATTTGAAAAAAAGTTGAAAAAAAAATTTTTTTGGACTTAGAAAATTTTTCACACATGTGTCAGACTTCCAGAGAGGGGAGCATGTCTGTGCGCGCATCCGATTTCAGTTCCAGAGCGATTCGCACGATGAGTCCTTGATACTTAGTCGTTTTGGCCAAAATTTCTGACTTTTTGAAAATTTCACAAATTTGTGAAAACTTCCACAAAATGAGGTTCTAGTATGTTAGAGGGCATCCCAGGAGGGCTCCAAATGTGTGGGTAAAATATATATCCCACAGGTGGAAAATTGAAAAAAAGTTGAAAAAAAAAAATTTTGGGGACTTAGAAAATTTTTCAACTTGTGTCAGACTTCCAGAGAGGGGAGCATGTCAGTGCGCGCATCCGATTTCAGTTCCAGAGCGATTCGCCCGATGAGTCCTTGATACTTAGTCGTTTTGGCCAAAATTTCTGACTTTTTGAAAATTTCACAAATTTGTGAAAACTTCCACAAAATGAGGTTCTAGTATGTTAAAGGGCATCCCAGGAGGGCTTCATATGTGTGGGTAAAATATATATCCCACAGGGGGAAAATTGAAAAAAAGTTGAAAAAAAAAATTTTTTGGGACTTAGAAAATTTTTCAACTTGTGTCAGACTTCCAGAGAGGGGAGCATGTCAGTGCGCGCATCCGATTTCAGTTCCAGAGCGATTCGCCCGATGAGTCCTTGATACTTAGTCGTTTTGGCCAAAATTTCTGACTTTTTGAAAATTTCACAAATTTGTGAAAACTTCCACAAAATGAGGTTCCAGTATGTTATAGGGCATCCCAGGAGGGCTCCAAATGTGTGGGTAAAATATATATCCCACAGGGGGAAATTTGAAAAAAAGTTGAAAAAAAAATTTTTTTGGACTTAGAAAATTTTTCACACATGTGTCAGACTTCCAGAGAGGGGAGCATGTCTGTGCGCGCATCCGATTTCAGTTCCAGAGCGATTCGCACGATGAGTCCTTGATACTTAGTCGTTTTGGCCAAAATTTCTGACTTTTTGAAAATTTCACAAATTTGTGAAAACTTCCACAAAATGAGTTTCTAGTATGTTATAGGGCATCCCAGGAGGGCTTCATATGTGTGGGTAAAATATATATCCCACAGGTGGAAAATTGAAAAAAAGTTGAAAAAAAAAATTTTTTGGGACTTAGAAAATTTTTCAACTTGTGTCAGACTTCCAGAGAGGGGAGCATGTCAGTGCGCGCATCCAATTTCAGTTCCAGAGCGATTCCTCCGATGAGTCCTTGATACTTAGTCGTTTTTGGCCAAATTTCTGACTTTTTTGAAAATTTCACAAATTTGTGAAAACTTCCACAAAATGAGGTTCTAGTATGTTATAGGGCATCCCAGGAGGGCTTCATATGTGTGGGTAAAATATATATCCCACATGGGGAAAATTGAAAAAAAGTTGAAAAAAAAAATTTTTGGGGACTTAGAAAATTTTTCGACTTGTGTCAGACTTCCAGAGAGGGGAGCATGTCAGTGCGCGCATCCGATTTCAGTTCCAGAGCGATTCCTCCGATGAGTCCTTGATACTTAGTTGTTTTTGGCCAAATTTCTGACTTTTTTGAAAATTTCACAAATTTGTGAAAACTTCCACAAAATGAGGTTCTAGTATGTTATAGGGCATCCCAGGAGGGCTTCATATGTGTGGGTAAAATATATATCCCACATGGGGAAAATTGAAAAAAAGTTGAAAAAAAAAATTTTTGGGGACTTAGAAAATTTTTCAACTTGTGTCAGACTTCCAGAGAGGGGAGCATGTCAGTGCGCGCATCCGATTTCAGTTCCAGAGCGATTCGCGCGATGAGTCCTTGATACTTAGTCGTTTTGGCCAAAATTTCTGTCTTTTTGAAAATTTCACAAATTTGTGAAAACTTCCACAAAATGAGGTTCTAGTATGTTAGAGGGCATCCCAGGAGGACTCCAAAAGTGTGGGTAAAATATATATTCCACAGGTGGAAAATTGAAAAAAAGTTGAAAAAAATATTTTTTTGGGACTTAGAAAATTTTTCGACTTGTGTCAGACTTCCAGAGAGGGGAGCATGTCAGTGCGCGCATCCGATTTCAGTTCCAGAGCGATTCCTCCGATGAGTCCTTGATACTTAGTCGTTTTTGGCCAAATTTCTGACTTTTTTGAAAATTTCACAAATTTGTGAAAACTTCCACAAAATGAGGTTCTAGTATGTTATAGGGCATCCCAGGAGGGCTTCATATGTGTGGGTAAAATATATATCCCACATGGGGAAAATTGAAAAAAAGTTGAAAAAAAAATTTTTTGGGACTTAGAAAATTTTTCGACTTGTGTCAGACTTCCAGAGAGGGGGCATGTCAGTGCGCGCATCGGATTTCAGTTCCAGAGCGATTCCTCCGATGAGTCCTTGATACTTAGTCGTTTTTGGCCAAATTTCTGACTTTTTTGAAAATTTCACAAATTTGTGAAAACTTCCACAAAATGAGGTTCTAGTATGTTATGGGGCATCCCAGGAGGGCTTCATATGTGTGGGTAAAATATATATCCCACAGGTGGAAAATTGAAAAAAAGTTGAAAAAAAAAAATTTTGGGGACTTAGAAAATTTTTCAACTTGTGTCAGACTTCCAGAGAGGGGAGCATGTCAGTGCGCGCATCCGATTTCAGTTCCAGAGCGATTCGCCCGATGAGTCCTTGATACTTAGTCGTTTTGGCCAAAATTTCTGACTTTTTGAAAATTTCACAAATTTGTGAAAACTTCCACAAAATGAGGTTCTAGTATGTTATAGGGCATCCCAGGAGGGCTTCATATGTGTGGGTAAAATATGTATCCCACAGGGGGAAAATTGAAAAAAAGTTGAAAAAAAAAATTTTTGTGGACTTAGAAAATTTTTCAACTTGTGTCAGACTTCCAGAGAGGGGAGCATGTCAGTGCGCGCATCCGATTTCAGTTACAGAGCGATTCGCCCGATGAGTCCTTGATACTTAGTCGTTTTGGCCAAAATTTCTGACTTTTTGAAAATTTCACAAATTTGTGAAAACTTCCACAAAATGAGGTTCCAGTATGTTATAGGGCATCCCAGGAGGGCTCCAAATGTGTGGGTAAAATATATATCCCACAGGGGGAAAATTGAAAAAAAGTTGAAAAAAAATTTTTTTGGGACTTAGAAAATTTTTCACACATGTGTCAGACTTCCAGAGAGGGGAGCATGTCTGTGCGCGCATCCGATTTCAGTTCCAGAGCGATTCGGGCGATGAGTCCTTGATACTTAGTCGTTTTTGGCCAAATTTCTGACTTTTTTGAAAATTTCACAAATTTGTGAAAACTTCCACAAAATGAGGTTCTAGTATGTTATAGGGCATCCCAGGAGGGCTTCATATGTGTGGGTAAAATACATATCCCACAAGGGGAAAATTGAAAAAAAGGTGAAAAAAAATTTTTTTCGGGACTTAGAAAATTTTTCAACTTGTGTCAGACTTCCAGAGAGGGGAGCATGTCAGTGCACGCATCCGATTTCAGTTCCAGAGCGATTCCTCCGATGAGTCCTTTATACTTAGTCGTTTTGGCCAAAATTTCTGACTTTTTGAAAATTTCACAAATTTGTGAAAACTTCCACAAAATGAGTTTCTAGTATGTTATAGGGCATCCCAGGAGGGCTTCATATGTGTGGGTAAAATATATATCCCACAGGTGGAAAATTGAAAAAAAGTTGAAAAAAAAATTTTTTTGGGACTTAGAAAATTTTTCAACTTGTGTCAGACTTCCAGAGAGGGGAGCATGTCAGTGCGCGCATCCGATTTCAGTTCCAGAGCGATTCGCCCGATGAGTCCTTGATACTTAGTCGTTTTGGCCCAAATTTCTGACTTTTTGAAAATTTCACAAATTTGTGAAAACTTCCACAAAATGAGGTTCTAGTATGTTAGAGGGCATCCCAGGAGGGCTCGAAAAGTGTGGGTAAAATATATATTCCACAGGTGGAAAATTGAAAAAAAGTTGAAAAAAAAAATTTTTTGGGACTTAGAAAATTTTTCGACTTGTGTCAGACTTCCAGAGAGGGGAGCATGTCAGTGCGCGCATCCGATTTCAGTTCCAGAGCGATTCGCCCGATGAGTCCTTGATACTTAGTCGTTTTTGCCAAAATTTCTGAGTTTTTGAAAATTTCTCAATTTTGTGAAAACTTCCACAAAATGAGGTTCTAGTATGTTAGAGGGCATCCCAGGAGGGCTCCAAAAGTGTGGGTAAAATATATATTCCACAGGTGGAAAATTGAAAAAAAGTTGAAAAAAAAATTTTTTGGGACTTAGAAAATTTTTCAACTTGTGTCAGACTTCCAGAGAGGGGAGCATGTCAGTGCGCGCATCCGATTTCAGTTCCAGAGCGATTCCTCCGATGAGTCCTTGATACTTAGTCGTTTTTGGCCAAATTTCTGACTTTTTTGAAAATTTCACAAATTTGTGAAAACTTCCACAAAATGAGGTTCTAGTATGTTATAGGGCATCCCAGGAGGGCTTCATATGTGTGGGTAAAATATATATCCCACATGGGGAAAATTGAAAAAAAGTTGAAAAAAAAAATTTTTTGGGACTTAGAAAATTTTTCGACTTGTGTCAGACTTCCAGAGAGGGGAGCATGTCAGTGCGCGCATCCGATTTCAGTTCCAGAGCGATTCCTCCGATGAGTCCTTGATACTTAGTTGTTTTTGGCCAAATTTCTGACTTTTTTGAAAATTTCACAAATTTGTGAAAACTTCCACAAAATGAGGTTCTAGTATGTTATAGGGCATCCCAGGAGGGCTTCATATGTGTGGGTAAAATATATATCCCACATGGGGAAAATTGAAAAAAAGTTGAAAAAAAAAATTTTTGGGGACTTAGAAAATTTTTCAACTTGTGTCAGACTTCCAGAGAGGGGAGCATGTCAGTGCGCGCATCCGATTTCAGTTACAGAGCGATTCGCCCGATGAGTCCTTGATACTTAGTCGTTTTGGCCAAAATTTCTGACTTTTTGAAAATTTCACAAATTTGTGAAAACTTCCACAAAATGAGGTTCCACTATGTTATAGGGCATCCCAGGAGGGCTCCAAATGTGTGGGTAAAATATATATCCCACAGGGGGAAAATTGAAAAAAAGTTGAAAAAAAAATTTTTTTGGACTTAGAAAATTTTTCACACATGTGTCAGACTTCCAGAGAGGGGAGCATGTCTGTGCGCGCATCCGATTTCAGTTCCAGAGCGATTCGCGCGATGAGTCCTTGATACTTAGTCGTTTTTGCCAAAATTTCTGAGTTTTTGAAAATTTCTCAATTTTGTGAAAACTTCCACAAAATGAGGTTCTAGTATGTTAGAGGGCATCCCAGGAGGGCTCCAAAAGTGTGGGTAAAATATATATTCCACAGGTGGAAAATTGAAAAAAAGTTGAAAAAAAAATTTTTGGGGACTTAGAAAATTTTTCAACTTGTGTCAGACTTCCAGAGAGGGGAGCATGTCAGTGCGCGCATCCGATTTCAGTTCCAGAGCGATTCCTCCGATGAGTCCTTGATACTTAGTCGTTTTTGGCCAAATTTCTGACTTTTTTGAAAATTTCACAAATTTGTGAAAACTTCCACAAAATGAGGTTCTAGTATGTTATAGGGCATCCCAGGAGGGCTTCATATGTGTGGGTAAAATATATATCCCACATGGGGAAAATTGAAAAAAAGTTGAAAAAAAAATTTTTTCGGGACTTAGAAAATTTTTCAACTTGTGTCAGACTTCCAGAGAGGGGAGCATGTCAGTGCACGCATCCGATTTCAGTTCCAGAGCGATTCCTCCGATGAGTCCTTTATACTTAGTCGTTTTGGCCAAAATTTCTGACTTTTTGAAAATTTCACAAATTTGTGAAAACTTCCACAAAATGAGTTTCTAGTATGTTATAGGGCATCCCAGGAGGGCTTCATATGTGTGGGTAAAATATATATCCCACAGGTGGAAAATTGAAAAAAAGTTGAAAAAAAAAATTTTTTGGGACTTAGAAAATTTTTCAACTTGTGTCAGACTTCCAGAGAGGGGAGCATGTCAGTGCGCGCATCCGATTTCAGTTCCAGAGCGATTCGCCCGATGAGTCCTTGATACTTAGTCGTTTTGGCCAAAATTTCTGACTTTTTGAAAATTTCACAAATTTGTGAAAACTTCCACAAATTGAGGTTCTAGTATGTTATAGGGCATCCCAGGAGGGCTTCATATGTGTGGGTAAAATATGTATCCCACAGGGGGAAAATTGAAAAAAAGTTGAAAAAAAAAATTTTTGTGGACTTAGAAAATTTTTCAACTTGTGTCAGACTTCCAGAGAGGGGAGCATGTCAGTGCGCGCATCCGATTTCAGTTACAGAGCGATTCGCCCGATAAGTCCTTGATACTTAGTCGTTTTGGCCAAAATTTCTGACTTTTTGAAAATTTCACAAATTTGTGAAAACTTCCACAAAATGAGGTTCCAGTATGTTATAGGGCATCCCAGGAGGGCTCCAAATGTGTGGGTAAAATATATATCCCACAGGGGGAAAATTGAAAAAAAGTTGAAAAAAAATTTTTTTTGGACTTAGAAAATTTTTCACACATGTGTCAGACTTCCAGAGAGGGGAGCATGTCTGTGCGCGCATCCGATTTCAGTTCCAGAGCGATTCGGGCGATGAGTCCTTGATACTTAGTCGTTTTTGGCCAAATTTCTGACTTTTTTGAAAATTTCACAAATTTGTGAAAACTTCCACAAAATGAGGTTCTAGTATGTTATAGGGCATCCCAGGAGGGCTTCATATGTGTGGGTAAAATATATATCCCACAAGGGGAAAATTGAAAAAAAGTTGAAAAAAAAATTTTTTCGGGACTTAGAAAATTTTTCAACTTGTGTCAGACTTCCAGAGAGGGGAGCATGTCAGTGCACGCATCCGATTTCAGTTCCAGAGCGATTCCTCCGATGAGTCCTTTATACTTAGTCGTTTTGGCCAAAATTTCTGACTTTTTGAAAATTTCACAAATTTGTGAAAACTTCCACAAAATGAGTTTCTAGTATGTTATAGGGCATCCCAGGAGGGCTTCATATGTGTGGGTAAAATATATATCCCACAGGTGGAAAATTGAAAAAAAGTTGAAAAAAAAAATTTTTTGGGACTTAGAAAATTTTTCAACTTGTGTCAGACTTCCAGAGAGGGGAGCATGTCAGTGCGCGCATCCGATTTCAGTTCCAGAGCGATTCGCCCGATGAGTCCTTGATACTTAGTCGTTTTGGCCAAAATTTCTGACTTTTTGAAAATTTCACAAATTTGTGAAAACTTCCACAAATTGAGGTTCTAGTATGTTATAGGGCATCCCAGGAGGGCTTCATATGTGTGGGTAAAATATATATCCCACAGGTGGAAAATTGAAAAAAAGTTGAAAAAAAAAATTTTTTGGGACTTAGAAAATTTTTCAACTTGTGTCAGACTTCCAGAGAGGGGAGCATGTCAGTGCGCGCATCCGATTTCAGTTCCAGAGCGATTCGCCCGATGAGTCCTTGATACTTAGTCGTTTTGGCCCAAATTTCTGACTTTTTGAAAATTTCACAAATTTGTGAAAACTTCCACAAAATGAGGTTCTAGTATGTTAGAGGGCATCCCAGGAGGGCTCGAAAAGTGTGGGTAAAATATATATTCCACAGGTGGAAAATTGAAAAAAAGTTGAAAAAAAAAATTTTTTGGGACTTAGAAAATTTTTCGACTTGTGTAAGACTTCCAGAGAGGGGAGCATGTCAGTGCGCGCATCCGATTTCAGTTCCAGAGCGATTCGCCCGATGAGTCCTTGATACTTAGTCGTTTTTGCCAAAATTTCTGAGTTTTTGAAAATTTCTCAATTTTGTGAAAACTTCCACAAAATGAGGTTCTAGTATGTTAGAGGGCATCCCAGGAGGGCTCCAAAAGTGTGGGTAAAATATATATTCCACAGGTGGAAAATTGAAAAAAAGTTGAAAAAAAAATTTTTTGGGACTTAGAAAATTTTTCAACTTGTGTCAGACTTCCAGAGAGGGGAGCATGTCAGTGCGCGCATCCGATTTCAGTTCCAGAGCGATTCCTCCGATGAGTCCTTGATACTTAGTCGTTTTTGGCCAAATTTCTGACTTTTTTGAAAATTTCACAAATTTGTGAAAACTTCCACAAAATGAGGTTCTAGTATGTTATAGGGCATCCCAGGAGGGCTTCATATGTGTGGGTAAAATATATATCCCACATGGGGAAAATTGAAAAAAAGTTGAAAAAAAAAATTTTTTGGGACTTAGAAAATTTTTCGACTTGTGTCAGACTTCCAGAGAGGGGAGCATGTCAGTGCGCGCATCCGATTTCAGTTCCAGAGCGATTCCTCCGATGAGTCCTTGATACTTAGTTGTTTTTGGCCAAATTTCTGACTTTTTTGAAAATTTCACAAATTTGTGAAAACTTCCACAAAATGAGGTTCTAGTATGTTATAGGGCATCCCAGGAGGGCTTCATATGTGTGGGTAAAATATATATCCCACATGGGGAAAATTGAAAAAAAGTTGAAAAAAAAAATTTTTGGGGACTTAGAAAATTTTTCAACTTGTGTCAGACTTCCAGAGAGGGGAGCATGTCAGTGCGCGCATCCGATTTCAGTTACAGAGCGATTCGCCCGATGAGTCCTTGATACTTAGTCGTTTTGGCCAAAATTTCTGACTTTTTGAAAATTTCACAAATTTGTGAAAACTTCCACAAAATGAGGTTCCACTATGTTATAGGGCATCCCAGGAGGGCTCCAAATGTGTGGGTAAAATATATATCCCACAGGGGGAAAATTTAAAAAAAGTTGAAAAAAAAATTTTTTTGGACTTAGAAAATTTTTCACACATGTGTCAGACTTCCAGAGAGGGGAGCATGTCTGTGCGCGCATCCGATTTCAGTTCCAGAGCGATTCGCGCGATGAGTCCTTGATACTTAGTCGTTTTTGCCAAAATTTCTGAGTTTTTGAAAATTTCTCAATTTTGTGAAAACTTCCACAAAATGAGGTTCTAGTATGTTAGAGGGCATCCCAGGAGGGCTCCAAAAGTGTGGGTAAAATATATATTCCACAGGTGGAAAATTGAAAAAAAGTTGAAAAAAAAATTTTGGGGGACTTAGAAAATTTTTCAACTTGTGTCAGACTTCCAGAGAGGGGAGCATGTCAGTGCGCGCATCCGATTTCAGTTCCAGAGCGATTCCTCCGATGAGTCCTTGATACTTAGTCGTTTTTGGCCAAATTTCTGACTTTTTTGAAAATTTCACAAATTTGTGAAAACTTCCACAAAATGAGGTTCTAGTATGTTATAGGGCATCCCAGGAGGGCTTCATATGTGTGGGTAAAATATATATCCCACATGGGGAAAATTGAAAAAAGTTGAAAAAAAAATTTTTTCGGGACTTAGAAAATTTTTCAACTTGTGTCAGACTTCCAGAGAGGGGAGCATGTCAGTGCACGCATCCGATTTCAGTTCCAGAGCGATTCCTCCGATGAGTCCTTTATACTTAGTCGTTTTGGCCAAAATTTCTGACTTTTTGAAAATTTCACAAATTTGTGAAAACTTCCACAAAATGAGTTTCTAGTATGTTATAGGGCATCCCAGGAGGGCTTCATATGTGTGGGTAAAATATATATCCCACAGGTGGAAAATTGAAAAAAAGTTGAAAAAAAAAATTTTTGGGGACTTAGAAAATTTTTCAACTTGTGTCAGACTTCCAGAGAGGGGAGCATGTCAGTGCGCGCATCCGATTTCAGTTCCAGAGCGATTCGCCCGATGAGTCCTTGATACTTAGTCGTTTTGGCCAAAATTTCTGACTTTTTGAAAATTTCACAAATTTGTGAAAACTTCCACAAATTGAGGTTCTAGTATGTTATAGGGCATCCCAGGAGGGCTTCATATGTGTGGGTAAAATATATATCCCACAGGTGGAAAATTGAAAAAAAGTTGAAAAAAAAAATTTTTTGGGACTTAGAAAATTTTTCAACTTGTGTCAGACTTCCAGAGAGGGGAGCATGTCAGTGCGCGCATCCGATTTCAGTTCCAGAGCGATTCGCCCGATGAGTCCTTGATACTTAGTCGTTTTGGCCCAAATTTCTGACTTTTTGAAAATTTCACAAATTTGTGAAAACTTCCACAAAATGAGGTTCTAGTATGTTAGAGGGCATCCCAGGAGGGCTCGAAAAGTGTGGGTAAAATATATATTCCACAGGTGGAAAATTGACAAAAAGTTGAAAAAAAAAATTTTTTGGGACTTAGAAAATTTTTCGACTTGTGTCAGACTTCCAGAGAGGGGAGCATGTCAGTGCGCGCATCCGATTTCAGTTCCAGAGCGATTCCTCCGATGAGTCCTTGATACTTAGTCGTTTTTGGCCAAATTTCTGACTTTTTTGAAAATTTCACAAATTTGTGAAAACTTCCACAAAATGAGGTTCTAGTATGTTATAGGGCATCCCAGGAGGGCTTCATATGTGTGGGTAAAATATATATCCCACATGGGGAAAATTGAAAAAAAGTTGAAAAAAAAAATTTTTTGGGACTTAGAAAATTTTTCGACTTGTGTCAGACTTCCAGAGAGGGGAGCATGTCAGTGCGCGCATCCGATTTCAGTTCCAGAGCGATTCCTCCGATGAGTCCTTGATACTTAGTTGTTTTTGGCCAAATTTCTGACTTTTTTGAAAATTTCACAAATTTGTGAAAACTTCCACAAAATGAGGTTCTAGTATGTTAGAGGGCATCCCAGGAGGGCTTCATATGTGTGGGTAAAATATATATCCCACATGGGGAAAATTGAAAAAAAGTTGAAAAAAAAAATTTTTGGGGACTTAGAAAATTTTTCAACTTGTGTCAGACTTCCAGAGAGGGAAGCATGTCAGTGCGCGCATCCGATTTCAGTTACAGAGCGATTCGCCCGATGAGTCCTTGATACTTAGTCGTTTTGGCCAAAATTTCTGACTTTTTGAAAATTTCACAAATTTGTGAAAACTTCCACAAAATGAGGTTCCACTATGTTATAGGGCATCCCAGGAGGGCTCCAAATGTGTGGGTAAAATATATATCCCACAGGGGGAAAATTGAAAAAAAGTTGAAAAAAAAATTTTTTTGGACTTAGAAAATTTTTCACACATGTGTCAGACTTCCAGAGAGGGGAGCATGTCTGTGCGCGCATCCGATTTCAGTTCCAGAGCGATTCGCGCGATGAGTCCTTGATACTTAGTCGTTTTGGCCAAAATTTCTGACTTTTTGAAAATTTCACAAATTTGTGAAAACTTCCACAAAATGAGGTTCCACTATGTTATAGGGCATCCCAGGAGGGCTCCAAATGTGTGGGTAAAATATATATCCCACAGGGGGAAAATTGAAAAAAAGTTGAAAAAAAAATTTTTTTGGACTTAGAAAATTTTTCACACATGTGTCAGACTTCCAGAGAGGGGAGCATGTCTGTGCGCGCATCCGATTTCAGTTCCAGAGCGATTCGCGCGATGAGTCCTTGATACTTAGTCGTTTTTGCCAAAATTTCTGAGTTTTTGAAAATTTCTCAATTTTGTGAAAACTTCCACAAAATGAGGTTCTAGTATGTTAGAGGGCATCCCAGGAGGGCTCCAAAAGTGTGGGTAAAATATATATTCCACAGGTGGAAAATTGAAAAAAAGTTGAAAAAAAAATTTTTGGGGACTTAGAAAACTTTTCAACTTGTGTCAGACTTCCAGAGAGGGGAGCATGTCAGTGCGCGCATCCGATTTCAGTTCCAGAGCGATTCCTCCGATGAGTCCTTGATACTTAGTCGTTTTTGGCCAAATTTCTGACTTTTTTGAAAATTTCACAAATTTGTGAAAACTTCCACAAAATGAGGTTCTAGTATGTTATAGGGCATCCCAGGAGGGATTCATATGTGTGGGTAAAATATATATCCCACATGGGGAAAATTGAAAAAAAGTTGAAAAAAAAAATTTTTCGGGACTTAGAAAATTTTTCAACTTGTGTCAGACTTCCAGAGAGGGGAGCATGTCAGTGCACGCATCCGATTTCAGTTCCAGAGCGATTCCTCCGATGAGTCCTTGATACTTAGTTGTTTTTGGCCAAATTTCTGACTTTTTTGAAAATTTCACAAATTTGTGAAAACTTCCACAAAATGAGGTTCTAGTATGTTATAGGGCATCCCAGGAGGGCTTCATATGTGTGGGTAAAATATATATCCCACATGGGGAAAATTGAAAAAAAGTTGAAAAAAAAAATTTTTGGGGACTTAGAAAATTTTTCAACTTGTGTCAGACTTCCAGAGAGGGGAGCATGTCAGTGCGCGCATCCGATTTCAGTTCCAGAGCGATTCGCCCGATGAGTCCTTGATACTTAGTCGTTTTGGCCAAAATTTCTGTCTTTTTGAAAATTTCACAAATTTGTGAAAACTTCCACAAAATGAGGTTCTAGTATGTTAGAGGGCATCCCAGGAGGGCTCCAAAAGTGTGGGTAAAATATATATTCCACAGGTGGAAAATTGAAAAAAAGTTGAAAAAAAAATTTTTTTGGACTTAGAAAATTTTTCACACATGTGTCAGACTTCCAGAGAGGGGAGCATGTCTGTGCGCGCATCCGATTTCAGTTCCAGAGCGATTCGCGCGATGAGTCCTTGATACTTAGTCGTTTTTGCCAAAATTTCTGAGTTTTTGAAAATTTCTCAATTTTGTGAAAACTTCCACAAAATGAGGTTCTAGTATGTTAGAGGGCATCCCAGGAGGGCTCCAAAAGTGTGGGTAAAATATATATTCCACAGGTGGAAAATTGAAAAAAAGTTGAAAAAAAAATTTTTGGGGACTTAGAAAATTTTTCAACTTGTGTCAGACTTCCAGAGAGGGGAGCATGTCAGTGCGCGCATCCGATTTCAGTTCCAGAGCGATTCCTCCGATGAGTCCTTGATACTTAGTCGTTTTTGGCCAAATTTCTGACTTTTTTGAAAATTTCACAAATTTGTGAAAACTTCCACAAAATGAGGTTCTAGTATGTTAGAGGGCATCCCAGGAGGGCTCGAAAAGTGTGGGTAAAATATATATTCCACAGGTGGAAAATTGACAAAAAGTTGAAAAAAAAAATTTTTTGGGACTTAGAAAATTTTTCGACTTGTGTCAGACTTCCAGAGAGGGGAGCATGTCAGTGCGCGCATCCGATTTCAGTTCCAGAGCGATTCGCCCGATGAGTCCTTGATACTTAGTCGTTTTGGCCAAAATTTCTGACTTTTTGAAAATTTCACAAATTTGTGAAAACTTCCACAAAATGAGGTTCCAGTATGTTATAGGGCATCCCAGGAGGGCTCCAAATGTGTGGGTAAAATATATATCCCACAGGGGGAAAATTGAAAAAAAGTTGAAAAAAAAATTTTTTTGGACTTAGAAAATTTTTCACACATGTGTCAGACTTCCAGAGAGGGGAGCATGTCTGTGCGCGCATCCGATTTCAGTTCCAGAGCGATTCGCGCGATGAGTCCTTGATACTTAGTCGTTTTTGCCAAAATTTCTGAGTTTTTGAAAATTTCTCAATTTTGTGAAAACTTCCACAAAATGAGGTTCTAGTATGTTAGAGGGCATCCCAGGAGGGCTCCAAAAGTGTGGGTAAAATATATATTCCACAGGTGGAAAATTGAAAAAAAGTTGAAAAAAAAATTTTTTGGGACTTAGAAAATTTTTCAACTTGTGTCAGACTTCCAGAGAGGGGAGCATGTCAGTGCGCGCATCCGATTTCAGTTCCAGAGCGATTCCTCCGATGAGTCCTTGATACTTAGTTGTTTTTGGCCAAATTTCTGACTTTTTTGAAAATTTCACAAATTTGTGAAAACTTCCACAAAATGAGGTTCTAGTATGTTATAGGGCATCCCAGGAGGGCTTCATATGTGTGGGTAAAATATATATCCCACATGGGGAAAATTGAAAAAAAGTTGAAAAAAAAAATTTTTGGGGACTTAGAAAATTTTTCAACTTGTGTCAGACTTCCAGAGAGGGGAGCATGTCAGTGCGCGCATCCGATTTCAGTTCCAGAGCGATTCGCCCGATGAGTCCTTGATACTTAGTCGTTTTGGCCAAAATTTCTGACTTTTTGAAAATTTCACAAATTTGTGAAAACTTCCACAAAATGAGGTTCTAGTATGTTATAGGGCATCCCAGGAGGGCTTCATATGTGTGGGTAAAATATATATCCCACAGGTGGAAAATTGAAAAAAAGTTGAAAAAAAAAATTTTTTGGGACTTAGAAAATTTTTCAACTTGTGTCAGACTTCCAGAGAGGGGAGCATGTCAGTGCGCGCATCCGATTTCAGTTCCAGAGCGATTCGCCCGATGAGTCCTTGATACTTAGTCGTTTTGGCCAAAATTTCTGACTTTTTGAAAATTTCACAAATTAGTGAAAACTTCCACAAAATGAGGTTCTAGTATGTTATAGGGCATCCCAGGAGGGCTTCATATGTGTGGGTAAAATATATATCCCACATGGGGAAAATTGAAAAAAAGTTGAAAAAAAAAATTTTTTGGGACTTAGAAAATTTTTCAACTTGTGTCAGACTTCCAGAGAGGGGAGCATGTCAGTGCGCGCATCGGATTTCAGTTCCAGAGCGATTCCTCCGATGAGTCCTTGATACTTAGTCGTTTTTGGCCAAATTTCTGACTTTTTTGAAAATTTCACAAATTTGTGAAAACTTCCACAAAATGAGGTTCTAGTATGTTATGGGGCATCCCAGGAGGGCTTCATATGTGTGGGTAAAATATATATCCCACAGGTGGAAAATTGAAAAAAAGTTGAAAAAAAAAAATTTTGGGGACTTAGAAAATTTTTCAACTTGTGTCAGACTTCCAGAGAGGGGAGCATGTCAGTGCGCGCATCCGATTTCAGTTCCAGAGCGATTCGCCCGATGAGTCCTTGATACTTAGTCGTTTTGGCCAAAATTTCTGACTTTTTGAAAATTTCACAAATTTGTGAAAACTTCCACAAAATGAGGTTCTAGTATGTTATAGGGCATCCCAGGAGGGCTTCATATGTGTGGGTAAAATATATATCCCACATGGGGAAAATTGAAAAAAAGTTGAAAAAAAAAATTTTTGGGGACTTAGAAAATTTTTCAACTTGTGTCAGACTTCCAGAGAGGGGAGCATGTCAGTGCGCGCATCCGATTTCAGTTCCAGAGCGATTCCTCCGATGAGTCCTTGATACTTAGTCGTTTTTGGCCAAATTTCTGACTTTTTTGAAAATTTCACAAATTTGTGAAAAATTCCACAAAATGAGGTTCTAGTATGTTATGGGGCATCCCAGGAGGGCTTCATATGTGTGGGTAAAATATATATCCCACAGGTGGAAAATTGAAAAAAAGTTGAAAAAAAAAAATTTTGGGGACTTAGAAAATTTTTCAACTTGTGTCAGACTTCCAGAGAGGGGAGCATGTCAGTGCGCGCATCCGATTTCAGTTCCAGAGCGATTCGCCCGATGAGTCCTTGATACTTAGTCGTTTTGGCCAAAATTTCTGACTTTTTGAAAATTTCACAAATTTGTGAAAACTTCCACAAAATGAGGTTCCAGTATGTTATAGGGCATCCCAGGAGGGCTCCAAATGTGTGGGTAAAATATATATCCCACAGGGGGAAAATTGAAAAAAAGTTGAAAAAAAAATTTTTTTGGACTTAGAAAATTTTTCGACTTGTGTCAGACTTCCAGAGAGGGGAGCATGTCAGTGCGCGCATCCGATTTCAGTTCCAGAGCGATTCGCCCGATGAGTCCTTGATACTTAGTCGTTTTGGCCAAAATTTCTGACTTTTTGAAAATTTCACAAATTTGTGAAAACTTCCACAAAATGAGGTTCTAGTATGTTATAGGGCATCCCAGGAGGGCTTCATATGTGTGGGTAAAATATATATCCCACATGGGGAAAATTGAAAAAAAGTTGAAAAAAAAAATTTTTTGGGACTTAGAAAATTTTTCAACTTGTGTCAGACTTCCAGAGAGGGGAGCATGTCAGTGCGCGCATCGGATTTCAGTTCCAGAGCGATTCCTCCGATGAGTCCTTGATACTTAGTCGTTTTTGGCCAAATTTCTGACTTTTTTGAAAATTTCACAAATTTGTGAAAACTTCCACAAAATGAGGTTCTAGTATGTTATGGGGCATCCCAGGAGGGCTTCATATGTGTGGGTAAAATATATATCCCACAGGTGGAAAATTGAAAAAAAGTTGAAAAAAAAAAATTTTGGGGACTTAGAAAATTTTTCAACTTGTGTCAGACTTCCAGAGAGGGGAGCATGTCAGTGCGCGCATCCGATTTCAGTTCCAGAGCGATTCGCCCGATGAGTCCTTGATACTTAGTCGTTTTGGCCCAAATTTCTGACTTTTTGAAAATTTCACAAATTTGTGAAAACTTCCACAAAATGAGGTTCTAGTATGTTAGAGGGCATCCCAGGAGGGCTCGAAAAGTGTGGGTAAAATATATATTCCACAGGTGGAAAATTGAAAAAAAGTTGAAAAAAAAAATTTTTTGGGACTTAGAAAATTTTTCGACTTGTGTCAGACTTCCAGAGAGGGGAGCATGTCAGTGCGCGCATCCGATTTCAGTTCCAGAGCGATTCGCCCGATGAGTCCTTGATACTTAGTCGTTTTTGCCAAAATTTCTGAGTTTTTGAAAATTTCTCAATTTTGTGAAAACTTCCACAAAATGAGGTTCTAGTATGTTAGAGGGCATCCCAGGAGGGCTCCAAAAGTGTGGGTAAAATATATATTCCACAGGTGGAAAATTGAAAAAAAGTTGAAAAAAAAATTTTTTGGGACTTAGAAAATTTTTCAACTTGTGTCAGACTTCCAGAGAGGGGAGCATGTCAGTGCGCGCATCCGATTTCAGTTCCAGAGCGATTCCTCCGATGAGTCCTTGATACTTAGTCGTTTTTGGCCAAATTTCTGACTTTTTTGAAAATTTCACAAATTTGTGAAAACTTCCACAAAATGAGGTTCTAGTATGTTATAGGGCATCCCAGGAGGGCTTCATATGTGTGGGTAAAATATATATCCCACATGGGGAAAATTGAAAAAAAGTTGAAAAAAAAAATTTTTTGGGACTTAGAAAATTTTTCGACTTGTGTCAGACTTCCAGAGAGGGGAGCATGTCAGTGCGCGCATCCGATTTCAGTTCCAGAGCGATTCCTCCGATGAGTCCTTGATACTTAGTTGTTTTTGGCCAAATTTCTGACTTTTTTGAAAATTTCACAAATTTGTGAAAACTTCCACAAAATGAGGTTCTAGTATGTTATAGGGCATCCCAGGAGGGCTTCATATGTGTGGGTAAAATATATATCCCACATGGGGAAAATTGAAAAAAAGTTGAAAAAAAAAATTTTGGGGGACTTAGAAAATTTTTCAACTTGTGTCAGACTTCCAGAGAGGGGAGCATGTCAGTGCGCGCATCCGATTTCAGTTACAGAGCGATTCGCCCGATGAGTCCTTGATACTTAGTCGTTTTGGCCAAAATTTCTGACTTTTTGAAAATTTCACAAATTTGTGAAAACTTCCACAAAATGAGGTTCCACTATGTTATAGGGCATCCCAGGAGGGCTCCAAATGTGTGGGTAAAATATATATCCCACAGGGGGAAAATTGAAAAAAAGTTGAAAAAAAAATTTTTTTGGACTTAGAAAATTTTTCACACATGTGTCAGACTTCCAGAGAGGGGAGCATGTCTGTGCGCGCATCCGATTTCAGTTCCAGAGCGATTCGCGCGATGAGTCCTTGATACTTAGTCGTTTTTGCCAAAATTTCTGAGTTTTTGAAAATTTCTCAATTTTGTGAAAACTTCCACAAAATGAGGTTCTAGTATGTTAGAGGGCATCCCAGGAGGGCTCCAAAAGTGTGGGTAAAATATATATTCCACAGGTGGAAAATTGAAAAAAAGTTGAAAAAAAAATTTTTGGGGACTTAGAAAATTTTTCAACTTGTGTCAGACTTCCAGAGAGGGGAGCATGTCAGTGCGCGCATCCGATTTCAGTTCCAGAGCGATTCCTCCGATGAGTCCTTGATACTTAGTCGTTTTTGGCCAAATTTCTGACTTTTTTGAAAATTTCACAAATTTGTGAAAACTTCCACAAAATGAGGTTCTAGTATGTTATAGGGCATCCCAGGAGGGCTTCATATGTGTGGGTAAAATATATATCCCACATGGGGAAAATTGAAAAAAAGTTGAAAAAAAAATTTTTTCGGGACTTAGAAAATTTTTCAACTTGTGTCAGACTTCCAGAGAGGGGAGCATGTCAGTGCACGCATCCGATTTCAGTTCCAGAGCGATTCCTCCGATGAGTCCTTTATACTTAGTCGTTTTGGCCAAAATTTCTGACTTTTTGAAAATTTCACAAATTTGTGAAAACTTCCACAAAATGAGTTTCTAGTATGTTATAGGGCATCCCAGGAGGGCTTCATATGTGTGGGTAAAATATATATCCCACAGGTGGAAAATTGAAAAAAAGTTGAAAAAAAAAATTTTTTGGGACTTAGAAAATTTTTCAACTTGTGTCAGACTTCCAGAGAGGGGAGCATGTCAGTGCGCGCATCCGATTTCAGTTCCAGAGCGATTCGCCCGATGAGTCCTTGATACTTAGTCGTTTTGGCCAAAATTTCTGACTTTTTGAAAATTTCACAAATTTGTGAAAACTTCCACAAATTGAGGTTCTAGTATGTTATAGGGCATCCCAGGAGGGCTTCATATGTGTGGGTAAAATATATATCCCACAGGTGGAAAATTGAAAAAAAGTTGAAAAAAAAAATTTTTTGGGACTTAGAAAATTTTTCAACTTGTGTCAGACTTCCAGAGAGGGGAGCATGTCAGTGCGCGCATCCGATTTCAGTTCCAGAGCGATTCGCCCGATGAGTCCTTGATACTTAGTCGTTTTGGCCCAAATTTCTGACTTTTTGAAAATTTCACAAATTTGTGAAAACTTCCACAAAATGAGGTTCTAGTATGTTAGAGGGCATCCCAGGAGGGCTCGAAAAGTGTGGGTAAAATATATATTCCACAGGTGGAAAATTGACAAAAAGTTGAAAAAAAAAATTTTTTGGGACTTAGAAAATTTTTCGACTTGTGTCAGACTTCCAGAGAGGGGAGCATGTCAGTGCGCGCATCCGATTTCAGTTCCAGAGCGATTCGCCCGATGAGTCCTTGATACTTAGTCGTTTTGGCCAAAATTTCTGACTTTTTGAAAATTTCACAAATTTGTGAAAACTTCCACAAAATGAGGTTCCAGTATGTTATAGGGCATCCCAGGAGGGCTCCAAATGTGTGGGTAAAATATATATCCCACAGGGGGAAAATTGAAAAAAAGTTGAAAAAAAAATTTTTTTGGACTTAGAAAATTTTTCACACATGTGTCAGACTTCCAGAGAGGGGAGCATGTCTGTGCGCGCATCCGATTTCAGTTCCAGAGCGATTCGCGCGATGAGTCCTTGATACTTAGTCGTTTTTGCCAAAATTTCTGAGTTTTTGAAAATTTCTCAATTTTGTGAAAACTTCCACAAAATGAGGTTCTAGTATGTTAGAGGGCATCCCAGGAGGGCTCCAAAAGTGTGGGTAAAATATATATTCCACAGGTGGAAAATTGAAAAAAAGTTGAAAAAAAAATTTTTGGGGACTTAGAAAATTTTTCAACTTGTGTCAGACTTCCAGAGAGGGGAGCATGTCAGTGCGCGCATCCGATTTCAGTTCCAGAGCGATTCCTCCGATGAGTCCTTGATACTTAGTCGTTTTTGGCCAAATTTCTGACTTTTTTGAAAATTTCACAAATTTGTGAAAACTTCCACAAAATGAGGTTCTAGTATGTTATAGGGCATCCCAGGAGGGCTTCATATGTGTGGGTAAAATATATATCCCACATGGGGAAAATTGAAAAAAAGTTGAAAAAAAAATTTTTTCGGGACTTAGAAAATTTTTCAACTTGTGTCAGACTTCCAGAGAGGGGAGCATGTCAGTGCACGCATCCGATTTCAGTTCCAGAGCGATTCCTCCGATGAGTCCTTTATACTTAGTCGTTTTGGCCAAAATTTCTGACTTTTTGAAAATTTCACAAATTTGTGAAAACTTCCACAAAATGAGTTTCTAGTATGTTATAGGGCATCCCAGGAGGGCTTCATATGTGTGGGTAAAATATATATCCCACAGGTGGAAAATTGAAAAAAAGTTGAAAAAAAAAATTTTTTGGGACTTAGAAAATTTTTCAACTTGTGTCAGACTTCCAGAGAGGGGAGCATGTCAGTGCGCGCATCCGATTTCAGTTCCAGAGCGATTCGCCCGATGAGTCCTTGATACTTAGTCGTTTTGGCCAAAATTTCTGACTTTTTGAAAATTTCACAAATTTGTGAAAACTTCCACAAATTGAGGTTCTAGTATGTTATAGGGCATCCCAGGAGGGCTTCATATGTGTGGGTAAAATATATATCCCACAGGTGGAAAATTGAAAAAAAGTTGAAAAAAAAAATTTTTTGGGACTTAGAAAATTTTTCAACTTGTGTCAGACTTCCAGAGAGGGGAGCATGTCAGTGCGCGCATCCGATTTCAGTTCCAGAGCGATTCGCCCGATGAGTCCTTGATACTTAGTCGTTTTGGCCCAAATTTCTGACTTTTTGAAAATTTCACAAATTTGTGAAAACTTCCACAAAATGAGGTTCTAGTATGTTAGAGGGCATCCCAGGAGGGCTCGAAAAGTGTGGGTAAAATATATATTCCACAGGTGGAAAATTGACAAAAAGTTGAAAAAAAAAATTTTTTGGGACTTAGAAAATTTTTCGACTTGTGTCAGACTTCCAGAGAGGGGAGCATGTCAGTGCGCGCATCCGATTTCAGTTCCAGAGCGATTCGCCCGATGAGTCCTTGATACTTAGTCGTTTTGGCCAAAATTTCTGACTTTTTGAAAATTTCACAAATTTGTGAAAACTTCCACAAAATGAGGTTCCAGTATGTTATAGGGCATCCCAGGAGGGCTCCAAATGTGTGGGTAAAATATATATCCCACAGGGGGAAAATTGAAAAAAAGTTGAAAAAAAAATTTTTTTGGACTTAGAAAATTTTTCACACATGTGTCAGACTTCCAGAGAGGGGAGCATGTCTGTGCGCGCATCCGATTTCAGTTCCAGAGCGATTCGCGCGATGAGTCCTTGATACTTAGTCGTTTTTGCCAAAATTTCTGAGTTTTTGAAAATTTCTCAATTTTGTGAAAACTTCCACAAAATGAGGTTCTAGTATGTTAGAGGGCATCCCAGGAGGGCTCCAAAAGAGTGGGTAAAATATATATTCCACAGGTGGAAAATTGAAAAAAAGTTGAAAAAAAAATTTTTTGGGACTTAGAAAATTTTTCAACTTGTGTCAGACTTCCAGAGAGGGGAGCATGTCAGTGCGCGCATCCGATTTCAGTTCCAGAGCGATTCCTCCGATGAGTCCTTGATACTTAGTCGTTTTTGGCCAAATTTCTGACTTTTTTGAAAATTTCACAAATTTGTGAAAACTTCCACAAAATGAGGTTCTAGTATGTTATAGGGCATCCCAGGAGGGCTTCATATGTGTGGGTAAAATATATATCCCACATGGGGAAAATTGAAAAAAAGTTGAAAAAAAAAATTTTTTGGGACTTAGAAAATTTTTCGACTTGTGTCAGACTTCCAGAGAGGGGAGCATGTCAGTGCGCGCATCCGATTTCAGTTCCAGAGCGATTCCTCCGATAAGTCCTTGATACTTAGTTGTTTTTGGCCAAATTTCTGACTTTTTTGAAAATTTCACAAATTTGTGAAAACTTCCACAAAATGAGGTTCTAGTATGTTATAGGGCATCCCAGGAGGGCTTCATATGTGTGGGTAAAATATATATCCCACATGGGGAAAATTGAAAAAAAGTTGAAAAAAAAAATTTTTGGGGACTTAGAAAATTTTTCAACTTGTGTCAGACTTCCAGAGAGGGAAGCATGTCAGTGCGCGCATCCGATTTCAGTTACAGAGCGATTCGCCCGATGAGTCCTTGATACTTAGTCGTTTTGGCCAAAATTTCTGACTTTTTGAAAATTTCACAAATTTGTGAAAACTTCCACAAAATGAGGTTCCACTATGTTATAGGGCATCCCAGGAGGGCTCCAAATGTGTGGGTAAAATATATATTCCACAGGTGGAAAATTGAAAAAAAGTTGAAAAAAAAATTTTTTTGGGACTTAGAAAATTTTTCGACTTGTGTCAGACTTCCAGAGAGGGGAGCATGTCAGTGCGCGCATCCGATTTCAGTTCCAGAGCGATTCGCCCGATGAGTCCTTGATACTTAGTCGTTTTGGCCAAAATTTCTGACTTTTTGAAAATTTCACAAATTTGTGAAAACTTCCACAAAATGAGGTTCTAGTATGTTATAGGGCATCCCAGGAGGGCTTCATATGTGTGGGTAAAATATATATCCCACAGGTGGAAAATTGAAAAAAAGTTGAAAAAAAAAATTTTTTGGGACTTAGAAAATTTTTCAACTTGTGTCAGACTTCCAGAGAGGGGAGCATGTCAGTGCGCGCATCCGATTTCAGTTCCAGAGCGATTCGCCCGATGAGTCCTTGATACTTAGTCATTTTGGCCAAAATTTCTGACTTTTTGAAAATTTCACAAATTAGTGAAAACTTCCACAAAATGAGGTTCTAGTATGTTATAGGGCATCCCAGGAGGGCTTCATATGTGTGGGTAAAATATATATCCCACATGGGGAAAATTGAAAAAAAGTTGAAAAAAAAAATTTTTTGGGACTTAGAAAATTTTTCAACTTGTGTCAGACTTCCAGAGAGGGGAGCATGTCAGTGCACGCATCGGATTTCAGTTCCAGAGCGATTCCTCCGATGAGTCCTTGATACTTAGTCGTTTTTGGCCAAATTTCTGACTTTTTTGAAAATTTCACAAATTTGTGAAAACTTCCACAAAATGAGGTTCTAGTATGTTATGGGGCATCCCAGGAGGGCTTCATATGTGTGGGTAAAATATATATCCCACAGGTGGAAAATTGAAAAAAAGTTGAAAAAAAAAAATTTGGGGGACTTAGAAAATTTTTCAACTTGTGTCAGACTTCCAGAGAGGGGAGCATGTCAGTGCGCGCATCCGATTTCAGTTCCAGAGCGATTCGCCCGATGAGTCCTTGATACTTAGTCGTTTTGGCCAAAATTTCTGACTTTTTGAAAATTTCACAAATTTGTGAAAACTTCCACAAAATGAGGTTCTAGTATGTTATAGGGCATCCCAGGAGGGCTTCATATGTGTGGGTAAAATATATATCCCACATGGGGAAAATTGAAAAAAAGTTGAAAAAAAAAATTTTTGGGGACTTAGAAAATTTTTCAACTTGTGTCAGACTTCCAGAGAGGGGAGCATGTCAGTGCGCGCATCCGATTTCAGTTCCAGAGCGATTCCTCCGATGAGTCCTTGATACTTAGTCGTTTTTGGCCAAATTTCTGACTTTTTTGAAAATTTCACAAATTTGTGAAAAATTCCACAAAATGAGGTTCTAGTATGTTATGGGGCATCCCAGGAGGGCTTCATATGTGTGGGTAAAATATATATCCCACAGGTGGAAAATTGAAAAAAAGTTGAAAAAAAAAAATTTTGGGGACTTAGAAAATTTTTCAACTTGTGTCAGACTTCCAGAGAGGGGAGCATGTCAGTGCGCGCATCCGATTTCAGTTCCAGAGCGATTCGCCCGATGAGTCCTTGATACTTAGTCGTTTTGGCCAAAATTTCTGACTTTTTGAAAATTTCACAAATTTGTGAAAACTTCCACAAAATGAGGTTCCAGTATGTTATAGGGCATCCCAGGAGGGCTCCAAATGTGTGGGTAAAATATATATCCCACAGGGGGAAAATTGAAAAAAAGTTGAAAAAAAAATTTTTTTGGACTTAGAAAATTTTTCGACTTGTGTCAGACTTCCAGAGAGGGGAGCATGTCAGTGCGCGCATCCGATTTCAGTTCCAGAGCGATTCGCCCGATGAGTCCTTGATACTTAGTCGTTTTGGCCAAAATTTCTGACTTTTTGAAAATTTCACAAATTAGTGAAAACTTCCACAAAATGAGGTTCTAGTATGTTATAGGGCATCCCAGGAGGGCTTCATATGTGTGGGTAAAATATATATCCCACATGGGGAAAATTGAAAAAAAGTTGAAAAAAAAAATTTTTTGGGACTTAGAAAATTTTTCAACTTGTGTCAGACTTCCAGAGAGGGGAGCATGTCAGTGCGCGCATCGGATTTCAGTTCCAGAGCGATTCCTCCGATGAGTCCTTGATACTTAGTCGTTTTTGGCCAAATTTCTGACTTTTTTGAAAATTTCACAAATTTGTGAAAACTTCCACAAAATGAGGTTCTAGTATGTTATGGGGCATCCCAGGAGGGCTTCATATGTGTGGGTAAAATATATATCCCACAGGTGGAAAATTGAAAAAAAGTTGAAAAAAAAAAATTTTGGGGACTTAGAAAATTTTTCAACTTGTGTCAGACTTCCAGAGAGGGGAGCATGTCAGTGCGCGCATCCGATTTCAGTTCCAGAGCGATTCGCCCGATGAGTCCTTGATACTTAGTCGTTTTGGCCAAAATTTCTGACTTTTTGAAAATTTCACAAATTTGTGAAAACTTCCACAAAATGAGGTTCTAGTATGTTATAGGGCATCCCAGGAGGGCTTCATATGTGTGGGTAAAATATATATCCCACATGGGGAAAATTGAAAAAAAGTTGAAAAAAAAAATTTTTGGGGACTTAGAAAATTTTTCAACTTGTGTCAGACTTCCAGAGAGGGGAGCATGTCAGTGCGCGCATCCGATTTCAGTTCCAGAGCGATTCCTCCGATGAGTCCTTGATACTTAGTCGTTTTTGGCCAAATTTCTGACTTTTTTGAAAATTTCACAAATTTGTGAAAAATTCCACAAAATGAGGTTCTAGTATGTTATGGGGCATCCCAGGAGGGCTTCATATGTGTGGGTAAAATATATATCCCACAGGTGGAAAATTGAAAAAAAGTTGAAAAAAAAAAATTTTGGGGACTTAGAAAATTTTTCAACTTGTGTCAGACTTCCAGAGAGGGGAGCATGTCAGTGCGCGCATCCGATTTCAGTTCCAGAGCGATTCGCCCGATGAGTCCTTGATACTTAGTCGTTTTGGCCAAAATTTCTGACTTTTTGAAAATTTCACAAATTTGTGAAAACTTCCACAAAATGAGGTTCCAGTATGTTATAGGGCATCCCAGGAGGGCTCCAAATGTGTGGGTAAAATATATATCCCACAGGGGGAAAATTGAAAAAAAGTTGAAAAAAAAATTTTTTTGGACTTAGAAAATTTTTCACACATGTGTCAGACTTCCAGAGAGGGGAGCATGTCTGTGCGCGCATCCGATTTCAGTTCCAGAGCGATTCGCGCGATGAGTCCTTGATACTTAGTCGTTTTTGCCAAAATTTCTGAGTTTTTGAAAATTTCTCAATTTTGTGAAAACTTCCACAAAATGAGGTTCTAGTATGTTAGAGGGCATCCCAGGAGGGCTCCAAAAGTGTGGGTAAAATATATATTCCACAGGTGGAAAATTGAAAAAAAGTTGAAAAAAAAATTTTTTGGGACTTAGAAAATTTTTCAACTTGTGTCAGACTTCCAGAGAGGGGAGCATGTCAGTGCGCGCATCCGATTTCAGTTCCAGAGCGATTCGCCCGATGAGTCCTTGATACTTAGTCGTTTTGGCCAAAATTTCTGACTTTTTGAAAATTTCACAAATTTGTGAAAACTTCCACAAAATGAGGTTCTAGTATGTTATAGGGCATCCCAGGAGGGCTTCATATGTGTGGGTAAAATATATATCCCACATGGGGAAAATTGAAAAAAAGTTGAAAAAAAAATTTTTTGGGGACTTAGAAAATTTTTCAACTTGTGTCAGACTTCCAGAGAGGGGAGCATGTCAGTGCGCGCATCCGATTTCAGTTCCAGAGCGATTCCTCCGATGAGTCCTTGATACTTAGTCATTTTTGGCCAAATTTCTGACTTTTTTGAAAATTTCACAAATTTGTGAAAAATTCCACAAAATGAGGTTCTAGTATGTTATGGGGCATCCCAGGAGGGCTTCATATGTGTGGGTAAAATATATATCCCACAGGTGGAAAATTGAAAAAAAGTTGAAAAAAAAAAATTTTTGGGACTTAGAAAATTTTTCAACTTGTGTCAGACTTCCAGAGAGGGGAGCATGTCAGTGCGCGCATCCGATTTCAGTTCCAGAGCGATTCGCCCGATGAGTCCTTGATACTTAGTCGTTTTGGCCAAAATTTCTGACTTTTTGAAAATTTCACAAATTTGTGAAAACTTCCACAAAATGAGGTTCTAGTATGTTAAAGGGCATCCCAGGAGGGCTTCATATGTGTGGGTAAAATATATATCCCACAGGGGGAAAATTGAAAAAAAGTTGAAAAAAAAAATTTTTTGGGACTTAGAAAATTTTTCAACTTGTGTCAGACTTCCAGAGAGGGGAGCATGTCAGTGCGCGCATCCGATTTCAGTTCCAGAGCGATTCGCCCGATGAGTCCTTGATACTTAGTCGTTTTGGCCAAAATTTCTGACTTTTTGAAAATTTCACAAATTTGTGAAAACTTCCACAAAATGAGGTTCCAGTATGTTATAGGGCATCCCAGGAGGGCTCCAAATGTGTGGGTAAAATATATATCCCACAGGGGGAAAATTGAAAAAAAGTTGAAGAAAAAATTTTTTTGGACTTAGAAAATTTTTCACACATGTGTCAGACTTCCAGAGAGGGGAGCATGTCTGTGCGCGCATCCGATTTCAGTTCCAGAGCGATTCGCGCGATGAGTCCTTGATACTTAGTCGTTTTTGCCAAAATTTCTGAGTTTTTGAAAATTTCTCAATTTTGTGAAAACTTCCACAAAATGAGGTTCTAGTATGTTAGAGGGCATCCCAGGAGGGCTCCAAAAGTGTGGGTGAAATATATATTCCACAGGTGGAAAATTGAAAAAAAGTTGAAAAAAAAATTTTTTGGGACTTAGAAAATTTTTCAACTTGTGTCAGACTTCCAGAGAGGGGAGCATGTCAGTGCGCGCATCCGATTTCAGTTCCAGAGCGATTCCTCCGATGAGTCCTTGATACTTAGTCGTTTTTGGCCAAATTTCTGACTTTTTTGAAAATTTCACAAATTTGTGAAAACTTCCACAAAATGAGGTTCTAGTATGTTATAGGGCATCCCAGGAGGGCTTCATATGTGTGGGTAAAATATATATCCCACATGGGGAAAATTGAAAAAAAGTTGAAAAAAAAAATTTTTTGGGACTTAGAAAATTTTTCGACTTGTGTCAGACTTCCAGAGAGGGGAGCATGTCAGTGCGCGCATCCGATTTCAGTTCCAGAGCGATTCCTCCGATGAGTCCTTGATACTTAGTTGTTTTTGGCCAAATTTCTGACTTTTTTGAAAATTTCACAAATTTGTGAAAACTTCCACAAAATGAGGTTCTAGTATGTTATAGGGCATCCCAGGAGGGCTTCATATGTGTGGGTAAAATATATATCCCACAGGGGGAAAATTGAAAAAAAGTTGAAAAAAAATTTTTTTCGGGACTTAGAAAATTTTTCAACTTGTGTCAGACTTCCAGAGAGGGGAGCATGTCAGTGCGCGCATCCGATTTCAGTTCCAGAGCGATTCGCCCGATGAGTCCTTGATACTTAGTCGTTTTGGCCAAAATTTCTGTCTTTTTGAAAATTTCACAAATTTGTGAAAACTTCCACAAAATGAGGTTCTAGTATGTTAGAGGGCATCCCAGGAGGGCTCCAAAAGTGTGGGTAAAATATATATTCCACAGGTGGAAAATTGAAAAAAAGTTGAAAAAAAATTTTTTTTGGGACTTAGAAAATTTTTCAACTTGTGTCAGACTTCCAGAGAGGGGAGCATGTCAGTGCGCGCATCGGATTTCAGTTCCAGAGCGATTCCTCCGATGAGTCCTTGATACTTAGTCGTTTTTGGCCAAATTTCTGACTTTTTTGAAAATTTCACAAATTTGTGAAAACTTCCACAAAATGAGGTTCTAGTATGTTATGGGGCATCCCAGGAGGGCTTCATATGTGTGGGTAAAATATATATCCCACAGGTGGAAAATTGAAAAAAAGTTGAAAAAAAAAAATTTTGGGGACTTAGAAAATTTTTCAACTTGTGTCAGACTTCCAGAGAGGGGAGCATGTCAGTGCGCGCATCCGATTTCAGTTCCAGAGCGATTCGCCCGATGAGTCCTTGATACTTAGTCGTTTTGGCCAAAATTTCTGACTTTTTGAAAATTTCACAAATTTGTGAAAACTTCCACAAAATGAGGTTCTAGTATGTTATAGGGCATCCCAGGAGGGCTTCATATGTGTGGGTAAAATATATATCCCACATGGGGAAAATTGAAAAAAAGTTGAAAAAAAAAATTTTTGGGGACTTAGAAAATTTTTCAACTTGTGTCAGACTTCCAGAGAGGGGAGCATGTCAGTGCGCGCATCCGATTTCAGTTCCAGAGCGATTCCTCCGATGAGTCCTTGATACTTAGTCGTTTTTGGCCAAATTTCTGACTTTTTTGAAAATTTCACAAATTTGTGAAAAATTCCACAAAATGAGGTTCTAGTATGTTATGGGGCATCCCAGGAGGGCTTCATATGTGTGGGTAAAATATATATCCCACAGGTGGAAAATTGAAAAAAAGTTGAAAAAAAAAAATTTTGGGGACTTAGAAAATTTTTCAACTTGTGTCAGACTTCCAGAGAGGGGAGCATGTCAGTGCGCGCATCCGATTTCAGTTCCAGAGCGATTCGCCCGATGAGTCCTTGATACTTAGTCGTTTTGGCCAAAATTTCTGACTTTTTGAAAATTTCACAAATTTGTGAAAACTTCCACAAAATGAGGTTCTAGTATGTTATAGGGCATCCCAGGAGGGCTTCATATGTGTGGGTAAAATATATATCCCACATGGGGAAAATTGAAAAAAAGTTGAAAAAAAAAATTTTTGGGGACTTAGAAAATTTTTCAACTTGTGTCAGACTTCCAGAGAGGGGAGCATGTCAGTGCGCGCATCCGATTTCAGTTCCAGAGCGATTCCTCCGATGAGTCCTTGATACTTAGTCGTTTTTGGCCAAATTTCTGACTTTTTTGAAAATTTCACAAATTTGTGAAAACTTCCACAAAATGAGGTTCCAGTATGTTATAGGGCATCCCAGGAGGGCTCCAAATGTGTGGGTAAAATATATATCCCACAGGGGGAAAATTGAAAAAAAGTTGAAAAAAAAATTTTTTTGGACTTAGAAAATTTTTCACACATGTGTCAGACTTCCAGAGAGGGGAGCATGTCTGTGCGCGCATCCGATTTCAGTTCCAGAGCGATTCGCGCGATGAGTCCTTGATACTTAGTCGTTTTTGCCAAAATTTCTGAGTTTTTGAAAATTTCTCAATTTTGTGAAAACTTCCACAAAATGAGGTTCTAGTATGTTAGAGGGCATCCCAGGAGGGCTCCAAAAGTGTGGGTAAAATATATATTCCACAGGTGGAAAATTGAAAAAAAGTTGAAAAAAAAATTTTTTGGGACTTAGAAAATTTTTCAACTTGTGTCAGACTTCCAGAGAGGGGAGCATGTCAGTGCGCGCATCCGATTTCAGTTCCAGAGCGATTCGCCCGATGAGTCCTTGATACTTAGTCGTTTTGGCCAAAATTTCTGACTTTTTGAAAATTTCACAAATTTGTGAAAACTTCCACAAAATGAGGTTCTAGTATGTTATAGGGCATCCCAGGAGGGCTTCATATGTGTGGGTAAAATATATATCCCACATGGGGAAAATTGAAAAAAAGTTGAAAAAAAAATTTTTTGGGGACTTAGAAAATTTTTCAACTTGTGTCAGACTTCCAGAGAGGGGAGCATGTCAGTGCGCGCATCCGATTTCAGTTCCAGAGCGATTCCTCCGATGAGTCCTTGATACTTAGTCATTTTTGGCCAAATTTCTGACTTTTTTGAAAATTTCACAAATTTGTGAAAAATTCCACAAAATGAGGTTCTAGTATGTTATGGGGCATCCCAGGAGGGCTTCATATGTGTGGGTAAAATATATATCCCACAGGTGGAAAATTGAAAAAAGTTGAAAAAAAAAAATTTTTGGGACTTAGAAAATTTTTCAACTTGTGTCAGACTTCCAGAGAGGGGAGCATGTCAGTGCGCGCATCCGATTTCAGTTCCAGAGCGATTCGCCCGATGAGTCCTTGATACTTAGTCGTTTTGGCCAAAATTTCTGACTTTTTGAAAATTTCACAAATTTGTGAAAACTTCCACAAAATGAGGTTCTAGTATGTTAAAGGGCATCCCAGGAGGGCTTCATATGTGTGGGTAAAATATATATCCCACAGGGGGAAAATTGAAAAAAAGTTGAAAAAAAAAATTTTTTGGGACTTAGAAAATTTTTCAACTTGTGTCAGACTTCCAGAGAGGGGAGCATGTCAGTGCGCGCATCCGATTTCAGTTCCAGAGCGATTCGCCCGATGGGTCCTTGATACTTAGTCGTTTTGGCCAAAATTTCTGACTTTTTGAAAATTTCACAAATTTGTGAAAACTTCCACAAAATGAGGTTCCAGTATGTTATAGGGCATCCCAGGAGGGCTTCATATGTGTGGGTAAAATATATATCCCACATGGGGAAAATTGAAAAAAAGTTGAAAAAAAAAATTTTTTGGGACTTAGAAAATTTTTCGACTTGTGTCAGACTTCCAGAGAGGGGAGCATGTCAGTGCGCGCATCCGATTTCAGTTCCAGAGCGATTCGCCCGATGAGTCCTTGATACTTAGTCGTTTTGGCCAAAATTTCTGACTTTTTGAAAATTTCACAAATTTGTGAAAACTTCCACAAAATGAGGTTCTAGTATGTTATAGGGCATCCCAGGAGGGCTTCATATGTGTGGGTAAAATATATATCCCACATGGGGAAAATTGAAAAAAAGTTGAAAAAAAAAATTTTTGGGGACTTAGAAAATTTTTCAACTTGTGTCAGACTTCCAGAGAGGGGAGCATGTCAGTGCGCGCATCCGATTTCAGTTCCAGAGCGATTCCTCCGATGAGTCCTTGATACTTAGTCGTTTTTGGCCAAATTTCTGACTTTTTTGAAAATTTCACAAATTTGTGAAAACTTCCACAAAATGAGGTTCTAGTATGTTATAGGGCATCCCAGGAGGGCTTCATATGTGTGGGTAAAATATATATCCCACATGGGGAAAATTGAAAAAAAGTTGAAAAAAAAAATTTTTTGGGACTTAGAAAATTTTTCGACTTGTGTCAGACTTCCAGAGAGGGGAGCATGTCAGTGCGCGCATCCGATTTCAGTTCCAGAGCGATTCCTCCGATGAGTCCTTGATACTTAGTTGTTTTTGGCCAAATTTCTGACTTTTTTGAAAATTTCACAAATTTGTGAAAACTTCCACAAAATGAGGTTCCAGTATGTTATAGGGCATCCCAGGAGGGCTCCAAATGTGTGGGTAAAATATATATCCCACAGGGGGAAAATTGAAAAAAAGTTGAAAAAAAAATTTTTTTGGACTTAGAAAATTTTTCACACATGTGTCAGACTTCCAGAGAGGGGAGCATGTCTGTGCGCGCATCCGATTTCAGTTCCAGAGCGATTCGCGCGATGAGTACTTGATACTTAGTCGTTTTTGCCAAAATTTCTGAGTTTTTGAAAATTTCTCAATTTTGTGAAAACTTCCACAAAATGAGGTTCTAGTATGTTAGAGGGCATCCCAGGAGGGCTCCAAAAGTGTGGGTAAAATATATATTCCACAGGTGGAAAATTGAAAAAAAGTTGAAAAAAAAATTTTTTGGGACTTAGAAAATTTTTCAACTTGTGTCAGACTTCCAGAGAGGGGAGCATGTCAGTGCGCGCATCCGATTTCAGTTCCAGAGCGATTCGCCCGATGAGTCCTTGATACTTAGTCGTTTTGGCCAAAATTTCTGACTTTTTGAAAATTTCACAAATTTGTGAAAACTTCCACAAAATGAGGTTCTAGTATGTTATAGGGCATCCCAGGAGGGCTTCATATGTGTGGGTAAAATATATATCCCACATGGGGAAAATTGAAAAAAAGTTGAAAAAAAAATTTTTTGGGGACTTAGAAAATTTTTCAACTTGTGTCAGACTTCCAGAGAGGGGAGCATGTCAGTGCGCGCATCCGATTTCAGTTCCAGAGCGATTCCTCCGATGAGTCCTTGATACTTAGTCATTTTTGGCCAAATTTCTGACTTTTTTGAAAATTTCACAAATTTGTGAAAAATTCCACAAAATGAGGTTCTAGTATGTTATGGGGCATCCCAGGAGGGCTTCATATGTGTGGGTAAAATATATATCCCACAGGTGGAAAATTGAAAAAAGTTGAAAAAAAAAAATTTTTGGGACTTAGAAAATTTTTCAACTTGTGTCAGACTTCCAGAGAGGGGAGCATGTCAGTGCGCGCATCCGATTTCAGTTCCAGAGCGATTCGCCCGATGAGTCCTTGATACTTAGTCGTTTTGGCCAAAATTTCTGACTTTTTGAAAATTTCACAAATTTGTGAAAACTTCCACAAAATGAGGTTCTAGTATGTTAAAGGGCATCCCAGGAGGGCTTCATATGTGTGGGTAAAATATATATCCCACAGGGGGAAAATTGAAAAAAAGTTGAAAAAAAAAATTTTTTGGGACTTAGAAAATTTTTCAACTTGTGTCAGACTTCCAGAGAGGGGAGCATGTCAGTGCGCGCATCCGATTTCAGTTCCAGAGCGATTCGCCCGATGAGTCCTTGATACTTAGTCGTTTTGGCCAAAATTTCTGACTTTTTGAAAATTTCACAAATTTGTGAAAACTTCCACAAAATGAGGTTCCAGTATGTTATAGGGCATCCCAGGAGGGCTTCATATGTGTGGGTAAAATATATATCCCACATGGGGAAAATTGAAAAAAAGTTGAAAAAAAAAATTTTTTGGGACTTAGAAAATTTTTCGACTTGTGTCAGACTTCCAGAGAGGGGAGCATGTCAGTGCGCGCATCCGATTTCAGTTCCAGAGCGATTCGCCCGATGAGTCCTTGATACTTAGTCGTTTTGGCCAAAATTTCTGACTTTTTGAAAATTTCACAAATTTGTGAAAACTTCCACAAAATGAGGTTCTAGTATGTTATAGGGCATCCCAGGAGGGCTTCATATGTGTGGGTAAAATATATATCCCACATGGGGAAAATTGAAAAAAAGTTGAAAAAAAAAATTTTTGGGGACTTAGAAAATTTTTCAACTTGTGTCAGACTTCCAGAGAGGGGAGCATGTCAGTGCGCGCATCCGATTTCAGTTCCAGAGCGATTCCTCCGATGAGTCCTTGATACTTAGTCGTTTTTGGCCAAATTTCTGGCTTTTTTGAAAATTTCACAAATTTGTGAAAACTTCCACAAAATGAGGTTCTAGTATGTTATAGGGCATCCCAGGAGGGCTTCATATGTGTGGGTAAAATATATATCCCACATGGGGAAAATTGAAAAAAAGTTGAAAAAAAAAATTTTTTGGGACTTAGAAAATTTTTCGACTTGTGTCAGACTTCCAGAGAGGGGAGCATGTCAGTGCGCGCATCCGATTTCAGTTCCAGAGCGATTCCTCCGATGAGTCCTTGATACTTAGTTGTTTTTGGCCAAATTTCTGACTTTTTTGAAAATTTCACAAATTTGTGAAAACTTCCACAAAATGAGGTTCTAGTATGTTATAGGGCATCCCAGGAGGGCTTCATATGTGTGGGTAAAATATATATCCCACAGGGGGAAAATTGAAAAAAAGTTGAAAAAAATTTTTTTTCGGGACTTAGAAAATTTTTCAACTTGTGTCAGACTTCCAGAGAGGGGAGCATGTCAGTGCGCGCATCCGATTTCAGTTCCAGAGCGATTCGCCCAATGAGTCCTTGATACTTAGTCGTTTTGGCCAAAATTTCTGTCTTTTTGAAAATTTCACAAATTTGTGAAAACTTCCACAAAATGAGGTTCTAGTATGTTAGAGGGCATCCCAGGAGGGCTCCAAAAGTGTGGGTAAAATATATATTCCACAGGTGGAAAATTGAAAAAAAGTTGAAAAAAAATTTTTTTTGGGACTTAGAAAATTTTTCAACTTGTGTCAGACTTCCAGAGAGGGGAGCATGTCAGTGCGCGCATCCGATTTCAGTTCCAGAGCGATTCCTCCGATGAGTCCTTGATACTTAGTCGTTTTTGGCCAAATTTCTGACTTTTTTGAAAATTTCACAAATTTGTGAAAAATTCCACAAAATGAGGTTCTAGTATGTTATGGGGCATCCCAGGAGGGCTTCATATGTGTGGGTAAAATATATATCCCACAGGTGGAAAATTGAAAAAAAGTTGAAAAAAAAAAATTTGGGGGACTTAGAAAATTTTTCAACTTGTGTCAGACTTCCAGAGAGGGGAGCATGTCAGTGCGCGCATCCGATTTCAGTTCCAGAGCGATTCGCCCGATGAGTCCTTGATACTTAGTCGTTTTGGCCAAAATTTCTGACTTTTTGAAAATTTCACAAATTTGTGAAAACTTCCACAAAATGAGGTTCTAGTATGTTATAGGGCATCCCAGGAGGGCTTCATATGTGTGGGTAAAATATATATCCCACATGGGGAAAATTGAAAAAAAGTTGAAAAAAAAAATTTTTGGGGACTTAGAAAATTTTTCAACTTGTGTCAGACTTCCAGAGAGGGGAGCATGTCAGTGCGCGCATCCGATTTCAGTTCCAGAGCGATTCCTCCGATGAGTCCTTGATACTTAGTCGTTTTTGGCCAAATTTCTGACTTTTTTGAAAATTTCACAAATTTGTGAAAAATTCCACAAAATGAGGTTCTAGTATGTTATGGGGCATCCCAGGAGGGCTTCATATGTGTGGGTAAAATATATATCCCACAGGTGGAAAATTGAAAAAAAGTTGAAAAAAAAAAATTTTTGGGACTTAGAAAATTTTTCAACTTGTGTCAGACTTCCAGAGAGGGGAGCATGTCAGTGCGCGCATCCGATTTCAGTTCCAGAGCGATTCGCCCGATGAGTCCTTGATACTTAGCTTTTTTGGCCAAAATTTCTGACTTTTTGAAAATTTCACAAATTTGTGAAAACTTCCACAAAATGAGGTTCTAGTATGTTAAAGGGCATCCCAGGAGGGCTTCATATGTGTGGGTAAAATATATATCCCACAGGGGGAAAATTGAAAAAAAGTTGAAAAAAAAAATTTTTTGGGACTTAGAAAATTTTTCAACTTGTGTCAGACTTCCAGAGAGGGGAGCATGTCAGTGCGCGCATCCGATTTCAGTTCCAGAGCGATTCGCCCGATGAGTCCTTGATACTTAGTCGTTTTGGCCAAAATTTCTGACTTTTTGAAAATTTCACAAATTTGTGAAAACTTCCACAAAATGAGGTTCCAGTATGTTATAGGGCATCCCAGGAGGGCTCCAAATGTGTGGGTAAAATATATATCCCACAGGGGGAAAATTGAAAAAAAGTTGAAAAAAAAATTTTTTTGGACTTAGAAAATTTTTCACACATGTGTCAGACTTCCAAAGAGGGGAGCATGTCTGTGCGCGCATCCGATTTCAGTTCCAGAGCGATTCGCGCGATGAGTCCTTGATACTTAGTCGTTTTTGCCAAAATTTCTGAGTTTTTGAAAATTTCTCAATTTTGTGAAAACTTCCACAAAATGAGGTTCTAGTATGTTAGAGGGCATCCCAGGAGGGCTCCAAAAGTGTGGGTAAAATATATATTCCACAGGTGGAAAATTGAAAAAAAGTTGAAAAAAAAATTTTTTGGGACTTAGAAAATTTTTCAACTTGTGTCAGACTTCCAGAGAGGGGAGCATGTCAGTGCGCGCATCCGATTTCAGTTCCAGAGCGATTCCTCCGATGAGTCCTTGATACTTAGTCGTTTTTGGCCAAATTTCTGACTTTTTTGAAAATTTCACAAATTTGTGAAAACTTCCACAAATTGAGGTTCTAGTATGTTATAGGGCATCCCAGGAGGGCTTCATATGTGTGGGTAAAATATATATCCCACGTGGGGAAAATTGAAAAAAAGTTGAAAAAAAAAATTTTTTGGGACTTAGAAAATTTTTCGACTTGTGTCAGACTTCCAGAGAGGGGAGCATGTCAGTGCGCGCATCCGATTTCAGTTCCAGAGCGATTCGCCCGATGAGTCCTTGATACTTAGTCGTTTTGGCCAAAATTTCTGACTTTTTGAAAATTTCACAAATTTGTGAAAACTTCCACAAAATGAGGTTCTAGTATGTTATAGGGCATCCCAGGAGGGCTTCATATGTGTGGGTAAAATATATATCCCACATGGGGAAAATTGAAAAAAAGTTGAAAAAAAAATTTTTTGGGGACTTAGAAAATTTTTCAACTTGTGTCAGACTTCCAGAGAGGGGAGCATGTCAGTGCGCGCATCCGATTTCAGTTCCAGAGCGATTCCTCCGATGAGTCCTTGATACTTAGTCATTTTTGGCCAAATTTCTGACTTTTTTGAAAATTTCACAAATTTGTGAAAAATTCCACAAAATGAGGTTCTAGTATGTTATGGGGCATCCCAGGAGGGCTTCATATGTGTGGGTAAAATATATATCCCACAGGTGGAAAATTGAAAAAAAGTTGAAAAAAAAAAATTTTTGGGACTTAGAAAATTTTTCAACTTGTGTCAGACTTCCAGAGAGGGGAGCATGTCAGTGCGCGCATCCGATTTCAGTTCCAGAGCGATTCGCCCGATGAGTCCTTGATACTTAGCTTTTTTGGCCAAAATTTCTGACTTTTTGAAAATTTCACAAATTTGTGAAAACTTCCACAAAATGAGGTTCTAGTATGTTAAAGGGCATCCCAGGAGGGCTTCATATGTGTGGGTAAAATATATATCCCACAGGGGGAAAATTGAAAAAAAGTTGAAAAAAAAAATTTTTTGGGACTTAGAAAATTTTTCAACTTGTGTCAGACTTCCAGAGAGGGGAGCATGTCAGTGCGCGCATCCGATTTCAGTTCCAGAGCGATTCGCCCGATGAGTCCTTGATACTTAGTCGTTTTGGCCAAAATTTCTGACTTTTTGAAAATTTCACAAATTTGTGAAAACTTCCACAAAATGAGGTTCCAGTATGTTATAGGGCATCCCAGGAGGGCTCCAAATGTGTGGGTAAAATATATATCCCACAGGGGGAAAATTGAAAAAAAGTTGAAAAAAAAATTTTTTTGGACTTAGAAAATTTTTCACACATGTGTCAGACTTCCAAAGAGGGGAGCATGTCTGTGCGCGCATCCGATTTCAGTTCCAGAGCGATTCGCGCGATGAGTCCTTGATACTTAGTCGTTTTTGCCAAAATTTCTGAGTTTTTGAAAATTTCTCAATTTTGTGAAAACTTCCACAAAATGAGGTTCTAGTATGTTAGAGGGCATCCCAGGAGGGCTCCAAAAGTGTGGGTAAAATATATATTCCACAGGTGGAAAATTGAAAAAAAGTTGAAAAAAAAATTTTTTGGGACTTAGAAAATTTTTCAACTTGTGTCAGACTTCCAGAGAGGGGAGCATGTCAGTGCGCGCATCCGATTTCAGTTCCAGAGCGATTCCTCCGATGAGTCCTTGATACTTAGTCGTTTTTGGCCAAATTTCTGACTTTTTTGAAAATTTCACAAATTTGTGAAAACTTCCACAAATTGAGGTTCTAGTATGTTATAGGGCATCCCAGGAGGGCTTCATATGTGTGGGTAAAATATATATCCCACGTGGGGAAAATTGAAAAAAAGTTGAAAAAAAAAATTTTTTGGGACTTAGAAAATTTTTCGACTTGTGTCAGACTTCCAGAGAGGGGAGCATGTCAGTGCGCGCATCCGATTTCAGTTCCAGAGCGATTCGCCCGATGAGTCCTTGATACTTAGTCGTTTTGGCCAAAATTTCTGACTTTTTGAAAATTTCACAAATTTGTGAAAACTTCCACAAAATGAGGTTCTAGTATGTTATAGGGCATCCCAGGAGGGCTTCATATGTGTGGGTAAAATATATATCCCACATGGGGAAAATTGAAAAAAAGTTGAAAAAAAAATTTTTTGGGGACTTAGAAAATTTTTCAACTTGTGTCAGACTTCCAGAGAGGGGAGCATGTCAGTGCGCGCATCCGATTTCAGTTCCAGAGCGATTCCTCCGATGAGTCCTTGATACTTAGTCATTTTTGGCCAAATTTCTGACTTTTTTGAAAATTTCACAAATTTGTGAAAAATTCCACAAAATGAGGTTCTAGTATGTTATGGGGCATCCCAGGAGGGCTTCATATGTGTGGGTAAAATATATATCCCACAGGTGGAAAATTGAAAAAAAGTTGAAAAAAAAAAATTTTTGGGACTTAGAAAATTTTTCAACTTGTGTCAGACTTCCAGAGAGGGGAGCATGTCAGTGCGCGCATCCGATTTCAGTTCCAGAGCGATTCGCCCGATGAGTCCTTGATACTTAATCGTTTTGGCCAAAATTTCTGACTTTTTGAAAATTTCACAAATTTGTGAAAACTTCCACAAAATGAGGTTCTAGTATGTTAAAGGGCATCCCAGGAGGGCTTCATATGTGTGGGTAAAATATATATCCCACAGGGGGAAAATTGAAAAAAAGTTGAAAAAAAAAATTTTTTGGGACTTAGAAAATTTTTCAACTTGTGTCAGACTTCCAGAGAGGGGAGCATGTCAGTGCGCGCATCCGATTTCAGTTCCAGAGCGATTCGCCCGATGAGTCCTTGATACTTAGTCGTTTTGGCCAAAATTTCTGACTTTTTGAAAATTTCACAAATTTGTGAAAACTTCCACAAAATGAGGTTCCAGTATGTTATAGGGCATCCCAGGAGGGCTCCAAATGTGTGGGTAAAATATATATCCCACAGGGGGAAAATTGAAAAAAAGTTGAAAAAAAAATTTTTTTGGACTTAGAAAATTTTTCACACATGTGTCAGACTTCCAGAGAGGGGAGCATGTCTGTGCGCGCATCCGATTTCAGTTCCAGAGCGATTCGCGCGATGAGTCCTTGATACTTAGTCGTTTTTGCCAAAATTTCTGAGTTTTTGAAAATTTCTCAATTTTGTGAAAACTTCCACAAAATGAGGTTCTAGTATGTTAGAGGGCATCCCAGGAGGGCTCCAAAAGTGTGGGTGAAATATATATTCCACAGGTGGAAAATTGAAAAAAAGTTGAAAAAAAAATTTTTTGGGACTTAGAAAATTTTTCAACTTGTGTCAGACTTCCAGAGAGGGGAGCATGTCAGTGCGCGCATCCGATTTCAGTTCCAGAGCGATTCCTCCGATGAGTCCTTGATACTTAGTCGTTTTTGGCCAAATTTCTGACTTTTTTGAAAATTTCACAAATTTGTGAAAACTTCCACAAAATGAGGTTCTAGTATGTTATAGGGCATCCCAGGAGGGCTTCATATGTGTGGGTAAAATATATATCCCACATGGGGAAAATTGAAAAAAAGTTGAAAAAAAAAATTTTTTGGGACTTAGAAAATTTTTCGACTTGTGTCAGACTTCCAGAGAGGGGAGCATGTCAGTGCGCGCATCCGATTTCAGTTCCAGAGCGATTCCTCCGATGAGTCCTTGATACTTAGTTGTTTTTGGCCAAATTTCTGACTTTTTTGAAAATTTCACAAATTTGTGAAAACTTCCACAAAATGAGGTTCTAGTATGTTATAGGGCATCCCAGGAGGGCTTCATATGTGTGGGTAAAATATATATCCCACAGGGGGAAAATTGAAAAAAAGTTGAAAAAAAAATTTTTTCGGGACTTAGAAAATTTTTCAACTTGTGTCAGACTTCCAGAGAGGGGAGCATGTCAGTGCGCGCATCCGATTTCAGTTCCAGAGCGATTCGCCCGATGAGTCCTTGATACTTAGTCGTTTTGGCCAAAATTTCTGTCTTTTTGAAAATTTCACAAATTTGTGAAAACTTCCACAAAATGAGGTTCTAGTATGTTAGAGGGCATCCCAGGAGGGCTCCAAAAGTGTGGGTAAAATATATATTCCACAGGTGGAAAATTGAAAAAAAGTTGAAAAAAAATTTTTTTTGGGACTTAGAAAATTTTTCAACTTGTGTCAGACTTCCAGAGAGGGGAGCATGTCAGTGCGCGCATCGGATTTCAGTTCCAGAGCGATTCCTCCGATGAGTCCTTGATACTTAGTCGTTTTTGGCCAAATTTCTGACTTTTTTGAAAATTTCACAAATTTGTGAAAACTTCCACAAAATGAGGTTCTAGTATGTTATGGGGCATCCCAGGAGGGCTTCATATGTGTGGGTAAAATATATATCCCACAGGTGGAAAATTGAAAAAAAGTTGAAAAAAAAAAATTTTGGGGACTTAGAAAATTTTTCAACTTGTGTCAGACTTCCAGAGAGGGGAGCATGTCAGTGCGCGCATCCGATTTCAGTTCCAGAGCGATTCGCCCGATGAGTCCTTGATACTTAGTCGTTTTGGCCAAAATTTCTGACTTTTTGAAAATTTCACAAATTTGTGAAAACTTCCACAAAATGAGGTTCTAGTATGTTATAGGGCATCCCAGGAGGGCTTCATATGTGTGGGTAAAATATATATCCCACATGGGGAAAATTGAAAAAAAGTTGAAAAAAAAAATTTTTGGGGACTTAGAAAATTTTTCAACTTGTGTCAGACTTCCAGAGAGGGGAGCATGTCAGTGCGCGCATCCGATTTCAGTTCCAGAGCGATTCCTCCGATGAGTCCTTGATACTTAGTCGTTTTTGGCCAAATTTCTGACTTTTTTGAAAATTTCACAAATTTGTGAAAAATTCCACAAAATGAGGTTCTAGTATGTTATGGGGCATCCCAGGAGGGCTTCATATGTGTGGGTAAAATATATATCCCACAGGTGGAAAATTGAAAAAAAGTTGAAAAAAAAAAATTTTGGGGACTTAGAAAATTTTTCAACTTGTGTCAGACTTCCAGAGAGGGGAGCATGTCAGTGCGCGCATCCGATTTCAGTTCCAGAGCGATTCGCCCGATGAGTCCTTGATACTTAGTCGTTTTGGCCAAAATTTCTGACTTTTTGAAAATTTCACAAATTTGTGAAAACTTCCACAAAATGAGGTTCTAGTATGTTATAGGGCATCCCAGGAGGGCTTCATATGTGTGGGTAAAATATATATCCCACATGGGGAAAATTGAAAAAAAGTTGAAAAAAAAAATTTTTGGGGACTTAGAAAATTTTTCAACTTGTGTCAGACTTCCAGAGAGGGGAGCATGTCAGTGCGCGCATCCGATTTCAGTTCCAGAGCGATTCCTCCGATGAGTCCTTGATACTTAGTCGTTTTTGGCCAAATTTCTGACTTTTTTGAAAATTTCACAAATTTGTGAAAACTTCCACAAAATGAGGTTCCAGTATGTTATAGGGCATCCCAGGAGGGCTCCAAATGTGTGGGTAAAATATATATCCCACAGGGGGAAAATTGAAAAAAAGTTGAAAAAAAAATTTTTTTGGACTTAGAAAATTTTTCACACATGTGTCAGACTTCCAGAGAGGGGAGCATGTCTGTGCGCGCATCCGATTTCAGTTCCAGAGCGATTCGCGCGATGAGTCCTTGATACTTAGTCGTTTTTGCCAAAATTTCTGAGTTTTTGAAAATTTCTCAATTTTGTGAAAACTTCCACAAAATGAGGTTCTAGTATGTTAGAGGGCATCCCAGGAGGGCTCCAAAAGTGTGGGTAAAATATATATTCCACAGGTGGAAAATTGAAAAAAAGTTGAAAAAAAAATTTTTTGGGACTTAGAAAATTTTTCAACTTGTGTCAGACTTCCAGAGAGGGGAGCATGTCAGTGCGCGCATCCGATTTCAGTTCCAGAGCGATTCGCCCGATGAGTCCTTGATACTTAGTCGTTTTGGCCAAAATTTCTGACTTTTTGAAAATTTCACAAATTTGTGAAAACTTCCACAAAATGAGGTTCTAGTATGTTATAGGGCATCCCAGGAGGGCTTCATATGTGTGGGTAAAATATATATCCCACATGGGGAAAATTGAAAAAAAGTTGAAAAAAAAATTTTTTGGGGACTTAGAAAATTTTTCAACTTGTGTCAGACTTCCAGAGAGGGGAGCATGTCAGTGCGCGCATCCGATTTCAGTTCCAGAGCGATTCCTCCGATGAGTCCTTGATACTTAGTCATTTTTGGCCAAATTTCTGACTTTTTTGAAAATTTCACAAATTTGTGAAAAATTCCACAAAATGAGGTTCTAGTATGTTATGGGGCATCCCAGGAGGGCTTCATATGTGTGGGTAAAATATATATCCCACAGGTGGAAAATTGAAAAAAGTTGAAAAAAAAAAATTTTTGGGACTTAGAAAATTTTTCAACTTGTGTCAGACTTCCAGAGAGGGGAGCATGTCAGTGCGCGCATCCGATTTCAGTTCCAGAGCGATTCGCCCGATGAGTCCTTGATACTTAGTCGTTTTGGCCAAAATTTCTGACTTTTTGAAAATTTCACAAATTTGTGAAAACTTCCACAAAATGAGGTTCTAGTATGTTAAAGGGCATCCCAGGAGGGCTTCATATGTGTGGGTAAAATATATATCCCACAGGGGGAAAATTGAAAAAAAGTTGAAAAAAAAAATTTTTTGGGACTTAGAAAATTTTTCAACTTGTGTCAGACTTCCAGAGAGGGGAGCATGTCAGTGCGCGCATCCGATTTCAGTTCCAGAGCGATTCGCCCGATGAGTCCTTGATACTTAGTCGTTTTGGCCAAAATTTCTGACTTTTTGAAAATTTCACAAATTTGTGAAAACTTCCACAAAATGAGGTTCCAGTATGTTATAGGGCATCCCAGGAGGGCTCCAAATGTGTGGGTAAAATATATATCCCACAGGGGGAAAATTGAAAAAAAGTTGAAAAAAAAATTTTTTTGGACTTAGAAAATTTTTCACACATGTGTCAGACTTCCAGAGAGGGGAGCATGTCTGTGCGCGCATCCGATTTCAGTTCCAGAGCGATTCGCGCGATGAGTCCTTGATACTTAGTCGTTTTTGCCAAAATTTCTGAGTTTTTGAAAATTTCTCAATTTTGTGAAAACTTCCACAAAATGAGGTTCTAGTATGTTAGAGGGCATCCCAGGAGGGCTCCAAAAGTGTGGGTAAAATAAATATTCCACAGGTGGAAAATTGAAAAAAAGTTGAAAAAAAAATTTTTTGGGACTTAGAAAATTTTTCAACTTGTGTCAGACTTCCAGAGAGGGGAGCATGTCAGTGCGCGCATCCGATTTCAGTTCCAGAGCGATTCCTCCGATGAGTCCTTGATACTTAGTCGTTTTTGGCCAAATTTCTGACTTTTTTGAAAATTTCACAAATTTGTGAAAAATTCCACAAAATGAGGTTCTAGTATGTTATGGGGCATCCCAGGAGGGCTTCATATGTGTGGGTAAAATATATATCCCACAGGTGGAAAATTGAAAAAAAGTTGAAAAAAAAAAATTTTGGGGACTTAGAAAATTTTTCAACTTGTGTCAGACTTCCAGAGAGGGGAGCATGTCAGTGCGCGCATCCGATTTCAGTTCCAGAGCGATTCGCCCGATGAGTCCTTGATACTTAGTCGTTTTGGCCAAAATTTCTGACTTTTTGAAAATTTCACAAATTTGTGAAAACTTCCACAAAATGAGGTTCTAGTATGTTATAGGGCATCCCAGGAGGGCTTCATATGTGTGGGTAAAATATATATCCCACATGGGGAAAATTGAAAAAAAGTTGAAAAAAAAAATTTTTGGGGACTTAGAAAATTTTTCAACTTGTGTCAGACTTCCAGAGAGGGGAGCATGTCAGTGCGCGCATCCGATTTCAGTTCCAGAGCGATTCCTCCGATGAGTCCTTGATACTTAGTCGTTTTTGGCCAAATTTCTGACTTTTTTGAAAATTTCACAAATTTGTGAAAAATTCCACAAAATGAGGTTCTAGTATGTTATGGGGCATCCCAGGAGGGCTTCATATGTGTGGGTAAAATATATATCCCACAGGTGGAAAATTGAAAAAAAGTTGAAAAAAAAAAATTTTTGGGACTTAGAAAATTTTTCAACTTGTGTCAGACTTCCAGAGAGGGGAGCATGTCAGTGCGCGCATCCGATTTCAGTTCCAGAGCGATTCGCCCGATGAGTCCTTGATACTTAGTCGTTTTGGCCAAAATTTCTGACTTTTTGAAAATTTCACAAATTTGTGAAAACTTCCACAAAATGAGGTTCTAGTATGTTAAAGGGCATCCCAGGAGGGCTTCATATGTGTGGGTAAAATATATATCCCACAGGGGGAAAATTGAAAAAAAGTTGAAAAAAAAAATTTTTTGGGACTTAGAAAATTTTTCAACTTGTGTCAGACTTCCAGAGAGGGGAGCATGTCAGTGCGCGCATCCGATTTCAGTTCCAGAGCGATTCGCCCGATGAGTCCTTGATACTTAGTCGTTTTTGGCCAAATTTCTGACTTTTTTGAAAATTTCACAAATTTGTGAAAACTTCCACAAAATGAGGTTCCAGTATGTTATAGGGCATCCCAGGAGGGCTCCAAATGTGTGGGTAAAATATATATCCCACAGGGGGAAAATTGAAAAAAAGTTGAAAAAAAAATTTTTTTGGACTTAGAAAATTTTTCACACATGTGTCAGACTTCCAGAGAGGGGAGCATGTCTGTGCGCGCATCCGATTTCAGTTCCAGAGCGATTCGCGCGATGAGTCCTTGATACTTAGTCATTTTTGTCCAAATTTCTGACTTTTTTGAAAATTTCACAAATTTGTGAAAAATTCCACAAAATGAGGTTCTAGTATGTTATGGGGCATCCCAGGAGGGCTTCATATGTGTGGGTAAAATATATATCCCACAGGTGGAAAATTGAAAAAAAGTTGAAAAAAAAAAATTTTTGGGACTTAGAAAATTTTTCAACTTGTGTCAGACTTCCAGAGAGGGGAGCATGTCAGTGCGCGCATCCGATTTCAGTTCCAGAGCGATTCGCCCGATGAGTCCTTGATACTTAGTCGTTTTGGCCAAAATTTCTGACTTTTTGAAAATTTCACAAATTTGTGAAAACTTCCACAAAATGAGGTTCTAGTATGTTAAAGGGCATCCCAGGAGGGCTTCATATGTGTGGGTAAAATATATATCCCACAGGGGGAAAATTGAAAAAAAGTTGAAAAAAAAAATTTTTTGGGACTTAGAAAATTTTTCAACTTGTGTCAGACTTCCAGAGAGGGGAGTATGTCAGTGCGCGCATCCGATTTCAGTTCCAGAGCGATTCGCCCGATGAGTCCTTGATACTTAGTCGTTTTGGCCAAAATTTCTGACTTTTTGAAAATTTCACAAATTTGTGAAAACTTCCACAAAATGAGGTTCCAGTATGTTATAGGGCATCCCAGGAGGGCTCCAAATGTGTGGGTAAAATATATATCCCACAGGGGGAAAATTGAAAAAAAGTTGAAAAAAAAATTTTTTTGGACTTAGAAAATTTTTCACACATGTGTCAGACTTCCAGAGAGGGGAGCATGTCTGTGCGCGCATCCGATTTCAGTTCCAGAGCGATTCGCGCGATGAGTCCTTGATACTTAGTCGTTTTTGCCAAAATTTCTGAGTTTTTGAAAATTTCTCAATTTTGTGAAAACTTCCACAAAATGAGGTTCTAGTATGTTAGAGGGCATCCCAGGAGGGCTCCAAAAGTGTGGGTAAAATATATATTCCACAGGTGGAAAATTGAAAAAAAGTTGAAAAAAAAATTTTTTGGGACTTAGAAAATTTTTCAACTTGTGTCAGACTTCCAGAGAGGGGAGCATGTCAGTGCGCGCATCCGATTTCAGTTCCAGAGCGATTCCTCCGATGAGTCCTTGATACTTAGTCGTTTTTGGCCAAATTTCTGACTTTTTTGAAAATTTCACAAATTTGTGAAAACTTCCACAAAATGAGGTTCTAGTATGTTATAGGGCATCCCAGGAGGGCTTCATATGTGTGGGTAAAATATATATCCCACATGGGGAAAATTGAAAAAAAGTTGAAAAAAAAAATTTTTTGGGACTTAGAAAATTTTTCGACTTGTGTCAGACTTCCAGAGAGGGGAGCATGTCAGTGCGCGCATCCGATTTCAGTTCCAGAGCGATTCCTCTGATGAGTCCTTGATACTTAGTTGTTTTTGGCCAAATTTCTGACTTTTTTGAAAATTTCACAAATTTGTGAAAACTTCCACAAAATGAGGTTCTAGTATGTTATAGGGCATCCCAGGAGGGCTTCATATGTGTGGGTAAAATATATATCCCACAGGGGGGAAATTGAAAAAAAGTTGAAAAAAAATTTTTTTCGGGACTTAGAAAATTTTTCAACTTGTGTCAGACTTCCAGAGAGGGGAGCATGTCAGTGCGCGCATCCGATTTCAGTTCCAGAGCGATTCGCCCGATGAGTCCTTGATACTTAGTCGTTTTGGCCAAAATTTCTGTCTTTTTGAAAATTTCACAAATTTGTGAAAACTTCCACAAAATGAGGTTCTAGTATGTTAGAGGGCATCCCAGGAGGGCTCCAAAAGTGTGGGTAAAATATATATTCCACAGGTGGAAAATTGAAAAAAAGTTGAAAAAAAATTTTTTTTGGGACTTAGAAAATTTTTCAACTTGTGTCAGACTTCCAGAGAGGGGAGCATGTCAGTGCGCGCATCCGATTTCAGTTCCAGAGCGATTCCTCCGATGAGTCCTTGATACTTAGTCGTTTTTGGCCAAATTTCTGACTTTTTTGAAAATTTCACAAATTTGTGAAAAATTCCACAAAATGAGGTTCTAGTATGTTATGGGGCATCCCAGGAGGGCTTCATATGTGTGGGTAAAATATATATCCCACAGGTGGAAAATTGAAAAAAAGTTGAAAAAAAAAAATTTTGGGGACTTAGAAAATTTTTCAACTTGTGTCAGACTTCCAGAGAGGGGAGCATGTCAGTGCGCGCATCCGATTTCAGTTCCAGAGCGATTCCTCCGATGAGTCCTTGATACTTAGTCGTTTTTGGCCAAATTTCTGACTTTTTTGAAAATTTCACAAATTTGTGAAAAATTCCACAAAATGAGGTTCTAGTATGTTATGGGGCATCCCAGGAGGGCTTCATATGTGTGGGTAAAATATATATCCCACAGGTGGAAAATTGAAAAAAAGTTGAAAAAAAAATTTTTTCGGGACTTAGAAAATTTTTCAACTTGTGTCAGACTTCCAGAGAGGGGAGCATGTCAGTGCGCGCATCCGATTTCAGTTCCAGAGCGATTCGCCCGATGAGTCCTTGATACTTAGTCGTTTTGGCCAAAATTTCTGTCTTTTTGAAAATTTCACAAATTTGTGAAAACTTCCACAAAATGAGGTTCTAGTATGTTAGAGGGCATCCCAGGAGGGCTCCAAAAGTGTGGGTAAAATATATATTCCACAGGTGGAAAATTGAAAAAAAGTTGAAAAAAAATTTTTTTTGGGACTTAGAAAATTTTTCAACTTGTGTCAGACTTCCAGAGAGGGGAGCATGTCAGTGCGCGCATCCGATTTCAGTTCCAGAGCGATTCGCCCGATGAGTCCTTGATACTTAGTCGTTTTGGCCAAAATTTCTGACTTTTTGAAAATTTCACAAATTTGTGAAAACTTCCACAAAATGAGGTTCCAGTATGTTATAGGGCATTCCAGGAGGGCTCCAAATGTGTGGGTAAAATATATATCCCACAGGGGGAAAATTGAAAAAAAGTTGAAAAAAAAATTTTTTTGGACTTAGAAAATTTTTCACACATGTGTCAGACTTCCAGAGAGGGGAGCATGTCTGTGCGCGCATCCGATTTCAGTTCCAGAGCGATTCGCGCGATGAGTCCTTGATACTTAGTCATTTTTGTCCAAATTTCTGACTTTTTTGAAAATTTCACAAATTTGTGAAAAATTCCACAAAATGAGGTTCTAGTATGTTATGGGGCATCCCAGGAGGGCTTCATATGTGTGGGTAAAATATATATCCCACAGGTGGAAAATTGAAAAAAAGTTGAAAAAAAAAAATTTTGGGGACTTAGAAAAGTTTTCAACTTGTGTCAGACTTCCAGAGAGGGGAGCATGTCAGTGCGCGCATCCGATTTCAGTTCCAGAGCGATTCGCCCGATGAGTCCTTGATACTTAGTCGTTTTGGCCAAAATTTCTGACTTTTTGAAAATTTCACAAATTTGTGAAAACTTCCACAAAATGAGGTTCTAGTATGTTAAAGGGCATCCCAGGAGGGCTTCATATGTGTGGGTAAAATATATATCCCACAGGGGGAAAATTGAAAAAAAGTTGAAAAAAAAAATTTTTTGGGACTTAGAAAATTTTTCAACTTGTGTCAGACTTCCAGAGAGGGGAGTATGTCAGTGCGCGCATCCGATTTCAGTTCCAGAGCGATTCGCCCGATGAGTCCTTGATACTTAGTCGTTTTGGCCAAAATTTCTGACTTTTTGAAAATTTCACAAATTTGTGAAAACTTCCACAAAATGAGGTTCCAGTATGTTATAGGGCATCCCAGGAGGGCTCCAAATGTGTGGGTAAAATATATATCCCACAGGGGGAAAATTGAAAAAAAGTTGAAAAAAAAATTTTTTTGGACTTAGAAAATTTTTCACACATGTGTCAGACTTCCAGAGAGGGGAGCATGTCTGTGCGCGCATCCGATTTCAGTTCCAGAGCGATTCGCGCGATGAGTCCTTGATACTTAGTCGTTTTTGCCAAAATTTCTGAGTTTTTGAAAATTTCTCAATTTTGTGAAAACTTCCACAAAATGAGGTTCTAGTATGTTAGAGGGCATCCCAGGAGGGCTCCAAAAGTGTGGGTAAAATATATATTCCACAGGTGGAAAATTGAAAAAAAGTTGAAAAAAAAATTTTTTGGGACTTAGAAAATTTTTCAACTTGTGTCAGACTTCCAGAGAGGGGAGCATGTCAGTGCGCGCATCCGATTTCAGTTCCAGAGCGATTCCTCCGATGAGTCCTTGATACTTAGTCGTTTTTGGCCAAATTTCTGACTTTTTTGAAAATTTCACAAATTTGTGAAAACTTCCACAAAATGAGGTTCTAGTATGTTATAGGGCATCCCAGGAGGGCTTCATATGTGTGGGTAAAATATATATCCCACATGGGGAAAATTGAAAAAAAGTTGAAAAAAAAAATTTTTTGGGACTTAGAAAATTTTTCGACTTGTGTCAGACTTCCAGAGAGGGGAGCATGTCAGTGCGCGCATCCGATTTCAGTTCCAGAGCGATTCCTCTGATGAGTCCTTGATACTTAGTTGTTTTTGGCCAAATTTCTGACTTTTTTGAAAATTTCACAAATTTGTGAAAACTTCCACAAAATGAGGTTCTAGTATGTTATAGGGCATCCCAGGAGGGCTTCATATGTGTGGGTAAAATATATATCCCACAGGGGGGAAATTGAAAAAAAGTTGAAAAAAAATTTTTTTCGGGACTTAGAAAATTTTTCAACTTGTGTCAGACTTCCAGAGAGGGGAGCATGTCAGTGCGCGCATCCGATTTCAGTTCCAGAGCGATTCGCCCGATGAGTCCTTGATACTTAGTCGTTTTGGCCAAAATTTCTGTCTTTTTGAAAATTTCACAAATTTGTGAAAACTTCCACAAAATGAGGTTCTAGTATGTTAGAGGGCATCCCAGGAGGGCTCCAAAAGTGTGGGTAAAATATATATTCCACAGGTGGAAAATTGAAAAAAAGTTGAAAAAAAATTTTTTTTGGGACTTAGAAAATTTTTCAACTTGTGTCAGACTTCCAGAGAGGGGAGCATGTCAGTGCGCGCATCCGATTTCAGTTCCAGAGCGATTCCTCCGATGAGTCCTTGATACTTAGTCGTTTTTGGCCAAATTTCTGACTTTTTTGAAAATTTCACAAATTTGTGAAAAATTCCACAAAATGAGGTTCTAGTATGTTATGGGGCATCCCAGGAGGGCTTCATATGTGTGGGTAAAATATATATCCCACAGGTGGAAAATTGAAAAAAAGTTGAAAAAAAAAAATTTTGGGGACTTAGAAAATTTTTCAACTTGTGTCAGACTTCCAGAGAGGGGAGCATGTCAGTGCGCGCATCCGATTTCAGTTCCAGAGCGATTCCTCCGATGAGTCCTTGATACTTAGTCGTTTTTGGCCAAATTTCTGACTTTTTTGAAAATTTCACAAATTTGTGAAAAATTCCACAAAATGAGGTTCTAGTATGTTATGGGGCATCCCAGGAGGGCTTCATATGTGTGGGTAAAATATATATCCCACAGGTGGAAAATTGAAAAAAAGTTGAAAAAAAAATTTTTTCGGGACTTAGAAAATTTTTCAACTTGTGTCAGACTTCCAGAGAGGGGAGCATGTCAGTGCGCGCATCCGATTTCAGTTCCAGAGCGATTCGCCCGATGAGTCCTTGATACTTAGTCGTTTTGGCCAAAATTTCTGACTTTTTGAAAATTTCACAAATTTGTGAAAACTTCCACAAAATGAGGTTCTAGTATGTTATAGGGCATCCCAGGAGGGCTTCATATGTGTGGGTAAAATATATATCCCACATGGGGAAAATTGAAAAAAAGTTGAAAAAAAAAATTTTTGGGGACTTAGAAAATTTTTCAACTTGTGTCAGACTTCCAGAGAGGGGAGCATGTCAGTGCGCGCATCCGATTTCAGTTCCAGAGCGATTCCTCCGATGAGTCCTTGATACTTAGTCGTTTTTGGCCAAATTTCTGACTTTTTTGAAAATTTCACAAATTTGTGAAAAATTCCACAAAATGAGGTTCTAGTATGTTATGGGGCATCCCAGGAGGGCTTCATATGTGTGGGTAAAATATATATCCCACAGGTGGAAAATTGAAAAAAAGTTGAAAAAAAAAAATTTTTGGGACTTAGAAAATTTTTCAACTTGTGTCAGACTTCCAGAGAGGGGAGCATGTCAGTGCGCGCATCCGATTTCAGTTCCAGAGCGATTCGCCCGATGAGTCCTTGATACTTAGTCGTTTTGGCCAAAATTTCTGACTTTTTGAAAATTTCACAAATTTGTGAAAACTTCCACAAAATGAGGTTCTAGTATGTTAAAGGGCATCCCAGGAGGGCTTCATATGTGTGGGTAAAATATATATCCCACAGGGGGAAAATTGAAAAAAAGTTGAAAAAAAAAATTTTTTGGGACTTAGAAAATTTTTCAACTTGTGTCAGACTTCCAGAGAGGGGAGTATGTCAGTGCGCGCATCCGATTTCAGTTCCAGAGCGATTCGCCCGATGAGTCCTTGATACTTAGTCGTTTTGGCCAAAATTTCTGACTTTTTGAAAATTTCACAAATTTGTGAAAACTTCCACAAAATGAGGTTCCAGTATGTTATAGGGCATCCCAGGAGGGCTCCAAATGTGTGGGTAAAATATATATCCCACAGGGGGAAAATTGAAAAAAAGTTGAAAAAAAAATTTTTTTGGACTTAGAAAATTTTTCACACATGTGTCAGACTTCCAGAGAGGGGAGCATGTCTGTGCGCGCATCCGATTTCAGTTCCAGAGCGATTCGCGCGATGAGTCCTTGATACTTAGTCGTTTTTGCCAAAATTTCTGAGTTTTTGAAAATTTCTCAATTTTGTGAAAACTTCCACAAAATGAGGTTCTAGTATGTTAGAGGGCATCCCAGGAGGGCTCCAAAAGTGTGGGTAAAATATATATTCCACAGGTGGAAAATTGAAAAAAAGTTGAAAAAAAAATTTTTTGGGACTTAGAAAATTTTTCAACTTGTGTCAGACTTCCAGAGAGGGGAGCATGTCAGTGCGCGCATCCGATTTCAGTTCCAGAGCGATTCCTCCGATGAGTCCTTGATACTTAGTCGTTTTTGGCCAAATTTCTGACTTTTTTGAAAATTTCACAAATTTGTGAAAACTTCCACAAAATGAGGTTCTAGTATGTTATAGGGCATCCCAGGAGGGCTTCATATGTGTGGGTAAAATATATATCCCACATGGGGAAAATTGAAAAAAAGTTGAAAAAAAAAATTTTTTGGGACTTAGAAAATTTTTCGACTTGTGTCAGACTTCCAGAGAGGGGAGCATGTCAGTGCGCGCATCCGATTTCAGTTCCAGAGCGATTCCTCTGATGAGTCCTTGATACTTAGTTGTTTTTGGCCAAATTTCTGACTTTTTTGAAAATTTCACAAATTTGTGAAAACTTCCACAAAATGAGGTTCTAGTATGTTATAGGGCATCCCAGGAGGGCTTCATATGTGTGGGTAAAATATATATCCCACAGGGGGGAAATTGAAAAAAAGTTGAAAAAAAATTTTTTTCGGGACTTAGAAAATTTTTCAACTTGTGTCAGACTTCCAGAGAGGGGAGCATGTCAGTGCGCGCATCCGATTTCAGTTCCAGAGCGATTCGCCCGATGAGTCCTTGATACTTAGTCGTTTTGGCCAAAATTTCTGTCTTTTTGAAAATTTCACAAATTTGTGAAAACTTCCACAAAATGAGGTTCTAGTATGTTAGAGGGCATCCCAGGAGGGCTCCAAAAGTGTGGGTAAAATATATATTCCACAGGTGGAAAATTGAAAAAAAGTTGAAAAAAAATTTTTTTTGGGACTTAGAAAATTTTTCAACTTGTGTCAGACTTCCAGAGAGGGGAGCATGTCAGTGCGCGCATCCGATTTCAGTTCCAGAGCGATTCCTCCGATGAGTCCTTGATACTTAGTCGTTTTTGGCCAAATTTCTGACTTTTTTGAAAATTTCACAAATTTGTGAAAAATTCCACAAAATGAGGTTCTAGTATGTTATGGGGCATCCCAGGAGGGCTTCATATGTGTGGGTAAAATATATATCCCACAGGTGGAAAATTGAAAAAAAGTTGAAAAAAAAAAATTTTGGGGACTTAGAAAATTTTTCAACTTGTGTCAGACTTCCAGAGAGGGGAGCATGTCAGTGCGCGCATCCGATTTCAGTTCCAGAGCGATTCCTCCGATGAGTCCTTGATACTTAGTCGTTTTTGGCCAAATTTCTGACTTTTTTGAAAATTTCACAAATTTGTGAAAAATTCCACAAAATGAGGTTCTAGTATGTTATGGGGCATCCCAGGAGGGCTTCATATGTGTGGGTAAAATATATATCCCACAGGTGGAAAATTGAAAAAAAGTTGAAAAAAAAATTTTTTCGGGACTTAGAAAATTTTTCAACTTGTGTCAGACTTCCAGAGAGGGGAGCATGTCAGTGCGCGCATCCGATTTCAGTTCCAGAGCGATTCGCCCGATGAGTCCTTGATACTTAGTCGTTTTGGCCAAAATTTCTGTCTTTTTGAAAATTTCACAAATTTGTGAAAACTTCCACAAAATGAGGTTCTAGTATGTTAGAGGGCATCCCAGGAGGGCTCCAAAAGTGTGGGTAAAATATATATTCCACAGGTGGAAAATTGAAAAAAAGTTGAAAAAAAATTTTTTTTGGGACTTAGAAAATTTTTCAACTTGTGTCAGACTTCCAGAGAGGGGAGCATGTCAGTGCGCGCATCCGATTTCAGTTCCAGAGCGATTCGCCCGATGAGTCCTTGATACTTAGTCGTTTTGGCCAAAATTTCTGACTTTTTGAAAATTTCACAAATTTGTGAAAACTTCCACAAAATGAGGTTCTAGTATGTTATAGGGCATCCCAGGAGGGCTTCATATGTGTGGGTAAAATATATATCCCACATGGGGAAAATTGAAAAAAAGTTGAAAAAAAAAATTTTTGGGGACTTAGAAAATTTTTCAACTTGTGTCAGACTTCCAGAGAGGGGAGCATGTCAGTGCGCGCATCCGATTTCAGTTCCAGAGCGATTCCTCCGATGAGTCCTTGATACTTAGTCGTTTTTGGCCAAATTTCTGACTTTTTTGAAAATTTCACAAATTTGTGAAAAATTCCACAAAATGAGGTTCTAGTATGTTATGGGGCATCCCAGGAGGGCTTCATATGTGTGGGTAAAATATATATCCCACAGGTGGAAAATTGAAAAAAAGTTGAAAAAAAAAAATTTTTGGGACTTAGAAAATTTTTCAACTTGTGTCAGACTTCCAGAGAGGGGAGCATGTCAGTGCGCGCATCCGATTTCAGTTCCAGAGCGATTCGCCCGATGAGTCCTTGATACTTAGTCGTTTTGGCCAAAATTTCTGACTTTTTGAAAATTTCACAAATTTGTGAAAACTTCCACAAAATGAGGTTCTAGTATGTTAAAGGGCATCCCAGGAGGGCTTCATATGTGTGGGTAAAATATATATCCCACAGGGGGAAAATTGAAAAAAAGTTGAAAAAAAAAATTTTTTGGGACTTAGAAAATTTTTCAACTTGTGTCAGACTTCCAGAGAGGGGAGCATGTCAGTGCGCGCATCCGATTTCAGTTCCAGAGCGATTCGCCCGATGAGTCCTTGATACTTAGTCGTTTTGGCCAAAATTTCTGACTTTTTGAAAATTTCACAAATTTGTGAAAACTTCCACAAAATGAGGTTCCAGTATGTTATAGGGCATCCCAGGAGGGCTCCAAATGTGTGGGTAAAATATATATCCCACAGGGGGAAAATTGAAAAAAAGTTGAAAAAAAAATTTTTTTGGACTTAGAAAATTTTTCACACATGTGTCAGACTTCCAAAGAGGGGAGCATGTCTGTGCGCGCATCCGATTTCAGTTCCAGAGCGATTCGCGCGATGAGTCCTTGATACTTAGTCGTTTTTGCCAAAATTTCTGAGTTTTTGAAAATTTCTCAATTTTGTGAAAACTTCCACAAAATGAGGTTCTAGTATGTTAGAGGGCATCCCAGGAGGGCTCCAAAAGTGTGGGTAAAATATATATTCCACAGGTGGAAAATTGAAAAAAAGTTGAAAAAAAAATTTTTTGGGACTTAGAAAATTTTTCAACTTGTGTCAGACTTCCAGAGAGGGGAGCATGTCAGTGCGCGCATCCGATTTCAGTTCCAGAGCGATTCCTCCGATGAGTCCTTGATACTTAGTTGTTTTTGGCCAAATTTCTGACTTTTTTGAAAATTTCACAAATTTGTGAAAACTTCCACAAATTGAGGTTCTAGTATGTTATAGGGCATCCCAGGAGGGCTTCATATGTGTGGGTAAAATATATATCCCACATGGGGAAAATTGAAAAAAAGTTGAAAAAAAAAATTTTTTGGGACTTAGAAAATTTTTCGACTTGTGTCAGACTTCCAGAGAGGGGAGCATGTCAGTGCGCGCATCCGATTTCAGTTCCAGAGCGATTCCTCCGATGAGTCCTTGATACTTAGTTGTTTTTGGCCAAATTTCTGACTTTTTTGAAAATTTCACAAATTTGTGAAAACTTCCACAAAATGAGGTTCTAGTATGTTATAGGGCATCCCAGGAGGGCTTCATATGTGTGGGTAAAATATATATCCCACAGGGGGAAAATTGAAAAAAAGTTGAAAAAAATTTTTTTTCGGGACTTAGAAAATTTTTCAACTTGTGTCAGACTTCCAGAGAGGGGAGCATGTCAGTGCGCGCATCCGATTTCAGTTCCAGAGCGATTCGCCCGATGAGTCCTTGATACTTAGTCGTTTTGGCCAAAATTTCTGACTTTTTGAAAATTTCACAAATTTGTGAAAACTTCCACAAAATGAGGTTCTAGTATGTTATAGGGCATCCCAGGAGGGCTTCATATGTGTGGGTAAAATATATATCCCACATGGGGAAAATTGAAAAAAAGTTGAAAAAAAAAATTTTTTGGGACTTAGAAAATTTTTCAACTTGTGTCAGACTTCCAGAGAGGGGAGCATGTCAGTGCGCGCATCGGATTTCAGTTCCAGAGCGATTCCTCCGATGAGTCCTTGATACTTAGTCGTTTTTGGCCAAATTTCTGACTTTTTTGAAAATTTCACAAATTTGTGAAAACTTCCACAAAATGAGGTTCTAGTATGTTATGGGGCATCCCAGGAGGGCTTCATATGTGTGGGTAAAATATATATCCCACAGGTGGAAAATTGAAAAAAAGTTGAAAAAAAAAAATTTTTGGGACTTAGAAAATTTTTCAACTTGTGTCAGACTTCCAGAGAGGGGAGCATGTCAGTGCGCGCATCCGATTTCAGTTCCAGAGCGATTCGCCCGATGAGTCCTTGATACTTAGTCGTTTTGGCCAAAATTTCTGACTTTTTGAAAATTTCACAAATTTGTGAAAACTTCCACAAAATGAGGTTCTAGTATGTTATAGGGCATCCCAGGAGGGCTCCAAATGTGTGGGTAAAATATATATCCCACAGGGGGAAAATTGAAAAAAAGTTGAAAAAAAAATTTTTTTGGACTTAGAAAATTTTTCACACATGTGTCAGACTTCCAGAGAAGGGAGCATGTCTGTGCGCGCATCCGATTTCAGTTCCAGAGCGATTCGCGCGATGAGTCCTTGATACTTAGTCGTTTTTGCCAAAATTTCTGAGTTTTTGAAAATTTCTCAATTTTGTGAAAACTTCCACAAAATGAGGTTCTAGTATGTTAGAGGGCATCCCAGGAGGGCTCCAAAAGTGTGGGTAAAATATATATTCCACAGGTGGAAAATTGAAAAAAAGTTGAAAAAAAAATTTTTTGGGACTTAGAAAATTTTTCAACTTGTGTCAGACTTCCAGAGAGGGGAGCATGTCAGTGCGCGCATCCGATTTCAGTTCCAGAGCGATTCCTCCGATGAGTCCTTGATACTTAGTCGTTTTTGGCCAAATTTCTGACTTTTTTGAAAATTTCACAAATTTGTGAAAACTTCCACAAAATGAGGTTCTAGTATGTTATAGGGCATCCCAGGAGGGCTTCATATGTGTGGGTAAAATATATATCCCACATGGGGAAAATTGAAAAAAAGTTGAAAAAAAAAATTTTTTGGGACTTAGAAAATTTTTCGACTTGTGTCAGACTTCCAGAGAGGGGAGCATGTCAGTGCGCGCATCCGATTTCAGTTCCAGAGCGATTCCTCCGATGAGTCCTTGATACTTAGTTGTTTTTGGCCAAATTTCTGACTTTTTTGAAAATTTCACAAATTTGTGAAAACTTCCACAAAATGAGGTTCTAGTATGTTATAGGGCATCCCAGGAGGGCTTCATATGTGTGGGTAAAATATATATCCCACATGGGGAAAATTGAAAAAAAGTTGAAAAAAAAAATTTTGGGGGACTTAGAAAATTTTTCAACTTGTGTCAGACTTCCAGAGAGGGGAGCATGTCAGTGCGCGCATCCGATTTCAGTTCCAGAGCGATTCGCCCGATGAGTCCTTGATACTTAGTCGTTTTGGCCAAAATTTCTGTCTTTTTGAAAATTTCACAAATTTGTGAAAACTTCCACAAAATGAGGTTCTAGTATGTTAGAGGGCATCCCAGGAGGGCTCCAAAAGTGTGGGTAAAATATATATTCCACAGGTGGAAAATTGAAAAAAAGTTGAAAAAAAAATTTTTTGGGGACTTAGAAAATTTTTCGACTTGTGTCAGACTTCCAGAGAGGGGAGCATGTCAGTGCGCGCATCCGATTTCAGTTCCAGAGCGATTCCTCCGATGAGTCCTTGATACTTAGTCGTTTTGGCCAAAATTTCTGACTTTTTGAAAATTTCACAAATTTGTGAAAACTTCCACAAAATGAGTTTCTAGTATGTTATAGGGCATCCCAGGAGGGCTTCATATGTGTGGGTAAAATATATATCATACAGGTGGAAAATTGAAAAAAAGTTAAAAAAAAAAATTTTTTGGGACTTAGAAAATTTTTCAACTTGTGTCAGACTTCCAGAGAGGGGAGCATGTCAGTGCGCGCATCCGATTTCAGTTCCAGAGCGATTCGCCCGATGAGTCCTTGATACTTAGTCGTTTTGGCCCAAATTTCTGACTTTTTGAAAATTTCACAAATTTGTGAAAACTTCCACAAAATGAGGTTCTAGTATGTTAGAGGGCATCCCAGGAGGGCTCCAAAAGTGTGGGTAAAATATATATTCCACAGGTGGAAAATTGAAAAAAAGTTGAAAAAAAAAATTTTTTGGGACTTAGAAAATTTTTCGACTTGTGTCAGACTTCCAGAGAGGGGAGCATGTCAGTGCGCGCATCCGATTTCAGTTCCAGAGCGATTCGCCCGATGAGTCCTTGATACTTAGTCGTTTTGGCCAAAATTTCTGACTTTTTGAAAATTTCACAAATTTGTGAAAACTTCCACAAAATGAGGTTCTAGTATGTTATAGGGCATCCCAGGAGGGCTTCATATGTGTGGGTAAAATATATATCCCACATGGGGAAAATTGAAAAAAAGTTGAAAAAAAAAATTTTTTGGGACTTAGAAAATTTTTCGACTTGTGTCAGACTTCCAGAGAGGGGAGCATGTCAGTGCGCGCATCCGATTTCAGTTCCAGAGCGATTCGCCCGATGAGTCCTTGATACTTAGTCGTTTTGGCCAAAATTTCTGACTTTTTGAAAATTTCACAAATTTGTGAAAACTTCCACAAAATGAGGTTCTAGTATGTTATAGGGCATCCCAGGAGGGCTTCATATGTGTGGGTAAAATATATATCCCACATGGGGAAAATTGAAAAAAAGTTGAAAAAAAATTTTTTTGGGGACTTAGAAAATTTTTCAACTTGTGTCAGACTTCCAGAGAGGGGAGCATGTCAGTGCGCGCATCCGATTTCAGTTCCAGAGCGATTCCTCCGATGAGTCCTTGATACTTAGTCATTCTTGGCCAAATTTCTGACTTTTTTGAAAATTTCACAAATTTGTGAAAAATTCCACAAAATGAGGTTCTAGTATGTTATGGGGCATCCCAGGAGGGCTTCATATGTGTGGGTAAAATATATATCCCACAGGTGGAAAAGTGAAAAAAAGTTGAAAAAAAAAAATTTTTGGGACTTAGAAAATTTTTCAACTTGTGTCAGACTTCCAGAGAGGGGAGCATGTCAGTGCGCGCATCCAATTTCAGTTCCAGAGCGATTCGCCCGATGAGTCCTTGATACTTAGTCGTTTTGGCCAAAATTTCTGACTTTTTGAAAATTTCACAAATTTGTGAAAACTTCCACAAAATGAGGTTCTAGTATGTTAAAGGGCATCCCAGGAGGGCTTCATATGTGTGGGTAAAATATATATCCCACAGGGGGAAAATTGAAAAAAAGTTGAAAAAAAAAATTTTTTTGGACTTAGAAAATTTTTCAACTTGTGTCAGACTTCCAGAGAGGGGAGCATGTCAGTGCGCGCATCCGATTTCAGTTCCAGAGCGATTCGCCCGATGAGTCCTTGATACTTAGTCGTTTTGGCCAAAATTTCTGACTTTTTGAAAATTTCACAAATTTGTGAAAACTTCCACAAAATGAGGTTCTAGTATGTTAAAGGGCATCCCAGGAGGGCTTCATATGTGTGGGTAAAATATATATCCCACAGGGGGAAAATTGAAAAAAAGTTGAAAAAAAAAATTTTTTGGGACTTAGAAAATTTTTCAACTTGTGTCAGACTTCCAGAGAGGGGAGCATGTCAGTGCGCGCATCCGATTTCAGTTCCAGAGCGATTCGCGCGATGAGTCCTTGATACTTAGTCGTTTTTGCCAAAATTTCTGAGTTTTTGAAAATTTCTCTATTTTGTGAAAACTTCCACAAAATGAGGTTCTAGTATGTTAGAGGGCATCCCAGGAGGGCTCCAAAAGTGTGGGTAAAATATATATTCCACAGGTGGAAAATTGAAAAAAAGTTGAAAAAAAAATTTTTTGGGACTTAGAAAATTTTTCAACTTGTGTCAGACTTCCAGAGAGGGGAGCATGTCAGTGCGCGCATCCGATTTCAGTTCCAGAGCGATTCCTCCGATGAGTCCTTGATACTTAGTTGTTTTTGGCCAAATTTCTGACTTTTTTGAAAATTTCACAAATTTGTGAAAACTTCCACAAATTGAGGTTCTAGTATGTTATAGGGCATCCCAGGAGGGCTTCATATGTGTGGGTAAAATATATATCCCACATGGGGAAAATTGAAAAAAAGTTGAAAAAAAAAATTTTTGGGGACTTAGAAAATTTTTCGACTTGTGTCAGACTTCCAGAGAGGGGAGCATGTCAGTGCGCGCATCCGATTTCAGTTCCAGAGCGATTCCTCCGATGAGTCCTTGATACTTAGTTGTTTTTGGCCAAATTTCTGACTTTTTTGAAAATTTCACAAATTTGTGAAAACTTCCACAAAATGAGGTTCTAGTAAGTTATAGGGCATCCCAGGAGGGCTTCATATGTGTGGGTAAAATATATATCCCACAGGGGGAAAATTGAAAAAAAGTTGAAAAAAATTTTTTTTCGGGACTTAGAAAATTTTTCAACTTGTGTCAGACTTCCAGAGAGGGGAGCATGTCAGTGCACGCATCCGATTTCAGTTCCAGAGCGATTCGCCCGATGAGTCCTTGATACTTAGTCGTTTTGGCCAAAATTTCTGACTTTTTGAAAATTTCACAAATTTGTGAAAACTTCCACAAAATGAGGTTCTAGTATGTTATAGGGCATCCCAGGAGGGCTTCATATGTGTGGGTAAAATATATATCCCACATGGGGAAAATTGAAAAAAAGTTGAAAAAAAAAATTTTTTGGGACTTAGAAAATTTTTCAACTTGTGTCAGACTTCCAGAGAGGGGAGCATGTCAGTGCGCGCATCGGATTTCAGTTCCAGAGCGATTCCTCCGATGAGTCCTTGATACTTAGTCGTTTTTGGCCAAATTTCTGACTTTTTTGAAAATTTCACAAATTTGTGAAAACTTCCACAAAATGAGGTTCTAGTATGTTATGGGGCATCCCAGGAGGGCTTCATATGTGTGGGTAAAATATATATCCCACAGGTGGAAAATTGAAAAAAAGTTGAAAAAAAAAAATTTTTGGGACTTAGAAAATTTTTCAACTTGTGTCAGACTTCCAGAGAGGGGAGCATGTCAGTGCGCGCATCCGATTTCAGTTCCAGAGCGATTCGCCCGATGAGTCCTTGATACTTAGTCGTTTTGGCCAAAATTTCTGACTTTTTGAAAATTTCACAAATTTGTGAAAACTTCCACAAAATGAGGTTCTAGTATGTTATAGGGCATCCCAGGAGGGCTCCAAATGTGTGGGTAAAATATATATCCCACAGGGGGAAAATTGAAAAAAAGTTGAAAAAAAAATTTTTTTGGACTTAGAAAATTTTTCACACATGTGTCAGACTTCCAGAGAAGGGAGCATGTCTGTGCGCGCATCCGATTTCAGTTCCAGAGCGATTCGCGCGATGAGTCCTTGATACTTAGTCGTTTTTGCCAAAATTTCTGAGTTTTTGAAAATTTCTCAATTTTGTGAAAACTTCCACAAAATGAGGTTCTAGTATGTTAGAGGGCATCCCAGGAGGGCTCCAAAAGTGTGGGTAAAATATATATTCCACAGGTGGAAAATTGAAAAAAAGTTGAAAAAAAAATTTTTTGGGACTTAGAAAATTTTTCAACTTGTGTCAGACTTCCAGAGAGGGGAGCATGTCAGTGCGCGCATCCGATTTCAGTTCCAGAGCGATTCCTCCGATGAGTCCTTGATACTTAGTCGTTTTTGGCCAAATTTCTGACTTTTTTGAAAATTTCACAAATTTGTGAAAACTTCCACAAAATGAGGTTCTAGTATGTTATAGGGCATCCCAGGAGGGCTTCATATGTGTGGGTAAAATATATATCCCACATGGGGAAAATTGAAAAAAAGTTGAAAAAAAAAATTTTTTGGGACTTAGAAAATTTTTCGACTTGTGTCAGACTTCCAGAGAGGGGAGCATGTCAGTGCGCGCATCCGATTTCAGTTCCAGAGCGATTCCTCCGATGAGTCCTTGATACTTAGTTGTTTTTGGCCAAATTTCTGACTTTTTTGAAAATTTCACAAATTTGTGAAAACTTCCACAAAATGAGGTTCTAGTATGTTATAGGGCATCCCAGGAGGGCTTCATATGTGTGGGTAAAATATATATCCCACATGGGGAAAATTGAAAAAAAGTTGAAAAAAAAAATTTTTGGGGACTTAGAAAATTTTTCAACTTGTGTCAGACTTCCAGAGAGGGGAGCATGTCAGTGCGCGCATCCGATTTCAGTTCCAGAGCGATTCGCCCGATGAGTCCTTGATACTTAGTCGTTTTGGCCAAAATTTCTGTCTTTTTGAAAATTTCACAAATTTGTGAAAACTTCCACAAAATGAGGTTCTAGTATGTTAGAGGGCATCCCAGGAGGGCTCCAAAAGTGTGGGTAAAATATATATTCCACAGGTGGAAAATTGAAAAAAAGTTGAAAAAAAAATTTTTTGGGGACTTAGAAAATTTTTCGACTTGTGTCAGACTTCCAGAGAGGGGAGCATGTCAGTGCGCGCATCCGATTTCAGTTCCAGAGCGATTCCTCCGATGAGTCCTTGATACTTAGTCGTTTTGGCCAAAATTTCTGACTTTTTGAAAATTTCACAAATTTGTGAAAACTTCCACAAAATGAGTTTCTAGTATGTTATAGGGCATCCCAGGAGGGCTTCATATGTGTGGGTAAAATATATATCATACAGGTGGAAAATTGAAAAAAAGTTAAAAAAAAAAATTTTTTGGGACTTAGAAAATTTTTCAACTTGTGTCAGACTTCCAGAGAGGGGAGCATGTCAGTGCGCGCATCCGATTTCAGTTCCAGAGCGATTCGCCCGATGAGTCCTTGATACTTAGTCGTTTTGGCCCAAATTTCTGACTTTTTGAAAATTTCACAAATTTGTGAAAACTTCCACAAAATGAGGTTCTAGTATGTTAGAGGGCATCCCAGGAGGGCTCCAAAAGTGTGGGTAAAATATATATTCCACAGGTGGAAAATTGAAAAAAAGTTGAAAAAAAAAATTTTTTGGGACTTAGAAAATTTTTCGACTTGTGTCAGACTTCCAGAGAGGGGAGCATGTCAGTGCGCGCATCCGATTTCAGTTCCAGAGCGATTCGCCCGATGAGTCCTTGATACTTAGTCGTTTTGGCCAAAATTTCTGACTTTTTGAAAATTTCACAAATTTGTGAAAACTTCCACAAAATGAGGTTCTAGTATGTTATAGGGCATCCCAGGAGGGCTTCATATGTGTGGGTAAAATATATATCCCACATGGGGAAAATTGAAAAAAAGTTGAAAAAAAAAATTTTTTGGGACTTAGAAAATTTTTCGACTTGTGTCAGACTTCCAGAGAGGGGAGCATGTCAGTGCGCGCATCCGATTTCAGTTCCAGAGCGATTCGCCCGATGAGTCCTTGATACTTAGTCGTTTTGGCCAAAATTTCTGACTTTTTGAAAATTTCACAAATTTGTGAAAACTTCCACAAAATGAGGTTCTAGTATGTTATAGGGCATCCCAGGAGGGCTTCATATGTGTGGGTAAAATATATATCCCACATGGGGAAAATTGAAAAAAAGTTGAAAAAAAAATTTTTTGGGGACTTAGAAAATTTTTCAACTTGTGTCAGACTTCCAGAGAGGGGAGCATGTCAGTGCGCGCATCCGATTTCAGTTCCAGAGCGATTCCTCCGATGAGTCCTTGATACTTAGTCATTTTTGGCCAAATTTCTGACTTTTTTGAAAATTTCACAAATTTGTGAAAAATTCCACAAAATGAGGTTCTAGTATGTTATGGGGCATCCCAGGAGGGCTTCATATGTGTGGGTAAAATATATATCCCACAGGTGGAAAATTGAAAAAAAGTTGAAAAAAAAAAATTTTTGGGACTTAGAAAATTTTTCAACTTGTGTCAGACTTCCAGAGAGGGGAGTATGTCAGTGCGCGCATCCGATTTCAGTTCCAGAGCGATTCGCCCGATGAGTCCTTGATACTTAGTCGTTTTGGCCAAAATTTCTGACTTTTTGAAAATTTCACAAATTTGTGAAAACTTCCACAAAATGAGGTTCCAGTATGTTATAGGGCATCCCAGGAGGGCTCCAAATGTGTGGGTAAAATATATATCCCACAGGGGGAAAATTGAAAAAAAGTTGAAAAAAAAATTTTTTTGGACTTAGAAAATTTTTCACACATGTGTCAGACTTCCAGAGAGGGGAGCATGTCTGTGCGCGCATCCGATTTCAGTTCCAGAGCGATTCGCGCGATGAGTCCTTGATACTTAGTCGTTTTTGCCAAAATTTCTGAGTTTTTGAAAATTTCTCAATTTTGTGAAAACTTCCACAAAATGAGGTTCTAGTATGTTAGAGGGCATCCCAGGAGGGCTCCAAAAGTGTGGGTAAAATATATATTCCACAGGTGGAAAATTGAAAAAAAGTTGAAAAAAAAATTTTTTGGGACTTAGAAAATTTTTCAACTTGTGTCAGACTTCCAGAGAGGGGAGCATGTCAGTGCGCGCATCCGATTTCAGTTCCAGAGCGATTCCTCCGATGAGTCCTTGATACTTAGTCGTTTTTGGCCAAATTTCTGACTTTTTTGAAAATTTCACAAATTTGTGAAAACTTCCACAAAATGAGGTTCTAGTATGTTATAGGGCATCCCAGGAGGGCTTCATATGTGTGGGTAAAATATATATCCCACATGGGGAAAATTGAAAAAAAGTTGAAAAAAAAAATTTTTTGGGACTTAGAAAATTTTTCGACTTGTGTCAGACTTCCAGAGAGGGGAGCATGTCAGTGCGCGCATCCGATTTCAGTTCCAGAGCGATTCCTCCGATGAGTCCTTGATACTTAGTTGTTTTTGGCCAAATTTCTGACTTTTTTGAAAATTTCACAAATTTGTGAAAACTTCCACAAAATGAGGTTCTAGTATGTTATAGGGCATCCCAGGAGGGCTTCATATGTGTGGGTAAAATATATATCCCACAGGGGGAAAATTGAAAAAAAGTTGAAAAAAAAAATTTTTGGGGACTTAGAAAATTTTTCAACTTGTGTCAGACTTCCAGAGAGGGGAGCATGTCAGTGCGCGCATCCGATTTCAGTTCCAGAGCGATTCGCCCGATGAGTCCTTGATACTTAGTCGTTTTGGCCAAAATTTCTGACTTTTTGAAAATTTCACAAATTTGTGAAAACTTCCACAAAATGAGGTTCCAGTATGTTATAGGGCATCCCAGGAGGGCTCCAAATGTGTGGGTAAAATATATATCCCACAGGGGGAAAATTGAAAAAAAGTTGAAAAAAAAATTTTTTTGGACTTAGAAAATTTTTCACACATGTGTCAGACTTCCAAAGAGGGGAGCATGTCTGTGCGCGCATCCGATTTCAGTTCCAGAGCGATTCGCGCGATGAGTCCTTGATACTTAGTCGTTTTTGCCAAAATTTCTGAGTTTTTGAAAATTTCTCAATTTTGTGAAAACTTCCACAAAATGAGGTTCTAGTATGTTAGAGGGCATCCCAGGAGGGCTCCAAAAGTGTGGGTAAAATATATATTCCACAGGTGGAAAATTGAAAAAAAGTTGAAAAAAAAATTTTTTGGGACTTAGAAAATTTTTCAACTTGTGTCAGACTTCCAGAGAGGGGAGCATGTCAGTGCGCGCATCCGATTTCAGTTCCAGAGCGATTCCTCCGATGAGTCCTTGATACTTAGTTGTTTTTGGCCAAATTTCTGACTTTTTTGAAAATTTCACAAATTTGTGAAAACTTCCACAAATTGAGGTTCTAGTATGTTATAGGGCATCCCAGGAGGGCTTCATATGTGTGGGTAAAATATATATCCCACATGGGGAAAATTGAAAAAAAGTTGAAAAAAAAAATTTTTTGGGACTTAGAAAATTTTTCGACTTGTGTCAGACTTCCAGAGAGGGGAGCATGTCAGTGCGCGCATCCGATTTCAGTTCCAGAGCGATTCCTCCGATGAGTCCTTGATACTTAGTCGTTTTTGGCCAAATTTCTGACTTTTTTGAAAATTTCACAAATTTGTGAAAACTTCCACAAAATGAGGTTCTAGTATGTTATAGGGCATCCCAGGAGGGCTTCATATGTGTGGGTAAAATATATATCCCACAGGGGGAAAATTGAAAAAAAGTTGAAAAAAAATTTTTTTCGGGACTTAGAAAATTTTTCAACTTGTGTCAGACTTCCAGAGAGGGGAGCATGTCAGTGCGCGCATCCGATTTCAGTTCCAGAGCGATTCGCCCGATGAGTCCTTGATACTTAGTCGTTTTGGCCAAAATTTCTGACTTTTTGAAAATTTCACAAATTTGTGAAAACTTCCACAAAATGAGGTTCTAGTATGTTATAGGGCATCCCAGGAGGGCTTCATATGTGTGGGTAAAATATATATCCCACATGGGGAAAATTGAAAAAAAGTTGAAAAAAAAAATTTTTTGGGACTTAGAAAATTTTTCAACTTGTGTCAGACTTCCAGAGAGGGGAGCATGTCAGTGCGCGCATCGGATTTCAGTTCCAGAGCGATTCCTCCGATGAGTCCTTGATACTTAGTCGTTTTTGGCCAAATTTCTGACTTTTTTGAAAATTTCACAAATTTGTGAAAACTTCCACAAAATGAGGTTCTAGTATGTTATGGGGCATCCCAGGAGGGCTTCATATGTGTGGGTAAAATATATATCCCACAGGTGGAAGATTGAAAAAAAGTTGAAAAAAAAAAATTTTTGGGACTTAGAAAATTTTTCAACTTGTGTCAGACTTCCAGAGAGGGGAGCATGTCAGTGCGCGCATCCGATTTCAGTTCCAGAGCGATTCGCCCGATGAGTCCTTGATACTTAGTCGTTTTGGCCAAAATTTCTGACTTTTTGAAAATTTCACAAATTTGTGAAAACTTCCACAAAATGAGGTTCTAGTATGTTAGAGGGCATCCCAGGAGGGCTCCAAAAGTGTGGGTAAAATATATATTCCACAGGTGGAAAATTGAAAAAAAGTTGAAAAAAAAATTTTTTTGGACTTAGAAAATTTTTCACACATGTGTCAGACTTCCAGAGAAGGGAGCATGTCTGTGCGCGCATCCGATTTCAGTTCCAGAGCGATTCGCGCGATGAGTCCTTGATACTTAGTCGTTTTTGCCAAAATTTCTGAGTTTTTGAAAATTTCTCAATTTTGTGAAAACTTCCACAAAATGAGGTTCTAGTATGTTAGAGGGCATCCCAGGAGGGCTCCAAAAGTGTGGGTAAAATATATATTCCACAGGTGGAAAATTGAAAAAAAGTTGAAAAAAAAATTTTTTGGGACTTAGAAAATTTTTCAACTTGTGTCAGACTTCCAGAGAGGGGAGCATGTCAGTGCGCGCATCCGATTTCAGTTCCAGAGCGATTCCTCCGATGAGTCCTTGATACTTAGTCGTTTTTGGCCAAATTTCTGACTTTTTTGAAAATTTCACAAATTTGTGAAAACTTCCACAAAATGAGGTTCTAGTATGTTATAGGGCATCCCAGGAGGGCTTCATATGTGTGGGTAAAATATATATCCCACATGGGGAAAATTGAAAAAAAGTTGAAAAAAAAAATTTTTTGGGACTTAGAAAATTTTTCGACTTGTGTCAGACTTCCAGAGAGGGGAGCATGTCAGTGCGCGCATCCGATTTCAGTTCCAGAGCGATTCCTCCGATGAGTCCTTGATACTTAGTTGATTTTGGCCAAATTTCTGACTTTTTTGAAAATTTCACAAATTTGTGAAAACTTCCACAAAATGAGGTTCTAGTATGTTATAGGGCATCCCAGGAGGGCTTCATATGTGTGGGTAAAATATATATCCCACATGGGGAAAATTGAAAAAAAGTTGAAAAAAAAAATTTTTGGGGACTTAGAAAATTTTTCAACTTGTGTCAGACTTCCAGAGAGGGGAGCATGTCAGTCCGCGCATCCGATTTCAGTTCCAGAGCGATTCGCCCGATGAGTCCTTGATACTTAGTCGTTTTGGCCAAAATTTCTGTCTTTTTGAAAATTTCACAAATTTGTGAAAACTTCCACAAAATGAGGTTCTAGTATGTTAGAGGGCATCCCAGGAGGGCTCCAAAAGTGTGGGTAAAATATATATTCCACAGGTGGAAAATTGAAAAAAAGTTGAAAAAAAAATTTTTTGGGGACTTAGAAAATTTTTCGACTTGTGTCAGACTTCCAGAGAGGGGAGCATGTCAGTGCGCGCATCCGATTTCAGTTCCAGAGCGATTCCTCCGATGAGTCCTTGATACTTAGTCGTTTTGGCCAAAATTTCTGACTTTTTGAAAATTTCACAAATTTGTGAAAACTTCCACAAAATGAGTTTCTAGTATGTTATAGGGCATCCCAGGAGGGCTTCATATGTGTGGGTAAAATATATATCATACAGGTGGAAAATTGAAAAAAAGTTAAAAAAAAAAATTTTTTGGGACTTAGAAAATTTTTCAACTTGTGTCAGACTTCCAGAGAGGGGAGCATGTCAGTGCGCGCATCCGATTTCAGTTCCAGAGCGATTCGCCCGATGAGTCCTTGATACTTAGTCGTTTTGGCCCAAATTTCTGACTTTTTGAAAATTTCACAAATTTGTGAAAACTTCCACAAAATGAGGTTCTAGTATGTTAGAGGGCATCCCAGGAGGGCTCCAAAAGTGTGGGTAAAATATATATTCCACAGGTGGAAAATTGAAAAAAAGTTGAAAAAAAAAATTTTTTGGGACTTAGAAAATTTTTCGACTTGTGTCAGACTTCCAGAGAGGGGAGCATGTCAGTGCGCGCATCCGATTTCAGTTCCAGAGCGATTCGCCCGATGAGTCCTTGATACTTAGTCGTTTTGGCCAAAATTTCTGACTTTTTGAAAATTTCACAAATTTGTGAAAACTTCCACAAAATGAGGTTCTAGTATGTTATAGGGCATCCCAGGAGGGCTTCATATGTGTGGGTAAAATATATATCCCACATGGGGAAAATTGAAAAAAAGTTGAAAAAAAAAATTTTTTGGGACTTAGAAAATTTTTCGACTTGTGTCAGACTTCCAGAGAGGGGAGCATGTCAGTGCGCGCATCCGATTTCAGTTCCAGAGCGATTCGCCCGATGAGTCCTTGATAGTTAGTCGTTTTGGCCAAAATTTCTGACTTTTTGAAAATTTCACAAATTTGTGAAAACTTCCACAAAATGAGGTTCTAGTATGTTATAGGGCATCCCAGGAGGGCTTCATATGTGTGGGTAAAATATATATCCCACATGGGGAAAATTGAAAAAAAGTTGAAAAAAAAATTTTTTGGGGACTTAGAAAATTTTTCAACTTGTGTCAGACTTCCAGAGAGGGGAGCATGTCAGTGCGCGCATCCGATTTCAGTTCCAGAGCGATTCCTCCGATGAGTCCTTGATACTTAGTCATTTTTGGCCAAATTTCTGACTTTTTTGAAAATTTCACAAATTTGTGAAAAATTCCACAAAATGAGGTTCTAGTATGTTATGGGGCATCCCAGGAGGGCTTCATATGTGTGGGTAAAATATATATCCCACAGGTGGAAAATTGAAAAAAAGTTGAAAAAAAAAAATTTTTGGGACTTAGAAAATTTTTCAACTTGTGTCAGACTTCCAGAGAGGGGAGCATGTCAGTGCGCGCATCCGATTTCAGTTCCAGAGCGATTCGCCCGATGAGTCCTTGATACTTAGTCGTTTTGGCCAAAATTTCTGACTTTTTGAAAATTTCACAAATTTGTGAAAACTTCCACAAAATGAGGTTCTAGTATGTTATAGGGCATCCCAGGAGGGCTCCAAATGTGTGGGTAAAATATATATCCCACAGGGGGAAAATTGAAAAAAAGTTGAAAAAAAAATTTTTTTGGACTTAGAAAATTTTTCACACATGTGTCAGACTTCCAGAGAAGGGAGCATGTCTGTGCGCGCATCCGATTTCAGTTCTAGAGCGATTCGCGCGATGAGTCCTTGATACTTAGTCGTTTTTGCCAAAATTTCTGAGTTTTTGAAAATTTCTCAATTTTGTGAAAACTTCCACAAAATGAGGTTCTAGTATGTTAGAGGGCATCCCAGGAGGGCTCCAAAAGTGTGGGTAAAATATATATTCCACAGGTGGAAAATTGAAAAAAAGTTGAAAAAAAAATTTTTTGGGACTTAGAAAATTTTTCAACTTGTGTCAGACTTCCAGAGAGGGGAGCATGTCAGTGCGCGCATCCGATTTCAGTTCCAGAGCGATTCCTCCGATGAGTCCTTGATACTTAGTCGTTTTTGGCCAAATTTCTGACTTTTTTGAAAATTTCACAAATTTGTGAAAACTTCCACAAAATGAGGTTCTAGTATGTTATAGGGCATCCCAGGAGGGCTTCATATGTGTGGGTAAAATATATATCCCACATGGGGAAAATTGAAAAAAAGTTGAAAAAAAAAATTTTTTGGGACTTAGAAAATTTTTCGACTTGTGTCAGACTTCCAGAGAGGGGAGCATGTCAGTGCGCGCATCCGATTTCAGTTCCAGAGCGATTCCTCCGATGAGTCCTTGATACTTAGTTGATTTTGGCCAAATTTCTGACTTTTTTGAAAATTTCACAAATTTGTGAAAACTTCCACAAAATGAGGTTCTAGTATGTTATAGGGCATCCCAGGAGGGCTTCATATGTGTGGGTAAAATATATATCCCACATGGGGAAAATTGAAAAAAAGTTGAAAAAAAAAATTTTTGGGTACTTAGAAAATTTTTCAACTTGTGTCAGACTTCCAGAGAGGGGAGCATGTCAGTCCGCGCATCCGATTTCAGTTCCAGAGCGATTCGCCCGATGAGTCCTTGATACTTAGTCGTTTTGGCCAAAATTTCTGTCTTTTTGAAAATTTCACAAATTTGTGAAAACTTCCACAAAATGAGGTTCTAGTATGTTAGAGGGCATCCCAGGAGGGCTCCAAAAGTGTGGGTAAAATATATATTCCACAGGTGGAAAATTGAAAAAAAGTTGAAAAAAAAATTTTTGGGGGACTTAGAAAATTTTTCGACTTGTGTCAGACTTCCAGAGAGGGGAGCATGTCAGTGCGCGCATCCGATTTCAGTTCCAGAGCGATTCCTCCGATGAGTCCTTGATACTTAGTCGTTTTGGCCAAAATTTCTGACTTTTTGAAAATTTCACAAATTTGTGAAAACTTCCACAAAATGAGTTTCTAGTATGTTATAGGGCATCCCAGGAGGGCTTCATATGTGTGGGTAAAATATATATCATACAGGTGGAAAATTGAAAAAAAGTTAAAAAAAAAAATTTTTTGGGACTTAGAAAATTTTTCAACTTGTGTCAGACTTCCAGAGAGGGGAGCATGTCAGTGCGCGCATCCGATTTCAGTTCCAGAGCGATTCGCCCGATGAGTCCTTGATACTTAGTCGTTTTGGCCCAAATTTCTGACTTTTTGAAAATTTCACAAATTTGTGAAAACTTCCACAAAATGAGGTTCTAGTATGTTAGAGGGCATCCCAGGAGGGCTCCAAAAGTGTGGGTAAAATATATATTCCACAGGTGGAAAATTGAAAAAAAGTTGAAAAAAAAAATTTTTTGGGACTTAGAAAATTTTTCGACTTGTGTCAGACTTCCAGAGAGGGGAGCATGTCAGTGCGCGCATCCGATTTCAGTTCCAGAGCGATTCGCCCGATGAGTCCTTGATACTTAGTCGTTTTGGCCAAAATTTCTGACTTTTTGAAAATTTCACAAATTTGTGAAAACTTCCACAAAATGAGGTTCTAGTATGTTATAGGGCATCCCAGGAGGGCTTCATATGTGTGGGTAAAATATATATCCCACATGGGGAAAATTGAAAAAAAGTTGAAAAAAAAAATTTTTTGGGACTTAGAAAATTTTTCGACTTGTGTCAGACTTCCAGAGAGGGGAGCATGTCAGTGCGCGCATCCGATTTCAGTTCCAGAGCGATTCACCCGATGAGTCCTTGATACTTAGTCGTTTTGGCCAAAATTTCTGACTTTTTGAAAATTTCACAAATTTGTGAAAACTTCCACAAAATGAGGTTCTAGTATGTTATAGGGCATCCCAGGAGGGCTTCATATGTGTGGGTAAAATATATATCCCACATGGGGAAAATTGAAAAAAAGTTGAAAAAAAAATTTTTTGGGGACTTAGAAAATTTTTCAACTTGTGTCAGACTTCCAGAGAGGGGAGCATGTCAGTGCGCGCATCCGATTTCAGTTCCAGAGCGATTCCTCCGATGAGTCCTTGATACTTAGTCATTTTTGGCCAAATTTCTGACTTTTTTGAAAATTTCACAAATTTGTGAAAAATTCCACAAAATGAGGTTCTAGTATGTTATGGGGCATCCCAGGAGGGCTTCATATGTGTGGGTAAAATATATATCCCACAGGTGGAAAATTGAAAAAAAGTTGAAAAAAAAAAATTTTTGGGACTTAGAAAATTTTTCAACTTGTGTCAGACTTCCAGAGAGGGGAGCATGTCAGTGCGTGCATCCGATTTCAGTTCCAGAGCGATTCGCCCGATGAGTCCTTGATACTTAGTCGTTTTGGCCAAAATTTCTGACTTTTTGAAAATTTCACAAATTTGTGAAAACTTCCACAAAATGAGGTTCTAGTATGTTAAAGGGCATCCCAGGAGGGCTTCATATGTGTGGGTAAAATATATATCCCACAGGGGGAAAATTGAAAAAAAGTTGAAAAAAAAAATTTTTTGGGACTTAGAAAATTTTTCAACTTGTGTCAGACTTCCAGAGAGGGGAGTATGTCAGTGTGCGCATCCGATTTCAGTTCCAGAGCGATTCGCCCGATGAGTCCTTGATACTTAGTCGTTTTGGCCAAAATTTCTGACTTTTTGAAAATTTCACAAATTTGTGAAAACTTCCACAAAATGAGGTTCCAGTATGTTATAGGGCATCCCAGGAGGGCTCCAAATGTGTGGGTAAAATATATATCCCACAGGGGGAAAATTGAAAAAAAGTTGAAAAAAAAATTTTTTTGGACTTAGAAAATTTTTCACACATGTGTCAGACTTCCAGAGAGGGGAGCATGTCTGTGCGTGCATCCGATTTCAGTTCCAGAGCGATTCGCGCGATGAGTCCTTGATACTTAGTCGTTTTTGCCAAAATTTCTGAGTTTTTGAAAATTTCTCAATTTTGTGAAAACTTCCACAAAATGAGGTTCTAGTATGTTAGAGGGCATCCCAGGAGGGCTCCAAAAGTGTGGGTAAAATATATATTCCACAGGTGGAAAATTGAAAAAAAGTTGAAAAAAAAATTTTTTGGGACTTAGAAAATTTTTCAACTTGTGTCAGACTTCCAGAGAGGGGAGCATGTCAGTGCGCGCATCCGATTTCAGTTCCAGAGCGATTCCTCCGATGAGTCCTTGATACTTAGTCGTTTTTGGCCAAATTTCTGACTTTTTTGAAAATTTCACAAATTTGTGAAAACTTCCACAAAATGAGGTTCTAGTATGTTATAGGGCATCCCAGGAGGGCTTCATATGTGTGGGTAAAATATATATCCCACATGGGGAAAATTGAAAAAAAGTTGAAAAAAAAAATTTTTTGGGACTTAGAAAATTTTTCGACTTGTGTCAGACTTCCAGAGAGGGGAGCATGTCAGTGCGCGCATCCGATTTCAGTTCCAGAGCGATTCCTCCGATGAGTCCTTGATACTTAGTCGTTTTGGCCAAAATTTCTGTCTTTTTGAAAATTTCACAAATTTGTGAAAACTTCCACTAAATGAGGTTCTAGTATGTTAGAGGGCATCCCAGGAGGGCTCCAAAAGTGTGGGTAAAATATATATTCCACAGGTGGAAAATTGAAAAAAAGTTGAAAAAAAATTTTTTTTGGGACTTAGAAAATTTTTCAACTTGTGTCAGACTTCCAGAGAGGGGAGCATGTCAGTGCGCGCATCCGATTTCAGTTCCAGAGCGATTCCTCCGATGAGTCCTTGATACTTAGTCGTTTTTGGCCAAATTTCTGACTTTTTTGAAAATTTCACAAATTTGTGAAAAATTCCACAAAATGAGGTTCTAGTATGTTATGGGGCATCCCAGGAGTGCTTCATATGTGTGGGTAAAATATATATCCCACAGGTGGAAAATTGAAAAAAAGTTGAAAAAAAAAAATTTTGGGGACTTAGAAAATTTTTCAACTTGTGTCAGACTTCCAGAGAGGGGAGCATGTCAGTGCGCGCATCCGATTTCAGTTCCAGAGCGATTCGCCCGATGAGTCCTTGATACTTAGTCGTTTTGGCCAAAATTTCTGACTTTTTGAAAATTTCACAAATTTGTGAAAACTTCCACAAAATGAGGTTCTAGTATGTTATAGGGCATCCCAGGAGGGCTTCATATGTGTGGGTAAAATATATATCCCACATGGGGAAAATTGAAAAAAAGTTGAAAAAAAAATTTTTTGGGGACTTAGAAAATTTTTCAACTTGTGTCAGACTTCCAGAGAGGGGAGCATGTCAGTGCGCGCATCCGATTTCAGTTCCAGAGCGATTCCTCCGATGAGTCCTTGATACTTAGTCGTTTTTGGCCAAATTTCTGACTTTTTTGAAAATTTCACAAATTTGTGAAAAATTCCACAAAATGAGGTTCTAGTATGTTATGGGGCATCCCAGGAGGGCTTCATATGTGTGGGTAAAATATATATCCCACAGGTGGAAAATTGAAAAAAAGTTGAAAAAAAAAAATTTTTGGGACTTAGAAAATTTTTCAACTTGTGTCAGACTTCCAGAGAGGGGAGCATGTCAGTGCGCGCATCCGATTTCAGTTCCAGAGCGATTCGCCCGATGAGTCCTTGATACTTAGTCGTTTTGGCCAAAATTTCTGACTTTTTGAAAATTTCACAAATTTGTGAAAACTTCCACAAAATGAGGTTCTAGTATGTTAAAGGGCATCCCAGGAGGGCTTCATATGTGTGGGTAAAATATATATCCCACAGGGGGAAAATTGAAAAAAAGTTGAAAAAAAAAATTTTTTGGGACTTAGAAAATTTTTCAACTTGTGTCAGACTTCCAGAGAGGGGAGCATGTCAGTGCGCGCATCCGATTTCAGTTCCAGAGCGATTCGCCCGATGAGTCCTTGATACTTAGTCGTTTTGGCCAAAATTTCTGACTTTTTGAAAATTTCACAAATTTGTGAAAACTTCCACAAAATGAGGTTCCAGTATGTTATAGGGCATCCCAGGAGGGCTCCAAATGTGTGGGTAAAATATATATCCCACAGGGGGAAAATTGAAAAAAAGTTGAAAAAAAAATTTTTTTGGACTTAGAAAATTTTTCACACATGTGTCAGACTTCCAAAGAGGGGAGCATGTCTGTGCGCGCATCCGATTTCAGTTCCAGAGCGATTCGCGCGATGAGTCCTTGATACTTAGTCGTTTTTGCCAAAATTTCTGAGTTTTTGAAAATTTCTCAATTTTGTGAAAACTTCCACAAAATGAGGTTCTAGTATGTTAGAGGGCATCCCAGGAGGGCTCCAAAAGTGTGGGTAAAATATATATTCCACAGGTGGAAAATTGAAAAAAAGTTGAAAAAAAAATTTTTTGGGACTTAGAAAATTTTTCAACTTGTGTCAGACTTCCAGAGAGGGGAGCATGTCTGTGCGCGCATCCGATTTCAGTTCCAGAGCGATTCCTCCGATGAGTCCTTGATACTTAGTTGTTTTTGGCCAAATTTCTGACTTTTTTGAAAATTTCACAAATTTGTGAAAACTTCCACAAATTGAGGTTCTAGTATGTTATAGGGCATCCCAGGAGGGCTTCATATGTGTGGGTAAAATATATATCCCACATGGGGAAAATTGAAAAAAAGTTGAAAAAAAAAATTTTTGGGGACTTAGAAAATTTTTCGACTTGTGTCAGACTTCCAGAGAGGGGAGCATGTCAGTGCGCGCATCCGATTTCAGTTCCAGAGCGATTCCTCCGATGAGTCCTTGATACTTAGTTGTTTTTGGCCAAATTTCTGACTTTTTTGAAAATTTCACAAATTTGTGAAAACTTCCACAAAATGAGGTTCTAGTATGTTATAGGGCATCCCAGGAGGGCTTCATATGTGTGGGTAAAATATATATCCCACAGGGGGAAAATTGAAAAAAAGTTGAAAAAAAATTTTTTTCGGGACTTAGAAAATTTTTCAACTTGTGTCAGACTTCCAGAGAGGGGAGCATGTCAGTGCGCGCATCCGATTTCAGTTCCAGAGCGATTCGCCCGATGAGTCCTTGATACTTAGTCGTTTTGGCCAAAATTTCTGACTTTTTGAAAATTTCACAAATTTGTGAAAACTTCCACAAATTGAGGTTCTAGTATGTTATAGGGCATCCCAGGAGGGCTTCATATGTGTGGGTAAAATATATATCCCACAGGTGGAAAATTGAAAAAAAGTTGAAAAAAAAAATTTTTTGGGACTTAGAAAATTTTTCAACTTGTGTCAGACTTCCAGAGAGGGGAGCATGTCAGTGCGCGCATCCGATTTAAGTTCCAGAGCGATTCGCCCGATGAGTCCTTGATACTTAGTCGTTTTGGCCAAAATTTCTGACTTTTTGAAAATTTCACAAATTTGTGAAAACTTCCACAAAATGAGGTTCTAGTATGTTATAGGGCATCCCAGGAGGGCTTCATATGTGTGGGTAAAATATATATCCCACAGGGGGAAAATTGAAAAAAAGTTGAAAAAAATTTTTTTTCGGGACTTAGAAAATTTTTCAACTTGTGTCAGACTTCCAGAGAGGGGAGCATGTCAGTGCGCGCATCCGATTTCAGTTCCAGAGCGATTCGCCCGATGAGTCCTTGATACTTAGTCGTTTTGGCCAAAATTTCTGACTTTTTGAAAATTTCACAAATTTGTGAAAACTTCCACAAATTGAGGTTCTAGTATGTTATAGGGCATCCCAGGAGGGCTTCATATGTGTGGGTAAAATATATATCCCACAGGTGGAAAATTGAAAAAAAGTTGAAAAAAAAAATTTTTTGGGACTTAGAAAATTTTTCAACTTGTGTCAGACTTCCAGAGAGGGGAGCATGTCAGTGCGCGCATCCGATTTAAGTTCCAGAGCGATTCGCCCGATGAGTCCTTGATACTTAGTCGTTTTGGCCAAAATTTCTGACTTTTTGAAAATTTCACAAATTTGTGAAAACTTCCACAAAATGAGGTTCTAGTATGTTATAGGGCATCCCAGGAGGGCTTCATATGTGTGGGTAAAATATATATCCCACATGGGGAAAATTGAAAAAAAGTTGAAAAAAAAAATTTTTGGGGACTTAGAAAATTTTTCAACTTGTGTCAGACTTCCAGAGAGGGGAGCATGTCAGTGCGCGCATCGGATTTCAGTTCCAGAGCGATTCCTCCGATGAGTCCTTGATACTTAGTCGTTTTGGCCAAAATTTCTGACTTTTTGAAAATTTCACAAATTTGTGAAAACTTCCACAAAATGAGGTTCTAGTATGTTATAGGGCATCCCAGGAGGGCTCCAAATGTGTGGGTAAAATATATATCCCACAGGGGGAAAATTGAAAAAAAGTTGAAAAAAAAATTTTTTTGGACTTAGAAAATTTTTCACACATGTGTCAGACTTCCAGAGAAGGGAGCATGTCTGTGCGTGCATCCGATTTCAGTTCCAGAGCGATTCGCGCGATGAGTCCTTGATACTTAGTCGTTTTTGCCAAAATTTCTGAGTTTTTGAAAATTTCTCAATTTTGTGAAAACTTCCACAAAATGAGGTTCTAGTATGTTAGAGGGCATCCCAGGAGGGCTCCAAAAGTGTGGGTAAAATATATATTCCACAGGTGGAAAATTGAAAAAAAGTTGAAAAAAAAATTTTTTGAGACTTAGAAAATTTTTCAACTTGTGTCAGACTTCCAGAGAGGGGAGCATGTCAGTGCGCGCATCCGATTTCAGTTCCAGAGCGATTCCTCCGATGAGTCCTTGATACTTAGTCGTTTTTGGCCAAATTTCTGACTTTTTTGAAAATTTCACAAATTTGTGAAAACTTCCACAAAATGAGGTTCTAGTATGTTATAGGGCATCCCAGGAGGGCTTCATATGTGTGGGTAAAATATATATCCCACATGGGGAAAATTGAAAAAAAGTTGAAAAAAAAAATTTTTTGGGACTTAGAAAATTTTTCGACTTGTGTCAGACTTCCAGAGAGGGGAGCATGTCAGTGCGCGCATCCGATTTCAGTTCCTGAGCGATTCCTCCGATGAGTCCTTGATACTTAGTTGTTTTTGGCCAAATTTCTGACTTTTTTGAAAATTTCACAAATTTGTGAAAACTTCCACAAAATGAGGTTCTAGTATGTTATAGGGCATCCCAGGAGGGCTTCATATGTGTGGGTAAAATATATATCCCACATGGGGAAAATTGAAAAAAAGTTGAAAAAAAAAATTTTTGGGGACTTAGAAAATTTTTCAACTTGTGTCAGACTTCCAGAGAGGGGAGCATGTCAGTGCGCGCATCCGATTTCAGTTCCAGAGCGATTCCTCCGATGAGTCCTTGATACTTAGTCGTTTTGGCCAAAATTTCTGACTTTTTGAAAATTTCACAAATTTGTGAAAACTTCCACAAAATGAGTTTCTAGTATGTTATAGGGCATCCCAGGAGGGCTTCATATGTGTGGGTAAAATATATATCATACAGGTGGAAAATTGAAAAAAAGTTAAAAAAAAAAATTTTTTGGGACTTAGAAAATTTTTCAACTTGTGTCAGACTTCCAGAGAGGGGAGCATGTCAGTGCGCGCATCCGATTTCAGTTCCAGAGCGATTCGCCCGATGAGTCCTTGATACTTAGTCGTTTTGGCCCAAATTTCTGACTTTTTGAAAATTTCACAAATTTGTGAAAACTTCCACAAAATGAGGTTCTAGTATGTTAGAGGGCATCCCAGGAGGGCTCCAAAAGTGTGGGTAAAATATATATTCCACAGGTGGAAAATTGAAAAAAAGTTGAAAAAAAAAATTTTTTGGGACTTAGAAAATTTTTCGACTTGTGTCAGACTTCCAGAGAGGGGAGCATGTCAGTGCGCGCATCCGATTTCAGTTCCAGAGCGATTCGCCCGATGAGTCCTTGATACTTAGTCGTTTTGGCCAAAATTTCTGACTTTTTGAAAATTTCACAAATTTGTGAAAACTTCCACAAAATGAGGTTCCAGTATGTTATAGGGCATCCCAGGAGGGCTCCAAATGTGTGGGTAAAATATATATCCCACAGGGGGAAAATTGAAAAAAAGTTGAAAAAAAAATTTTTTTCGACTTAGAAAATTTTTCACACATGTGTCAGACTTCCAGAGAGGGGAGCATGTCTGTGCGCGCATCCGATTTCAGTTCCAGAGCGATTCGCGCGATGAGTCCTTGATACTTAGTCGTTTTTGCCAAAATTTCTGAGTTTTTGAAAATTTCTCAATTTTGTGAAAACTTCCACAAAATGAGGTTCTAGTATGTTAGAGGGCATCCCAGGAGGGCTCCAAAAGTGTGGGTAAAATATATATTCCACAGGTGGAAAATTGAAAAAAAGTTGAAAAAAAAATTTTTTGGGACTTAGAAAATTTTGCAACTTGTGTCAGACTTCCAGAGAGGGGAGCATGTCAGTGCGCGCATCCGATTTCAGTTCCAGAGCGATTCCTCCGATGAGTCCTTGATACTTAGTCGTTTTTGGCCAAATTTCTGACTTTTTTGAAAATTTCACAAATTTGTGAAAACTTCCACAAAATGAGGTTCTAGTATGTTATAGGGCATCCCAGGAGGGCTTCATATGTGTGGGTAAAATATATATCCCACATGGGGAAAATTGAAAAAAAGTTGAAAAAAAAAATTTTTTGGGACTTAGAAAATTTTTCGACTTGTGTCAGACTTCCAGAGAGGGGAGCATGTCAGTGCGCGCATCCGATTTCAGTTCCAGAGCGATTCCTCCGATGAGTCCTTGATACTTAGTTGTTTTTGGCCAAATTTCTGACTTTTTTGAAAATTTCACAAATTTGTGAAAACTTCCACAAAATGAGGTTCTAGTATGTTATAGGGCATCCCAGGAGGGCTTCATATGTGTGGGTAAAATATATATCCCACATGGGGAAAATTGAAAAAAAGTTGAAAAAAAAAATTTTTGGGGACTTAGAAAATTTTTCAACTTGTGTCAGACTTCCAGAGAGGGGAGCATGTCAGTGCGCGCATCCGATTTCAGTTCCAGAGCGATTCCTCCGATGAGTCCTTGATACTTAGTCGTTTTTGGCCAAATTTCTGACTTTTTTGAAAATTTCACAAATTTGTGAAAAATTCCACAAAATGAGGTTCTAGTATGTTATGGGGCATCCCAGGAGGGCTTCATATGTGTGGGTAAAATATATATCCCACAGGTGGAAAATTGAAAAAAAGTTGAAAAAAAAAAATTTTGGGGACTTAGAAAATTTTTCAACTTGTGTCAGACTTCCAGAGAGGGGAGCATGTCAGTGCGCGCATCCGATTTCAGTTCCAGAGCGATTCGCCCGATGAGTCCTTGATACTTAGTCGTTTTGGCCAAAATTTCTGACTTTTTGAAAATTTCACAAATTTGTGAAAACTTCCACAAAATGAGGTTCTAGTATGTTAAAGGGCATCCCAGGAGGGCTTCATATGTGTGGGTAAAATATATATCCCACAGGGGGAAAATTGAAAAAAAGTTGAAAAAAAAAATTTTTTGGGACTTAGAAAATTTTTCAACTTGTGTCAGACTTCCAGAGAGGGGAGCATGTCAGTGCGCGCATCCGATTTCAGTTCCAGAGCGATTCGCCCGATGAGTCCTTGATACTTAGTCGTTTTGGCCAAAATTTCTGACTTTTTGAAAATTTCACAAATTTGTGAAAACTTCCACAAAATGAGGTTCCAGTATGTTATAGGGCATCCCAGGAGGGCTCCAAATGTGTGGGTAAAATATATATCCCACAGGGGGAAAATTGAAAAAAAGTTGAAAAAAAAATTTTTTTGGACTTAGAAAATTTTTCACACATGTGTCAGACTTCCAGAGAAGGGAGCATGTCTGTGCGCGCATCCGATTTCAGTTCCAGAGCGATTCGCGCGATGAGTCCTTGATACTTAGTCGTTTTTGCCAAAATTTCTGAGTTTTTGAAAATTTCTCAATTTTGTGAAAACTTCCACAAAATGAGGTTCTAGTATGTTAGAGGGCATCCCAGGAGGGCTCCAAAAGTGTGGGTAAAATATATATTCCACAGGTGGAAAATTGAAAAAAAGTTGAAAAAAAATTTTTTTGGGACTTAGAAAATTTTTCAACTTGTGTCAGACTTCCAGAGAGGGGAGCATGTCAGTGCGCGCATCCGATTTCAGTTCCAGAGCGATTCCTCCGATGAGTCCTTGATACTTAGTCGTTTTTGGCCAAATTTCTGACTTTTTTGAAAATTTCACAAATTTGTGAAAACTTCCACAAAATGAGGTTCTAGTATGTTATAGGGCATCCCAGGAGGGCTTCATATGTGTGGGTAAAATATATATCCCACATGGGGAAAATTGAAAAAAAGTTGAAAAAAAAAATTTTTTGGGACTTAGAAAATTTTTCGACTTGTGTCAGACTTCCAGAGAGGGGAGCATGTCAGTGCGCGCATCCGATTTCAGTTCCAGAGCGATTCCTCCGATGAGTCCTTGATACTTAGTTGTTTTTGGCCAAATTTCTGACTTTTTTGAAAATTTCACAAATTTGTGAAAACTTCCACAAAATGAGGTTCTAGTATGTTATAGGGCATCCCAGGAGGGCTTCATATGTGTGGGTAAAATATATATCCCACATGGGGAAAATTGAAAAAAAGTTGAAAAAAAAAATTTTTGGGGACTTAGAAAATTTTTCAACTTGTGTCAGACTTCCAGAGAGGGGAGCATGTCAGTGCGCGCATCCGATTTCAGTTCCAGAGCGATTCGCCCGATGAGTCCTTGATACTTAGTCGTTTTGGCCAAAATTTCTGTCTTTTTGAAAATTTCACAAATTTGTGAAAACTTCCACAAAATGAGGTTCTAGTATGTTAGAGGGCATCCCAGGAGGGCTCCAAAAGTGTGGGTAAAATATATATTCCACAGGTGGAAAATTGAAAAAAAGTTGAAAAAAAAATATTTTGGGGACTTAGAAAATTTTTCGACTTGTGTCAGACTTCCAGAGAGGGGAGCATGTCAGTGCGCGCATCCGATTTCAGTTCCAGAGCGATTCCTCCGATGAGTCCTTGATACTTAGTCGTTTTGGCCAAAATTTCTGACTTTTTGAAATTTTCACAAATTTGTGAAAACTTCCACAAAATGAGTTTCTAGTATGTTATAGGGCATCCCAGGAGGGCTTCATATGTGTGGGTAAAATATATATCCCACAGGTGGAAAATTGAAAAAAAGTTAAAAAAAAAAATTTTTTGGGACTTAGAAAATTTTTCAACTTGTGTCAGACTTCCAGAGAGGGGAGCATGTCAGTGCGCGCATCCGATTTCAGTTCCAGAGCGATTCGCCCGATGAGTCCTTGATACTTAGTCGTTTTGGCCCAAATTTCTGACTTTTTGAAAATTTCACAAATTTGTGAAAACTTCCACAAAATGAGGTTCTAGTATGTTAGAGGGCATCCCAGGAGGGCTCCAAAAGTGTGGGTAAAATATATATTCCACAGGTGGAAAATTGAAAAAAAGTTGAAAAAAAAAATTTTTTGGGACTTAGAAAATTTTTCGACTTGTGTCAGACTTCCAGAGAGGGGAGCATGTCAGTGCGCGCATCCGATTTCAGTTCCAGAGCGATTCGCCCGATGAGTCCTTGATACTTAGTCGTTTTGGCCAAAATTTCTGACTTTTTGAAAATTTCACAAATTTGTGAAAACTTCCACAAAATGAGGTTCCAGTATGTTATAGGGCATCCCAGGAGGGCTCCAAATGTGTGGGTAAAATATATATCCCACAGGGGGAAAATTGAAAAAAAGTTGAAAAAAAAATTTTTTTGGACTTAGAAAATTTTTCACACATGTGTCAGACTTCCAGAGAGGGGAGCATGTCTGTGCGCGCATCCGATTTCAGTTCCAGAGCGATTCGCGCGATGAGTCCTTGATAATTAGTCGTTTTTGCCAAAATTTCTGAGTTTTTGAAAATTTCTCAATTTTGTGAAAACTTCCACAAAATGAGGTTCTAGTATGTTAGAGGGCATCCCAGGAGGGCTCCAAAAGTGTGGGTAAAATATATATTCCACAGGTGGAAAATTGAAAAATAGTTGAAAAAAAAATTTTTGGGGACTTAGAAAATTTTTCAACTTGTGTCAGACTTCCAGAGAGGGGAGCATGTCAGTGCGCGCATCCGATTTCAGTTCCAGAGCGATTCCTCCGATGAGTCCTTGATACTTAGTCGTTTTTGGCCAAATTTCTGACTTTTTTGAAAATTTCACAAATTTGTGAAAACTTCCACAAAATGAGGTTCTAGTATGTTATAGGGCATCCCAGGAGGGCTTCATATGTGTGGGTAAAATATATATCCCACATGGGGAAAATTGAAAAAAAGTTGAAAAAAAAAATTTTTTGGGACTTAGAAAATTTTTCGACTTGTGTCAGACTTCCAGAGAGGGGAGCATGTCAGTGCGCGCATCCGATTTCAGTTCCAGAGCGATTCCTCCGATGAGTCCTTGATACTTAGTTGTTTTTGGCCAAATTTCTGACTTTTTTGAAAATTTCACAAATTTGTGAAAACTTCCACAAAATGAGGTTCTAGTATGTTATAGGGCATCCCAGGAGGGCTTCATATGTGTGGGTAAAATATATATCCCACATGGGGAAAATTGAAAAAAAGTTGAAAAAAAAATTTTTGGGGACTTAGAAAATTTTTCAACTTGTGTCAGACTTCCAGAGAGGGGAGCATGTCAGTGCGCGCATCCGATTTCAGTTCCAGAGCGATTCGCCCGATGAGTCCTTGATACTTAGTCGTTTTGGCCAAAATTTCTGTCTTTTTGAAAATTTCACAAATTTGTGAAAACTTCCACAAAATGAGGTTCTAGTATGTTAGAGGGCATCCCAGGAGGGCTCCAAAAGTGTGGGTAAAATATATATTCCACAGGTGGAAAATTGAAAAAAAGTTGAAAAAAAAATTTTTTGGGGACTTAGAAAATTTTTCGACTTGTGTCAGACTTCCAGAGAGGGGAGCATGTCAGTGCGCGCATCCGATTTCAGTTCCAGAGCGATTCCTCCGATGAGTCCTTGATACTTAGTCGTTTTGGCCAAAATTTCTGACTTTTTGAAAATTTCACAAATTTGTGAAAACTTCCACAAAATGAGGTTCTAGTATGTTATAGGGCATCCCAGGAGGGCTTCATATGTGTGGGTAAAATATATATCCCACAGGTGGAAAATTGAAAAAAAGTTGAAAAAAAAAATTTTTTGGGACTTAGAAAATTTTTCAACTTGTGTCAGACTTCCAGAGAGGGGAGCATGTCAGTGCGCGCATCCGATTTCAGTTCCAGAGCGATTCGCCCGATGAGTCCTTGATACTTAGTCGTTTTGGCCAAAATTTCTGACTTTTTGAAAATTTCACAAATTTGTGAAAACTTCCACAAAATGAGGTTCTAGTATGTTAAAGGGCATCCCAGGAGGGCTTCATATGTGTGGGTAAAATATATATCCCACAGGGGGAAAATTGAAAAAAAGTTGAAAAAAAAATTTTTTTGGGACTTAGAAAATTTTTCAACTTGTGTCAGACTTCCAGAGAGGGGAGCATGTCAGTGCGCGCATCCGATTTCAGTTCCAGAGCGATTCGCCCGATGAGTCCTTGATACTTAGTCGTTTTGGCCAAAATTTCTGACTTTTTGAAAATTTCACAAATTTGTGAAAACTTCCAAAAAATGAGGTTCCAGTATGTTATAGGGCATCCCAGGAGGGCTCCAAATGTGTGGGTAAAATATATATCCCACAGGGGGAAAATTGAAAAAAAGTTGAAAAAAAAATTTTTTTGGACTTAGAAAATTTTTCACACATGTGTCAGACTTCCAGAGAGGGGAGCATGTCTGTGCGCGCATCCGATTTCAGTTCCAGAGCGATTCGCGCGATGAGTCCTTGATACTTAGTCGTTTTTGCCAAAATTTCTGAGTTTTTGAAAATTTCTCAATTTTGTGAAAACTTCCACAAAATGAGGTTCTAGTATGTTAGAGGGCATCCCAGGAGGGCTCCAAAAGTGTGGGTAAAATATATATTCCACAGGTGGAAAATTGAAAAAAAGTTGAAAAAAAAATTTTTTGGGACTTAGAAAATTTTTCGACTTGTGTCAGACTTCCAGAGAGGGGAGCATGTCAGTGCGCGCATCCGATTTCAGTTCCAGAGCGATTCGCCCGATGAGTCCTTGATACTTAGTCGTTTTTGGCCAAATTTCTGACTTTTTTGAAAATTTCACAAATTTGTGAAAACTTCCACAAAATGAGGTTCTAGTATGCTATAGGGCATCCCAGGAGGGCTTCATATGTGTGGGTAAAATATATATCCCACATGGGGAAAATTGAAAAAAAGTTGAAAAAAAAAATTTTTTGGGACTTAGAAAATTTTTCGACTTGTGTCAGACTTCCAGAGAGGGGAGCATGTCAGTGCGCGCATCCGATTTCAGTTCCAGAGCGATTCCTCCGATGAGTCCTTGATACTTAGTTGTTTTTGGCCAAATTTCTGACTTTTTTGAAAATTTCACAAATTTGTGAAAACTTCCACAAAATGAGGTTCTAGTATGTTATAGGGCATCCCAGGAGGGCTTCATATGTGTGGGTAAAATATATATCCCACAGGGGGAAAATTGAAAAAAAGTTGAAAAAAAAATTTTTTCGGGACTTAGAAAATTTTTCAACTTGTGTCAGACTTCCAGAGAGGGGAGCATGTCAGTGCACGCATCCGATTTCAGTTCCAGAGCGATTCCTCCGATGAGTCCTTGATACTTAGTCGTTTTGGCCAAAATTTCTGACTTTTTGAAAATTTCACAAATTTGTGAAAACTTCCACAAAATGAGTTTCTAGTATGTTATAGGGCATCCCAGGAGGGCTTCATATGTGTGGGTAAAATATATATCCCACAGGTGGAAAATTGAAAAAAAGTTGAAAAAAAAATTTTTTTGGGACTTAGAAAATTTTTCAACTTGTGTCAGACTTCCAGAGAGGGGAGCATGTCAGTGCGCGCATCCGATTTCAGTTCCAGAGCGATTCGCCCGATGAGTCCTTGATACTTAGTCGTTTTGGCCAAAATTTCTGACTTTTTGAAAATTTCACAAATTTGTGAAAACTTCCACAAATTGAGGTTCTAGTATGTTATAGGGCATCCCAGGAGGGCTTCATATGTGTGGGTAAAATATATATCCCACAGGTGGAAAATTGAAAAAAAGTTGAAAAAAAAAATTTTTGGGGACTTAGAAAATTTTTCAACTTGTGTCAGACTTCCAGAGAGGGGAGCATGTCAGTGCGCGCATCCGATTTCAGTTCCAGAGCGATTCGCCCGATGAGTCCTTGATACTTAGTCGTTTTGGCCCAAATTTCTGACTTTTTGAAAATTTCACAAATTTGTGAAAACTTCCACAAAATGAGGTTCTAGTATGTTAGAGGGCATCCCAGGAGGGCTCCAAAAGTGTGGGTAAAATATATATTCCACAGGTGGAAAATTGAAAAAAAGTTGAAAAAAAAAATTTTTTGGGACTTAGAAAATTTTTCGACTTGTGTCAGACTTCCAGAGAGGGGAGCATGTCAGTGCGCGCATCCGATTTCAGTTCCAGAGCGATTCGCCCGATGAGTCCTTGATACTTAGTCGTTTTGGCCAAAATTTCTGACTTTTTGAAAATTTCACAAATTTGTGAAAACTTCCACAAAATGAGGTTCCAGTATGTTATAGGGCATCCCAGGAGGGCTCCAAATGTGTGGGTAAAATATATATCCCACAGGGGGAAAATTGAAAAAAAGTTGAAAAAAAAATTTTTTTGGACTTAGAAAATTTTTCACACATGTGTCAGACTTCCAGAGAGGGGAGCATGTCTGTGCGCGCATCCGATTTCAGTTCCAGAGCGATTCGCGCGATGAGTCCTTGATAATTAGTCGTTTTTGCCAAAATTTCTGAGTTTTTGAAAATTTCTCAATTTTGTGAAAACTTCCACAAAATGAGGTTCTAGTATGTTAGAGGGCATCCCAGGAGGGCTCCAAAAGTGTGGGTAAAATATATATTCCACAGGTGGAAAATTGAAAAAAAGTTGAAAAAAAAATTTTTGGGGACTTAGAAAATTTTTCAACTTGTGTCAGACTTCCAGAGAGGGGAGCATGTCAGTGCGCGCATCCGATTTCAGTTCCAGAGCGATTCCTCCGATGAGTCCTTGATACTTAGTCGTTTTTGGCCAAATTTCTGACTTTTTTGAAAATTTCACAAATTTGTGAAAACTTCCACAAAATGAGGTTCTAGTATGTTATAGGGCATCCCAGGAGGGCTTCATATGTGTGGGTAAAATATATATCCCACATGGGGAAAATTGAAAAAAAGTTGAAAAAAAAAATTTTTTGGGACTTAGAAAATTTTTCGACTTGTGTCAGACTTCCCGAGAGGGGAGCATGTCAGTGCGCGCATCCGATTTCAGTTCCAGAGCGATTCCTCCGATGAGTCCTTGATACTTAGTTGTTTTTGGCCAAATTTCTGACTTTTTTGAAAATTTCACAAATTTGTGAAAACTTCCACAAAATGAGGTTCTAGTATGTTATAGGGCATCCCAGGAGGGCTTCATATGTGTGGGTAAAATATATATCCCACATGGGGAAAATTGAAAAAAAGTTGAAAAAAAATTTTTTGGGGACTTAGAAAATTTTTCAACTTGTGTCAGACTTTCAGAGAGGGGAGCATGTCAGTGCGCGCATCCGATTTCAGTTCCAGAGCGATTCGCCCGATGAGTCCTTGATACTTAGTCGTTTTGGCCAAAATTTCTGTCTTTTTGAAAATTTCACAAATTTGTGAAAACTTCCACAAAATGAGGTTCTAGTATGTTAGAGGGCATCCCAGGAGGGCTCCAAAAGTGTGGGTAAAATATATATTCCACAGGTGGAAAATTGAAAAAAAGTTGAAAAAAAAATTTTTTTGGGACTTAGAAAATTTTTCGACTTGTGTCAGACTTCCAGAGAGGGGAGCATGTCAGTGCGCGCATCCGATTTCAGTTCCAGAGCGATTCCTCCGATGAGTCCTTGATACTTAGTCGTTTTGGCCAAAATTTCTGACTTTTTGAAAATTTCACAAATTTGTGAAAACTTCCACAAAATGAGGTTCTAGTATGTTAAAGGGCATCCCAGGAGGGCTTCATATGTGTGGGTAAAATATATATCCCACAGGGGGAAAATTGAAAAAAAGTTGAAAAAAAAAATTTTTTGGGACTTAGAAAATTTTTCAACTTGTGTCAGACTTCCAGAGAGGGGAGCATGTCAGTGCGCGCATCCGATTTCAGTTCCAGAGCGATTCGCCCGATGAGTCCTTGATACTTAGTCGTTTTGGCCAAAATTTCTGACTTTTTGAAAATTTCACAAATTTGTGAAAACTTCCACAAAATGAGGTTCCAGTATGTTATAGGGCATCCCAGGAGGGCTCCAAATGTGTGGGTAAAATATATATCCCACAGGGGGAAAATTGAAAAAAAGTTGAAAAAAAAATTTTTTTGGACTTAGAAAATTTTTCACACATGTGTCAGACTTCCAGAGAGGGGAGCATGTCTGTGCGTGCATCCGATTTCAGTTCCAGAGCGATTCGCGCGATGAGTCCTTGATACTTAGTCGTTTTTGCCAAAATTTCTGAGTTTTTGAAAATTTCTCAATTTTGTGAAAACTTCCACAAAATGAGGTTCTAGTATGTTAGAGGGCATCCCAGGAGGGCTCCAAAAGTGTGGGTAAAATATATATTCCACAGGTGGAAAATTGAAAAAAAGTTGAAAAAAAAATTTTTTGGGACTTAGAAAATTTTTCGACTTGTGTCAGACTTCCAGAGAGGGGAGCATGTCAGTGCGCGCATCCGATTTCAGTTCCAGAGCGATTCGCCCGATGAGTCCTTGATACTTAGTCGTTTTTGGCCAAATTTCTGACTTTTTTGAAAATTTCACAAATTTGTGAAAACTTCCACAAAATGAGGTTCTAGTATGCTATAGGGCATCCCAGGAGGGCTTCATATGTGTGGGTAAAATATATATCCCACATGGGGAAAATTGAAAAAAAGTTGAAAAAAAAAATTTTTTGGGACTTAGAAAATTTTTCGACTTGTGTCAGACTTCCAGAGAGGGGAGCATGTCAGTGCGCGCATCCGATTTCAGTTCCAGAGCGATTCCTCCGATGAGTCCTTGATACTTAGTTGTTTTTGGCCAAATTTCTGACTTTTTTGAAAATTTCACAAATTTGTGAAAACTTCCACAAAATGAGGTTCTAGTATGTTATAGGGCATCCCAGGAGGGCTTCATATGTGTGGGTAAAATATATATCCCACAGGGGGAAAATTGAAAAAAAGTTGAAAAAAAAATTTTTTCGGGACTTAGAAAATTTTTCAACTTGTGTCAGACTTCCAGAGAGGGGAGCATGTCAGTGCACGCATCCGATTTCAGTTCCAGAGCGATTCCTCCGATGAGTCCTTGATACTTAGTCGTTTTGGCCAAAATTTCTGACTTTTTGAAAATTTCACAAATTTGTGAAAACTTCCACAAAATGAGTTTCTAGTATGTTATAGGGCATCCCAGGAGGGCTTCATATGTGTGGGTAAAATATATATCCCACAGGTGGAAAATTGAAAAAAAGTTGAAAAAAAAATTTTTTTGGGACTTAGAAAATTTTTCAACTTGTGTCAGACTTCCAGAGAGGGGAGCATGTCAGTGCGCGCATCCGATTTCAGTTCCAGAGCGATTCGCCCGATGAGTCCTTGATACTTAGTCGTTTTGGCCAAAATTTCTGACTTTTTGAAAATTTCACAAATTTGTGAAAACTTCCACAAATTGAGGTTCTAGTATGTTATAGGGCATCCCAGGAGGGCTTCATATGTGTGGGTAAAATATATATCCCACAGGTGGAAAATTGAAAAAAAGTTGAAAAAAAAAATTTTTGGGGACTTAGAAAATTTTTCAACTTGTGTCAGACTTCCAGAGAGGGGAGCATGTCAGTGCGCGCATCCGATTTCAGTTCCAGAGCGATTCGCCCGATGAGTCCTTGATACTTAGTCGTTTTGGCCCAAATTTCTGACTTTTTGAAAATTTCACAAATTTGTGAAAACTTCCACAAAATGAGGTTCTAGTATGTTAGAGGGCATCCCAGGAGGGCTCCAAAAGTGTGGGTAAAATATATATTCCACAGGTGGAAAATTGAAAAAAAGTTGAAAAAAAAAATTTTTTGGGACTTAGAAAATTTTTCGACTTGTGTCAGACTTCCAGAGAGGGGAGCATGTCAGTGCGCGCATCCGATTTCAGTTCCAGAGCGATTCGCCCGATGAGTCCTTGATACTTAGTCGTTTTGGCCAAAATTTCTGACTTTTTGAAAATTTCACAAATTTGTGAAAACTTCCACAAAATGAGGTTCCAGTATGTTATAGGGCATCCCAGGAGGGCTCCAAATGTGTGGGTAAAATATATATCCCACAGGGGGAAAATTGAAAAAAAGTTGAAAAAAAAATTTTTTTGGACTTAGAAAATTTTTCACACATGTGTCAGACTTCCAGAGAGGGGAGCATGTCTGTGCACGCATCCGATTTCAGTTCCAGAGCGATTCGCGCGATGAGTCCTTGATACTTAGTCGTTTTTGCCAAAATTTCTGAGTTTTTGAAAATTTCTCAATTTTGTGAAAACTTCCACAAAATGAGGTTCTAGTATGTTAGAGGGCATCCCAGGAGGGCTCCAAAAGTGTGGGTAAAATATATATTCCACAGGTGGAAAATTGAAAAAAAGTTGAAAAAAAAATTTTTTGGGACTTAGAAAATTTTTCAACTTGTGTCAGACTTCCAGAGAGGGGAGCATGTCAGTGCGCGCATCCGATTTCAGTTCCAGAGCGATTCGCCCGATGAGTCCTTGATACTTAGTCGTTTTGGCCAAAATTTCTGACTTTTTGAAAATTTCACAAATTTGTGAAAACTTCCACAAAATGAGTTTCTAGTATGTTATAGGGCATCCCAGGAGGGCTTCATATGTGTGGGTAAAATATATATCCCACAGGTGGAAAATTGAAAAAAAGTTGAAAAAAAAATTTTTTGGGGACTTAGAAAATTTTTCAACTTGTGTCAGACTTCCAGAGAGGGGAGCATGTCAGTGCGCGCATCCGATTTCAGTTCCAGAGTGATTCGCCCGATGAGTCCTTGATACTTAGTCGTTTTGGCCAAAATTTCTGACTTTTTGAAAATTTCACAAATTTGTGAAAACTTCCACAAATTGAGGTTCTAGTATGTTATAGGGCATCCGAGGAGGGCTTCATATGTGTGGGTAAAATATATCTCCCACAGGTGGAAAATTGAAAAAAAGTTGAAAAAAAAAATTTTTTGGGACTTAGAAAATTTTTCGACTTGTGTCAGACTTCCAGAGAGGGGAGCATGTCAGTGCGCGCATCCGATTTCAGTTCCAGAGCGATTCCTCCGATGAGTCCTTGATACTTAGTTGTTTTTGGCCAAATTTCTGACTTTTTTGAAAATTTCACAAATTTGTGAAAACTTCCACAAAATGAGGTTCTAGTATGTTATAGGGCATCCCAGGAGGGCTTCATATGTGTGGGTAAAATATATATCCCACAGGGGGAAAATTGAAAAAAAGTTGAAAAAAAAATTTTTTCGGGACTTAGAAAATTTTTCAACTTGTGTCAGACTTCCAGAGAGGGGAGCATGTCAGTGCACGCATCCGATTTCAGTTCCAGGGCTATTCCTCCGATGAGTCCTTGATACTTAGTCGTTTTGGCCAAAATTTCTGACTTTTTGAAAATTTCACAAATTTGTGAAAACTTCCACAAAATGAGTTTCTAGTATGTTATAGGGCATCCCAGGAGGGCTTCATATGTGTGGGTAAAATATATATCCCACAGGTGGAAAATTGAAAAAAAGTTGAAAAAAAAATTTTTTTGGGACTTAGAAAATTTTTCAACTTGTGTCAGACTTCCAGAGAGGGGAGCATGTCAGTGCGCGCATCCGATTTCAGTTCCAGAGCGATTCGCCCGATGAGTCCTTGATACTTAGTCGTTTTGGCCAAAATTTCTGACTTTTTGAAAATTTCACAAATTTGTGAAAACTTGCACAAATTGAGGTTCTAGTATGTTATAGGGCATCCCAGGAGGGCTTCATATGTGTGGGTAAAATATATATCCCACAGGTGGAAAATTGAAAAAAAGTTGAAAAAAAAAATTTTTGGGGACTTAGAAAATTTTTCAACTTGTGTCAGACTTCCAGAGAGGGGAGCATGTCAGTGCGCGCATCCGATTTCAGTTCCAGAGCGATTCGCCCGATGAGTCCTTGATACTTAGTCGTTTTGGCCCAAACTTCTGACTTTTTGAAAATTTCACAAATTTGTGAAAACTTCCACAAAATGAGGTTCTAGTATGTTAGAGGGCATCCCAGGAGGGCTCCAAAAGTGTGGGTAAAATATATATTCCACAGGTGGAAAATTGAAAAAAAGTTGAAAAAAAAAATTTTTTGGGACTTAGAAAATTTTTCGACTTGTGTCAGACTTCCAGAGAGGGGAGCATGTCAGTGCGCGCATCCGATTTCAGTTCCAGAGCGATTCGCCCGATGAGTCCTTGATACTTAGTCGTTTTGGCCAAAATTTCTGACTTTTTGAAAATTTCACAAATTTGTGAAAACTTCCACAAAATGAGGTTCCAGTATGTTATAGGGCATCCCAGGAGGGCTCCAAATGTGTGGGTAAAATATATATCCCACAGGGGGAAAATTGAAAAAAAGTTGAAAAAAAAATTTTTTTGGACTTAGAAAATTTTTCACACATGTGTCAGACTTCCAGAGAGGGGAGCATGTCTGTGCACGCATCCGATTTCAGTTCCAGAGCGATTCGCGCGATGAGTCCTTGATACTTAGTCGTTTTTGCCAAAATTTCTGAGTTTTTGAAAATTTCTCAATTTTGTGAAAACTTCCACAAAATGAGGTTCTAGTATGTTAGAGGGCATCCCAGGAGGGCTTCATATGTGTGGGTAAAATATATATCCCACAGGGGGAAAATTGAAAAAAAGTTGAAAAAAAATTTTTTTCGGGACTTAGAAAATTTTTCAACTTGTGTCAGACTTCCAGAGAGGGGAGCATGTCAGTGCACGCATCCGATTTCAGTTCCAGAGCGATTCCTCCGATGAGTCCTTGATACTTAGTCGTTTTGGCCAAAATTTCTGACTTTTTGAAAATTTCACAAATTTGTGAAAACTTCCACAAAATGAGTTTCTAGTATGTTATAGGGCATCCCAGGAGGGCTTCATATGTGTGGGTAAAATATATATCCCACAGGTGGAAAATTGAAAAAAAGTTGAAAAAAAAATTTTTTTGGGACTTAGAAAATTTTTCAACTTGTGTCAGACTTCCAGAGAGGGGAGCATGTCAGTGCGCGCATCCGATTTCAGTTCCAGAGCGATTCGCCCGATGAGTCCTTGATACTTAGTCGTTTTGGCCAAAATTTCTGACTTTTTGAAAATTTCACAAATTTGTGAAAACTTCCACAAATTGAGGTTCTAGTATGTTATAGGGCATCCGAGGAGGGCTTCATATGTGTGGGTAAAATATATCTCCCACAGGTGGAAAATTGAAAAAAAGTTGAAAAAAAAAATTTTTTGGGACTTAGAAAATTTTTCAACTTGTGTCAGAATTCCAGAGAGGGGAGCATGTCAGTGCGCGCATCCGATTTCAGTTCCAGAGCGATTCGCCCGATGAGTCCTTGATACTTAGTCGTTTTGGCCCAAATTTCTGACTTTTTGAAAATTTCACAAATTTGTGAAAACTTCCACAAAATGAGGTTCTAGTATGTTAGAGGGCATCCCAGGAGGGCTCCAAAAGTGTGGGTAAAATATATATTCCACAGGTGGAAAATTGAAAAAAAGTTGAAAAAAAAAATTTTTTGGGACTTAGAAAATTTTTCGACTTGTGTCAGACTTCCAGAGAGGGGAGCATGTCAGTGCGCGCATCCGATTTCAGTTCCAGAGCGATTCGCCCGATGAGTCCTTGATACTTAGTCGTTTTGGCCAAAATTTCTGACTTTTTGAAAATTTCACAAATTTGTGAAAACTTCCACAAAATGAGGTTCCAGTATGTTATAGGGCATCCCAGGAGGGCTCCAAATGTGTGGGTAAAATATATATCCCACAGGGGGAAAATTGAAAAAAAGTTGAAAAAAAAAATTTTTTGGGACTTAGAAAATTTTTCGACTTGTGTCAGACTTCCAGAGAGGGGAGCATGTCAGTGCGCGCATCCGATTTCAGTTCCAGAGCGATTCCTCCGATGAGTCCTTGATACTTAGTTGTTTTTGGCCAAATTTCTGACTTTTTTGAAAATTTCACAAATTTGTGAAAACTTCCACAAAATGAGGTTCTAGTATGTTATAGGGCATCCCAGGAGGGCTTCATATGTGTGGGTAAAATATATATCCCACAGGGGGAAAATTGAAAAAAAGTTGAAAAAAAATTTTTTTCGGGACTTAGAAAATTTTTCAACTTGTGTCAGACTTCCAGAGAGGGGAGCATGTCAGTGCACGCATCCGATTTCAGTTCCAGAGCGATTCCTCCGATGAGTCCTTGATACTTAGTCGTTTTGGCCAAAATTTCTGACTTTTTGAAAATTTCACAAATTTGTGAAAACTTCCACAAAATGAGTTTCTAGTATGTTATAGGGCATCCCAGGAGGGCTTCATATGTGTGGGTAAAATATATATCCCACAGGTGGAAAATTGAAAAAAAGTTGAAAAAAAAATTTTTTTGGGACTTAGAAAATTTTTCAACTTGTGTCAGACTTCCAGAGAGGGGAGCATGTCAGTGCGCGCATCCGATTTCAGTTCCAGAGCGATTCGCCCGATGAGTCCTTGATACTTAGTCGTTTTGGCCAAAATTTCTGACTTTTTGAAAATTTCACAAATTTGTGAAAACTTCCACAAAATGAGTTTCTAGTATGTTATAGGGCATCCCAGGAGGGCTTCATATGTGTGGGTAAAATATATATCCCACAGGTGGAAAATTGAAAAAAAGTTGAAAAAAAAATTTTTTTGGGACTTAGAAAATTTTTCAACTTGTGTCAGACTTCCAGAGAGGGGAGCATGTCAGTGCGCGCATCCGATTTCAGTTCCAGAGCGATTCGCCCGATGAGTCCTTGATACTTAGTCGTTTTGGCCAAAATTTCTGACTTTTTGAAAATTTCACAAATTTGTGAAAACTTCCACAAATTGAGGTTCTAGTATGTTATAGGGCATCCCAGGAGGGCTTCATATGTGTGGGTAAAATATATATCCCACAGGTGGAAAATTGAAAAAAAGTTGAAAAAAAAAATTTTTTGGGACTTAGAAAATTTTTCAACTTGTGTCAGACTTCCAGAGAGGGGAGCATGTCAGTGCGCGCATCCGATTTCAGTTCCAGAGCGATTCGCCCGATGAGTCCTTGATACTTAGTCGTTTTGGCCCAAATTTCTGACTTTTTGAAAATTTCACAAATTTGTGAAAACTTCCACAAAATGAGGTTCTAGTATGTTAGAGGGCATCCCAGGAGGGCTCCAAAAGTGTGGGTAAAATATATATTCCACAGGTGGAAAATTGAAAAAAAGTTGAAAAAAAAAATTTTTTGGGACTTAGAAAATTTTTCGACTTGTGTCAGACTTCCAGAGAGGGGAGCATGTCAGTGCGCGCATCCGATTTCAGTTCCAGAGCGATTCGCCCGATGAGTCCTTGATACTTAGTCGTTTTGGCCAAAATTTCTGACTTTTTGAAAATTTCACAAATTTGTGAAAACTTCCACAAAATGAGGTTCCAGTATGTTATAGGGCATCCCAGGAGGGCTCCAAATGTGTGGGTAAAATATATATCCCACAGGGGGGAAATTGAAAAAAAGTTGAAAAAAAAATTTTTTTGGACTTAGAAAATTTTTCACACATGTGTCAGACTTCCAGAGAGGGGAGCATGTCTGTGCGCGCATCCGATTTCAGTTCCAGAGCGATTCGCGCGATGAGTCCTTGATACTTAGTCGTTTTTGCCAAAATTTCTGAGTTTTTGAAAATTTCTCAATTTTGTGAAAACTTCCACAAAATGAGGTTCTAGTATGTTAGAGGGCATCCCAGGAGGGCTCCAAAAGTGTGGGTAAAATATATATTCCACAGGTGGAAAATTGAAAAAAAGTTGAAAAAAAAATTTTTTGGGACTTAGAAAATTTTTCAACTTGTGTCAGACTTCCAGAGAGGGGAGCATGTCAGTGCGCGCATCCGATTTCAGTTCCAGAGCGATTCGCCCGATGAGTCCTTGATACTTAGTCGTTTTGGCCAAAATTTCTGACTTTTTGAAAATTTCACAAATTTGTGAAAACTTCCACAAAATGAGTTTCTAGTATGTTATAGGGCATCCCAGGAGGGCTTCATATGTGTGGGTAAAATATATATCCCACAGGTGGAAAATTGAAAAAAAGTTGAAAAAAAAATTTTTTTGGGACTTAGAAAATTTTTCAACTTGTGTCAGACTTCCAGAGAGGGGAGCATGTCAGTGCGCGCATCCGATTTCAGTTCCAGAGCGATTCGCCCGATGAGTCCTTGATACTTAGTCGTTTTGGCCAAAATTTCTGACTTTTTGAAAATTTCACAAATTTGTGAAAACTTCCACAAATTGAGGTTCTAGTATGTTATAGGGCATCCCAGGAGGGCTTCATATGTGTGGGTAAAATATATATCCCACAGGTGGAAAATTGAAAAAAAGTTGAAAAAAAAAATTTTTTGGGACTTAGAAAATTTTTCAACTTGTGTCAGACTTCCAGAGAGGGGAGCATGTCAGTTCGCGCATCCGATTTCAGTTCCAGAGCGATTCGCCCGATGAGTCCTTGATACTTAGTCGTTTTGGCCCAAATTTCTGACTTTTTGAAAATTTCACAAATTTGTGAAAACTTCCACAAAATGAGGTTCTAGTATGTTAGAGGGCATCCCAGGAGGGCTCCAAAAGTGTGGGTAAAATATATATTCCACAGGTGGAAAATTGAAAAAAAGTTGAAAAAAAAAATTTTTTGGGACTTAGAAAATTTTTCGACTTGTGTCAGACTTCCAGAGAGGGGAGCATGTCAGTGCGCGCATCCGATTTCAGTTCCAGAGCGATTCGCCCGATGAGTCCTTGATACTTAGTCGTTTTTGGCCAAATTTCTGACTTTTTTGAAAATTTCACAAATTTGTGAAAACTTCCACAAAATGAGGTTCTAGTATGCTATAGGGCATCCCAGGAGGGCTTCATATGTGTGGGTAAAATATATATCCCACATGGGGAAAATTGAAAAAAAGTTGAAAAAAAAAATTTTTTGGGACTTAGAAAATTTTTCGACTTGTGTCAGACTTCCAGACAGGGGAGCATGTCAGTGCGCGCATCCGATTTCAGTTCCAGAGCGATTCCTCCGATGAGTCCTTGATACTTAGTTGTTTTTGGCCAAATTTCTGACTTTTTTGAAAATTTCACAAATTTGTGAAAACTTCCACAAAATGAGGTTCTAGTATGTTATAGGGCATCCCAGGAGGGCTTCATATGTTTGGGTAAAATATATATCCCACAGGGGGAAAATTGAAAAAAAGTTGAAAAAAATTTTTTTTCGGGACTTAGAAAATTTTTCAACTTGTGTCAGACTTCCAGAGAGGGGAGCATGTCAGTGCACGCATCCGATTTCAGTTCCAGAGCGATTCCTCCGATGAGTCCTTGATACTTAGTCGTTTTGGCCAAAATTTCTGACTTTTTGAAAATTTCACAAATTTGTGAAAACTTCCACAAAATGAGTTTCTAGTATGTTATAGGGCATCCCAGGAGGGCTTCATATGTGTGGGTAAAATATATATCCCACAGGTGGAAAATTGAAAAAAAGTTGAAAAAAAAATTTTTTTGGGACTTAGAAAATTTTTCAACTCGTGTCAGACTTCCAGAGAGGGGAGCATGTCAGTGCGCGCATCCGATTTCAGTTCCAGAGCGATTCGCCCGATGAGTCCTTGATACTTAGTCGTTTTGGCCCAAATTTCTGACTTTTTGAAAATTTCACAAATTTGTGAAAACTTCCACAAAATGAGGTTCTAGTATGTTAGAGGGCATCCCAGGAGGGCTCCAAAAGTGTGGGTAAAATATATATTCCACAGGTGGAAAATTGAAAAAAAGTTGAAAAAAAAAATTTTTTGGGACTTAGAAAATTTTTCGACTTGTGTCAGACTTCCAGAGAGGGGAGCATGTCAGTGCGCGCATCCGATTTCAGTTCCAGAGCGATTCGCCCGATGAGTCCTTGATACTTAGTCGTTTTGGCCAAAATTTCTGACTTTTTGAAAATTTCACAAATTTGTGAAAACTTCCACAAAATGAGGTTCCAGTATGTTATAGGGCATCCCAGGAGGGCTCCAAATGTGTGGGTAAAATATATATCCCACAGGGGGAAAATTGAAAAAAAGTTGAAAAAAAAATTTTTTTGGACTTAGAAAATTTTTCACACATGTGTCAGACTTCCAGAGAGGGGAGCATGTCTGTGCGCGCATCCGATTTCAGTTCCAGAGCGATTCGCGCGATGAGTCCTTGATACTTAGTCGTTTTTGCCAAAATTTCTGAGTTTTTGAAAATTTCTCAATTTTGTGAAAACTTCCACAAAATGAGGTTCTAGTATGTTAGAGGGCATCCCAGGAGGGCTCCAAAAGTGTGGGTAAAATATATATTCCACAGGTGGAAAATTGAAAAAAAGTTGAAAAAAAAATTTTTTGGGACTTAGAAAATTTTTCAACTTGTGTCAGACTTCCAGAGAGGGGAGCATGTCAGTTCGCGCATCCGATTTCAGTTCCAGAGCGATTCGCCCGATGAGTCCTTGATACTTAGTCGTTTTGGCCCAAATTTCTGACTTTTTGAAAATTTCACAAATTTGTGAAAACTTCCACAAAATGAGGTTCTAGTATGTTAGAGGGCATCCCAGGAGGGCTCCAAAAGTGTGGGTAAAATATATATTCCACAGGTGGAAAATTGAAAAAAAGTTGAAAAAAAAAATTTTTTGGGACTTAGAAAATTTTTCGACTTGTGTCAGACTTCCAGAGAGGGGAGCATGTCAGTGCGCGCATCCGATTTCAGTTCCAGAGCGATTCGCCCGATGAGTCCTTGATACTTAGTCGTTTTTGGCCAAATTTCTGACTTTTTTGAAAATTTCACAAATTTGTGAAAACTTCCACAAAATGAGGTTCTAGTATGCTATAGGGCATCCCAGGAGGGCTTCATATGTGTGGGTAAAATATATATCCCACATGGGGAAAATTGAAAAAAAGTTGAAAAAAAAAATTTTTTGGGACTTAGAAAATTTTTCGACTTGTGTCAGACTTCCAGACAGGGGAGCATGTCAGTGCGCGCATCCGATTTCAGTTCCAGAGCGATTCCTCCGATGAGTCCTTGATACTTAGTTGTTTTTGGCCAAATTTCTGACTTTTTTGAAAATTTCACAAATTTGTGAAAACTTCCACAAAATGAGGTTCTAGTATGTTATAGGGCATCCCAGGAGGGCTTCATATGTTTGGGTAAAATATATATCCCACAGGGGGAAAATTGAAAAAAAGTTGAAAAAAATTTTTTTTCGGGACTTAGAAAATTTTTCAACTTGTGTCAGACTTCCAGAGAGGGGAGCATGTCAGTGCACGCATCCGATTTCAGTTCCAGAGCGATTCCTCCGATGAGTCCTTGATACTTAGTCGTTTTGGCCAAAATTTCTGACTTTTTGAAAATTTCACAAATTTGTGAAAACTTCCACAAAATGAGTTTCTAGTATGTTATAGGGCATCCCAGGAGGGCTTCATATGTGTGGGTAAAATATATATCCCACAGGTGGAAAATTGAAAAAAAGTTGAAAAAAAAATTTTTTTGGGACTTAGAAAATTTTTCAACTCGTGTCAGACTTCCAGAGAGGGGAGCATGTCAGTGCGCGCATCCGATTTCAGTTCCAGAGCGATTCGCCCGATGAGTCCTTGATACTTAGTCGTTTTGGCCCAAATTTCTGACTTTTTGAAAATTTCACAAATTTGTGAAAACTTCCACAAAATGAGGTTCTAGTATGTTAGAGGGCATCCCAGGAGGGCTCCAAAAGTGTGGGTAAAATATATATTCCACAGGTGGAAAATTGAAAAAAAGTTGAAAAAAAAAATTTTTTGGGACTTAGAAAATTTTTCGACTTGTGTCAGACTTCCAGAGAGGGGAGCATGTCAGTGCGCGCATCCGATTTCAGTTCCAGAGCGATTCGCCCGATGAGTCCTTGATACTTAGTCGTTTTGGCCAAAATTTCTGACTTTTTGAAAATTTCACAAATTTGTGAAAACTTCCACAAAATGAGGTTCCAGTATGTTATAGGGCATCCCAGGAGGGCTCCAAATGTGTGGGTAAAATATATATCCCACAGGGGGAAAATTGAAAAAAAGTTGAAAAAAAAATTTTTTTGGACTTAGAAAATTTTTCACACATGTGTCAGACTTCCAGAGAGGGGAGCATGTCTGTGCGCGCATCCGATTTCAGTTCCAGAGCGATTCGCGCGATGAGTCCTTGATACTTAGTCGTTTTTGCCAAAATTTCTGAGTTTTTGAAAATTTCTCAATTTTGTGAAAACTTCCACAAAATGAGGTTCTAGTATGTTAGAGGGCATCCCAGGAGGGCTCCAAAAGTGTGGGTAAAATATATATTCCACAGGTGGAAAATTGAAAAAAAGTTGAAAAAAAAATTTTTTGGGACTTAGAAAATTTTTCAACTTGTGTCAGACTTCCAGAGAGGGGAGCATGTCAGTGCGCGCATCCGATTTCAGTTCCAGAGCGATTCGCCCGATGAGTCCTTGATACTTAGTCGTTTTGGCCAAAATTTCTGACTTTTTGAAAATTTCACAAATTTGTGAAAACTTCCACAAAATGAGTTTCTAGTATGTTATAGGGCATCCCAGGAGGGCTTCATATGTGTGGGTAAAATATATATCCCACAGGTGGAAAATTGAAAAAAAGTTGAAAAAAAAATTTTTATGACTTAGAAAATTTTTCAACTTGTGTCAGACTTCCAGAGAGGGGAGCATGTCAGTGCGCGCATCCGATTTCAGTTCCAGAGCGATTCGCCCGATGAGTCCTTGATACTTAGTCGTTTTGGCCAAAATTTCTGACTTTTTGAAAATTTCACAAATTTGTGAAAACTTCCACAAATTGAGGTTCTAGTATGTTATAGGGCATCCCAGGAGGGCTTCATATGTGTGGGTAAAATATATATCCCACAGGTGGAAAATTGAAAAAAAGTTGAAAAAAAAAATTTTTTGGGACTTAGAAAATTTTTCAACTTGTGTCAGACTTCCAGAGAGGGGAGCATGTCAGTGCGCGCATCCGATTTCAGTTCCAGAGCGATTCGCCCGATGAGTCCTTGATACTTAGTCGTTTTGGCCCAAATTCCTGACTTTTTGAAAATTTCACAAATTTGTGAAAACTTCCACAAAATGAGGTTCTAGTATGTTAGAGGGCATCCCAGGAGGGCTCCAAAAGTGTGGGTAAAATATATATTCCACAGGTGGAAAATTGAAAAAAAGTTGAAAAAAAAAATTTTTTGGGACTTAGAAAATTTTTCGACTTGTGTCAGACTTCCAGAGAGGGGAGCATGTCAGTGCGCGCATCCGATTTCAGTTCCAGAGCGATTCCTCCGATGAGTCCTTGATACTTAGTTGTTTTTGGCCAAATTTCTGACTTTTTTGAAAATTTCACAAATTTGTGAAAACTTCCACAAAATGAGGTTCTAGTATGTTATAGGGCATCCCAGGAGGGCTTCATATGTGTGGGTAAAATATATATCCCACAGGGGGAAAATTGAAAAAAAGTTGAAAATAAATTTTTTTCGGGACTTAGAAAATTTTTCAACTTGTGTCAGACTTCCAGAGAGGGGAGCATGTCAGTGCACGCATCCGATTTCAGTTCCAGAGCGATTCCTCCGATGAGTCCTTGATACTTAGTCGTTTTGGCCAAAATTTCTGACTTTTTGAAAATTTCACAAATTTGTGAAAACTTCCACAAAATGAGTTTCTAGTATGTTATAGGGCATCCCAGGAGGGCTTCATATGTGTGGGTAAAATATATATCCCACAGGTGGAAAATTGAAAAAAAGTTGAAAAAAAAATTTTTTTGGGACTTAGAAAATTTTTCAACTTGTGTCAGACTTCCAGAGAGGGGAGCATGTCAGTGCGCGCATCCGATTTCAGTTCCAGAGCGATTCGCCCGATGAGTCCTTGATACTTAGTCGTTTTGGCCCAAATTTCTGACTTTTTGAAAATTTCACAAATTTGTGAAAACTTCCACAAAATGAGGTTCTAGTATGTTAGAGGGCATCCCAGGAGGGCTCCAAAAGTGTGGGTAAAATATATATTCCACAGGTGGAAAATTGAAAAAAAGTTGAAAAAAAAAATTTTTTAGGACTTAGAAAATTTTTCGACTTGTGTCAGACTTCCAGAGAGGGGAGCATGTCAGTGCGCGCATCCGATTTCAGTTCCAGAGCGATTCGCCCGATGAGTCCTTGATACTTAGTCGTTTTGGCCAAAATTTCTGACTTTTTGAAAATTTCACAAATTTGTGAAAACTTCCACAAAATGAGGTTCCAGTATGTTATAGGGCATCCCAGGAGGGCTCCAAATGTGTGGGTAAAATATATATCCCACAGGGGGAAAATTGAAAAAAAGTTGAAAAAAAAATTTTTTTGGACTTAGAAAATTTTTCACACATGTGTCAGACTTCCAGAGAGGGGAGCATGTCTGTGCGCGCATCCGATTTCAGTTCCAGAGCGATTCGCGCGATGAGTCCTTGATACTTAGTCGTTTTTGCCAAAATTTCTGAGTTTTTGAAAATTTCTCAATTTTGTGAAAACTTCCACAAAATGAGGTTCTAGTATGTTAGAGGGCATCCCAGGAGGGCTCCAAAAGTGTGGGTAAAATATATATTCCACAGGTGGAAAATTGAAAAAAAGTTGAAAAAAAAATTTTTTGGGACTTAGAAAATTTTTCAACTTGTGTCAGACTTCCAGAGAGGGGAGCATGTCAGTGCGCGCATCCGATTTCAGTTCCAGAGCGATTCGCCCGATGAGTCCTTGATACTTAGTCGTTTTGGCCAAAATTTCTGACTTTTTGAAAATTTCACAAATTTGTGAAAACTTCCACAAATTGAGGTTCTAGTATGTTATAGGGCATCCCAGGAGGGCTTCATATGTGTGGGTAAAATATATATCCCACAGGTGGAAAATTGAAAAAAAGTTGAAAAAAAAAAATTTTTGGGACTTAGAAAATTTTTCAACTTGTGTCAGACTTCCAGAGAGGGGAGCATGTCAGTGCGCGCTTCCGATTTCAGTTCCAGAGCGATTCGCCCGATGAGTCCTTGATACTTAGTCGTTTTGGCCAAAATTTCTGACTTTTTGAAAATTTCACAAATTTGTGAAAACTTCCACAAAATGAGGTTCTAGTATGTTAAAGGGCATCCCAGGAGGGCTTCATATGTGTGGGTAAAATATATATCCCACAGGGGGAAAATTGAAAAAAAGTTGAAAAAAAAAATTTTTTGGGACTTAGAAAATTTTTCACACATGTGTCAGACTTCCAGAGAGGGGAGCATGTCTGTGCGCGCATCCGATTTCAGTTCCAGAGCGATTCGCGCGATGAGTCCTTGATACTTAGTCGTTTTTGCCAAAATTTCTGAGTTTTTGAAAATTTCTCAATTTTGTGAAAACTTCCACAAAATGAGGTTCTAGTATGTTAGAGGGCATCCCAGGAGGGCTCCAAAAGTGTGGGTGAAATATATATTCCACAGGTGGAAAATTGAAAAAAAGTTGAAAAAAAAATTTTTTGGGACTTAGAAAATTTTTCAACTTGTGTCAGACTTCCAGAGAGGGGAGCATGTCAGTGCGCGCATCCGATTTCAGTTCCAGAGCGATTCCTCCGATGAGTCCTTGATACTTAGTTGTTTTTGGCCAAATTTCTGACTTTTTTGAAAATTTCACAAATTTGTGAAAACTTCCACAAAATGAGGTTCTAGTATGTTATAGGGCATCCCAGGAGGGCTTCATATGTGTGGGTAAAATATATATCCCACAGGGGGAAAATTGAAAAAAAGTTGAAAAAAATTTTTTTTCGGGACTTAGAAAATTTTTCAACTTGTGTCAGACTTCCAGAGAGGGGAGCATGTCAGTGCACGCATCCGATTTCAGTTCCAGAGCGATTCCTCCGATGAGTCCTTGATACTTAGTCGTTTTGGCCAAAATTTCTGACTTTTTGAAAATTTCACAAATTTGTGAAAACTTCCACAAAATGAGTTTCTAGTATGTTATAGGGCATCCCAGGAGGGCTTCATATGTGTGGGTAAAATATATATCCCACAGGTGGAAAATTGAAAAAAAGTTGAAAAAAAAATTTTTTGGGGACTTAGAAAATTTTTCAACTTGTGTCAGACTTCCAGAGAGGGGAGCATGTCAGTGCGCGCATCCGATTTCAGTTCCAGAGCGATTCGCCCGATGAGTCCTTGATACTTAGTCGTTTTGGCCAAAATTTCTGACTTTTTGAAAATTTCACAAATTTGTGAAAACTTCCACAAATTGAGGTTCTAGTATGTTATAGGGCATCCCAGGAGGGCTTCATATGTGTGGGTAAAATATATATCCCACAGGTGGAAAATTGAAAAAAAGTTGAAAAAAAAAATTTTTTGGGACTTAGAAAATTTTTCAACTTGTGTCAGACTTCCAGAGAGGGGAGCATGTCAGTGCGCGCATCCGATTTCAGTTCCAGAGCGATTCGCCCGATGAGTCCTTGATACTTAGTCGTTTTGGCCCAAATTTCTGACTTTTTGAAAATTTCACAAATTTGTGAAAACTTCCACAAAATGAGGTTCTAGTATGTTAGAGGGCATCCCAGGAGGGCTCCAAAAGTGTGGGTAAAATATATATTCCACAGATGGAAAATTGAAAAAAAGTTGAAAAAAAAAATTTTTTGGGACTTAGAAAATTTTTCGACTTGTGTCAGACTTCCAGAGAGGGTAGCATGTCAGTGCGCGCATCCGATTTCAGTTCCAGAGCGATTCGCCCGATGAGTCCTTGATACTTAGTCGTTTTGGCCAAAATTTCTGACTTTTTGAAAATTTCACAAATTTGTGAAAACTTCCACAAAATGAGGTTCCAGTATGTTATAGGGCATCCCAGGAGGGCTCCAAATGTGTGGGTAAAATATATATCCCACAGGGGGAAAATTGAAAAAAAGTTGAAAAAAAAATTTTTTTGGACTTAGAAAATTTTTCACACATGTGTCAGACTTCCAGAGAGGGGAGCATGTCTGTGCGCGCATCCGATTTCAGTTCCAGAGCGATTCGCGCGATGAGTCCTTGATACTTAGTCGTTTTTGCCAAAATTTCTGACTTTTTGAAAATTTCACAAATTTGTGAAAACTTCCACAAAATGAGGTTCTAGTATGTTAGAGGGCATCCCAGGAGGGCTCCAAAAGTGTGGGTAAAATATATATTCCACAGGTGGAAAATTGAAAAAAAGTTGAAAAAAAAAATTTTTTAGGACTTAGAAAATTTTTCGACTTGTGTCAGACTTCCAGAGAGGGGAGCATGTCAGTGCGCGCATCCGATTTCAGTTCCAGAGCGATTCGCCCGATGAGTCCTTGATACTTAGTCGTTTTGGCCAAAATTTCTGACTTTTTGAAAATTTCACAAATTTGTGAAAACTTCCACAAAATGAGGTTCCAGTATGTTATAGGGCATCCCAGGAGGGCTCCAAATGTGTGGGTAAAATATATATCCCACAGGGGGAAAATTGAAAAAAAGTTGAAAAAAAAATTTTTTTGGACTTAGAAAATTTTTCACACATGTGTCAGACTTCCAGAGAGGGGAGCATGTCTGTGCGCGCATCCGATTTCAGTTCCAGAGCGATTCGCGCGATGAGTCCTTGATACTTAGTCGTTTTTGCCAAAATTTCTGAGTTTTTGAAAATTTCTCAATTTTGTGAAAACTTCCACAAAATGAGGTTCTAGTATGTTAGAGGGCATCCCAGGAGGGCTCCAAAAGTGTGGGTAAAATATATATTCCACAGGTGGAAAATTGAAAAAAAGTTGAAAAAAAAATTTTTTGGGACTTAGAAAATTTTTCAACTTGTGTCAGACTTCCAGAGAGGGGAGCATGTCAGTGCGCGCATCCGATTTCAGTTCCAGAGCGATTCGCCCGATGAGTCCTTGATACTTAGTCGTTTTGGCCAAAATTTCTGACTTTTTGAAAATTTCACAAATTTGTGAAAACTTCCACAAATTGAGGTTCTAGTATGTTATAGGGCATCCCAGGAGGGCTTCATATGTGTGGGTAAAATATATATCCCACAGGTGGAAAATTGAAAAAAAGTTGAAAAAAAAAAATTTTTGGGACTTAGAAAATTTTTCAACTTGTGTCAGACTTCCAGAGAGGGGAGCATGTCAGTGCGCGCTTCCGATTTCAGTTCCAGAGCGATTCGCCCGATGAGTCCTTGATACTTAGTCGTTTTGGCCAAAATTTCTGACTTTTTGAAAATTTCACAAATTTGTGAAAACTTCCACAAAATGAGGTTCTAGTATGTTAAAGGGCATCCCAGGAGGGCTTCATATGTGTGGGTAAAATATATATCCCACAGGGGGAAAATTGAAAAAAAGTTGAAAAAAAAAATTTTTTGGGACTTAGAAAATTTTTCACACATGTGTCAGACTTCCAGAGAGGGGAGCATGTCTGTGCGCGCATCCGATTTCAGTTCCAGAGCGATTCGCGCGATGAGTCCTTGATACTTAGTCGTTTTTGCCAAAATTTCTGAGTTTTTGAAAATTTCTCAATTTTGTGAAAACTTCCACAAAATGAGGTTCTAGTATGTTAGAGGGCATCCCAGGAGGGCTCCAAAAGTGTGGGTGAAATATATATTCCACAGGTGGAAAATTGAAAAAAAGTTGAAAAAAAAATTTTTTGGGACTTAGAAAATTTTTCAACTTGTGTCAGACTTCCAGAGAGGGGAGCATGTCAGTGCGCGCATCCGATTTCAGTTCCAGAGCGATTCCTCCGATGAGTCCTTGATACTTAGTTGTTTTTGGCCAAATTTCTGACTTTTTTGAAAATTTCACAAATTTGTGAAAACTTCCACAAAATGAGGTTCTAGTATGTTATAGGGCATCCCAGGAGGGCTTCATATGTGTGGGTAAAATATATATCCCACAGGGGGAAAATTGAAAAAAAGTTGAAAAAAATTTTTTTTCGGGACTTAGAAAATTTTTCAACTTGTGTCAGACTTCCAGAGAGGGGAGCATGTCAGTGCACGCATCCGATTTCAGTTCCAGAGCGATTCCTCCGATGAGTCCTTGATACTTAGTCGTTTTGGCCAAAATTTCTGACTTTTTGAAAATTTCACAAATTTGTGAAAACTTCCACAAAATGAGTTTCTAGTATGTTATAGGGCATCCCAGGAGGGCTTCATATGTGTGGGTAAAATATATATCCCACAGGTGGAAAATTGAAAAAAAGTTGAAAAAAAAATTTTTTGGGGACTTAGAAAATTTTTCAACTTGTGTCAGACTTCCAGAGAGGGGAGCATGTCAGTGCGCGCATCCGATTTCAGTTCCAGAGCGATTCGCCCGATGAGTCCTTGATACTTAGTCGTTTTGGCCAAAATTTCTGACTTTTTGAAAATTTCACAAATTTGTGAAAACTTCCACAAATTGAGGTTCTAGTATGTTATAGGGCATCCCAGGAGGGCTTCATATGTGTGGGTAAAATATATATCCCACAGGTGGAAAATTGAAAAAAAGTTGAAAAAAAAAATTTTTTGGGACTTAGAAAATTTTTCAACTTGTGTCAGACTTCCAGAGAGGGGAGCATGTCAGTGCGCGCATCCGATTTCAGTTCCAGAGCGATTCGCCCGATGAGTCCTTGATACTTAGTCGTTTTGGCCCAAATTTCTGACTTTTTGAAAATTTCACAAATTTGTGAAAACTTCCACAAAATGAGGTTCTAGTATGTTAGAGGGCATCCCAGGAGGGCTCCAAAAGTGTGGGTAAAATATATATTCCACAGATGGAAAATTGAAAAAAAGTTGAAAAAAAAAATTTTTTGGGACTTAGAAAATTTTTCGACTTGTGTCAGACTTCCAGAGAGGGTAGCATGTCAGTGCGCGCATCCGATTTCAGTTCCAGAGCGATTCGCCCGATGAGTCCTTGATACTTAGTCGTTTTGGCCAAAATTTCTGACTTTTTGAAAATTTCACAAATTTGTGAAAACTTCCACAAAATGAGGTTCCAGTATGTTATAGGGCATCCCAGGAGGGCTCCAAATGTGTGGGTAAAATATATATCCCACAGGGGGAAAATTGAAAAAAAGTTGAAAAAAAAATTTTTTTGGACTTAGAAAATTTTTCACACATGTGTCAGACTTCCAGAGAGGGGAGCATGTCTGTGCGCGCATCCGATTTCAGTTCCAGAGCGATTCGCGCGATGAGTCCTTGATACTTAGTCGTTTTTGCCAAAATTTCTGAGTTTTTGAAAATTTCTCAATTTTGTGAAAACTTCCACAAAATGAGGTTCTAGTATGTTAGAGGGCATCCCAGGAGGGCTCCAAAAGTGTGGGTAAAATATATATTCCACAGGTGGAAAATTGAAAAAAAGTTGAAAAAAAAATTTTTTGGGACTTAGAAAATTTTTCAACTTGTGTCAGACTTCCAGAGAGGGGAGCATGTCAGTGCGCGCATCCGATTTCAGTTCCAGAGCGATTCGCCCGATGAGTCCTTGATACTTAGTCGTTTTGGCCAAAATTTCTGACTTTTTGAAAATTTCACAAATTTGTGAAAACTTCCACAAAATGAGGTTCTAGTATGTTATAGGGCATCCCAGGAGGGCTTCATATGTGTGGGTAAAATATATATCCCACAGGGGGAAAATTGAAAAAAAGTTGAAAAAAAAAATTTTGGGGGACTTAGAAAATTTTTCAACTTGTGTCAGACTTCCAGAGAAGGGAGCATGTCAGTGCGCGCATCCGATTTCAGTTCCAGAGCGATTCCTCCGATGAGTCCTTGATACTTAGTCGTTTTGGCCAAAATTTCTGACTTTTTGAAAATTTCACAAATTTGTGAAAACTTCCACAAAATGAGGTTCTAGTATGTTATAGGGCATCCCAGGAGGGCTTCATATGTGTGGGTAAAATATATATCCCACAGGTGGAAAATTGAAAAAAAGTTGAAAAAAAAATTTTTTTGGGACTTAGAAAATTTTTCAACTTGTGTCAGACTTCCAGAGAGGGGAGCATGTCAGTGCGCGCATCCGATTTCAGTTCCAGAGCGATTCGCCCGATGAGTCCTTGATACTTAGTCGTTTTGGCCAAAATTTCTGACTTTTTGAAAATTTCACAAATTTGTGAAAACTTCCACAAAATGAGGTTCTAGTATGTTAGAGGGCATCCCAGGAGGGCTCCAAAAGTGTGGGTAAAATATATATTCCACAGGTGGAAAATTGAAAAAAAGTTGAAAAAAAAAATTTTTGGGGACTTAGAAAATTTTTCGACTTGTGTCAGACTTCCAGAGAGGGGAGCATGTCAGTGCGCGCATCCGATTTCAGTTCCAGAGCGATTCCTCCGATGAGTCCTTGATACTTAGTCGTTTTGGCCAAAATTTCTGACTTTTTGAAAATTTCACAAATTTGTGAAAACTTCCACAAAATGAGGTTCTAGTATGTTATAGGGCATCCCAGGAGGGCTTCATATGTGTGGGTAAAATATATATCCCACAGGTGGAAAATTGAAAAAAATTTTAAAAAAAAAATTTTTGGGACTTAGAAAATTTTTCAACTTGTGTCAGACTTCCAGAGAGGGGAGCATGTCAGTGCGCGCATCCGATTTCAGTTCCAGAGCGATTCGCCCGATGAGTCCTTGATACTTAGTCGTTTTGGCCAAAATTTCTGACTTTTTGAAAATTTCACAAATTTGTGAAAACTTCCACAAAATGAGGTTCTAGTATGTTATAGGGCATCCCAGGAGGGCTTCATATGTGTGGGTAAAATATATATCCCACAGGTGGAAAATTGAAAAAAAGTTGAAAAAAAAAAATTTTTGGGACTTAGAAAATTTTTCAACTTGTGTCAGACTTCCAGAGAGGGGAGCATGTCAGTGCGCGCATCCGATTTCAGTTCCAGAGCGATTCGCCCGATGAGTCCTTGATACTTAGTCGTTTTGGCCAAAATTTCTGTCTTTTTGAAAATTTCACAAATTTGTGAAAACTTCCACAAAATGAGGTTCTAGTATGTTAGAGGGCATCCCAGGAGGGCTCCAAAAGTGTGGGTAAAATATATATTCCACAGGTGGAAAATTGAAAAAAAGTTGAAAAAAAAAATTTTTTGGGACTTAGAAAATTTTTCGACTTGTGTCAGACTTCCAGAGAGGGGAGCATGTCAGTGCGCGCATCCGATTTCAGTTCCAGAGCGATTCCTCCGATGAGTCCTTGATACTTAGTCGTTTTGGCCAAAATTTCTGACTTTTTGAAAATTTCACAAATTTGTGAAAACTTCCACAAAATGAAGTTCTAGTATGTTATAGGGCATCCCAGGAGTGCTTCATATGTGTGGGTAAAATATATATCCCACAGGGGGAAAATTGAAAAAAAGTTGAAAAAAAAAATTTTTTGGGACTTAGAAAATTTTTCAACTTGTGTCAGACTTCCAGAGAGGGGAGCATGTCAGTGCGCGCATCCGATTTCAGTTCCAGAGCGATTCGCCCGATGAGTCCTTGATACTTAGTCGTTTTGGCCCAAATTTCTGACTTTTTGAAAATTTCACAAATTTGTGAAAACTTCCACAAAATGAGGTTCTAGTATGTTAGAGGGCATCCCAGGAGGGCTCCAAAAGTGTGGGTAAAATATATATTCCACAGGTGGAAAATTGAAAAAAAGTTGAAAAAAAAAATTTTTTGGGACTTAGAAAATTTTTCGACTTGTGTCAGACTTCCAGAGAGGGGAGCATGTCAGTGCGCGCATCCGATTTCAGTTCCAGAGCGATTCCTCCGATGAGTCCTTGATACTTAGTTGTTTTTGGCCAAATTTCTGACTTTTTTGAAAATTTCACAAATTTGTGAAAACTTCCACAAAATGAGGTTCTAGTATGTTATAGGGCATCCCAGGAGGGCTTCATATGTGTGGGTAAAATATATATCCCACAGGGGGAAAATTGAAAAAAAGTTGAAAAAAAAATTTTTTCGGGACTTAGAAAATTTTTCAACTTGTGTCAGACTTCCAGAGAGGGGAGCATGTCAGTGCACGCATCCGATTTCAGTTCCAGAGCGATTCCTCCGATGAGTCCTTGATACTTAGTCGTTTTGGCCAAAATTTCTGACTTTTTGAAAATTTCACAAATTTGTGAAAACTTCCACAAAATGAGTTTCTAGTATGTTATAGGGCATCCCAGGAGGGCTTCATATGTGTGGGTAAAATATATATCCCACAGGTGGAAAATTGAAAAAAAGTTGAAAAAAAAATTTTTTTGGGACTTAGAAAATTTTTCAACTTGTGTCAGACTTCCAGAGAGGGGAGCATGTCAGTGCGCGCATCCGATTTCAGTTCCAGAGCGATTCGCCCGATGAGTCCTTGATACTTAGTCGTTTTGGCCCAAATTTCTGACTTTTTGAAAATTTCACAAATTTGTGAAAACTTCCACAAAATGAGGTTCTAGTATGTTAGAGGGCATCCCAGGAGGGCTCCAAAAGTGTGGGTAAAATATATATTCCACAGGTGGAAAATTGAAAAAAAGTTGAAAAAAAAAATTTTTTGGGACTTAGAAAATTTTTCGACTTGTGTCAGACTTCCAGAGAGGGGAGCATGTCAGTGCGCGCATCCGATTTCAGTTCCAGAGCGATTCGCCCGATGAGTCCTTGATACTTAGTCGTTTTGGCCAAAATTTCTGACTTTTTGAAAATTTCACAAATTTGTGAAAACTTCCACAAAATGAGGTTCCAGTATGTTATAGGGCATCCCAGGAGGGCTCCAAATGTGTGGGTAAAATATATATCCCACAGGGGGAAAATTGAAAAAAAGTTGAAAAAAAAATTTTTTTGGACTTAGAAAATTTTTCACACATGTGTCAGACTTCCAGAGAGGGGAGCATGTCTGTGCGCGCATCCGATTTCAGTTCCAGAGCGATTCGCGCGATGAGTCCTTGATACTTAGTCGTTTTTGCCAAAATTTCTGAGTTTTTGAAAATTTCTCAATTTTGTGAAAACTTCCACAAAATGAGGTTCTAGTATGTTAGAGGGCATCCCAGGAGGGCTCCAAAAGTGTGGGTAAAATATATATTCCACAGGTGGAAAATTGAAAAAAAGTTGAAAAAAAAATTTTTTGGGACTTAGAAAATTTTTCAACTTGTGTCAGACTTCCAGAGAGGGGAGCATGTCAGTGCGCGCATCCGATTTCAGTTCCAGAGCGATTCGCCCGATGAGTCCTTGATACTTAGTCGTTTTGGCCAAAATTTCTGACTTTTTGAAAATTTCACAAATTTGTGAAAACTTCCACAAAATGAGTTTCTAGTATGTTATAGGGCATCCCAGGAGGGCTTCATATGTGTGGGTAAAATATATATCCCACAGGTGGAAAATTGAAAAAAAGTTGAAAAAAAAATTTTTATGACTTAGAAAATTTTTCAACTTGTGTCAGACTTCCAGAGAGGGGAGCATGTCAGTGCGCGCATCCGATTTCAGTTCCAGAGCGATTCGCCCGATGAGTCCTTGATACTTAGTCGTTTTGGCCAAAATTTCTGACTTTTTGAAAATTTCACAAATTTGTGAAAACTTCCACAAATTGAGGTTCTAGTATGTTATAGGGCATCCCAGGAGGGCTTCATATGTGTGGGTAAAATATATATCCCACAGGTGGAAAATTGAAAAAAAGTTGAAAAAAAAATTTTTATGACTTAGAAAATTTTTCAACTTGTGTCAGACTTCCAGAGAGGGGAGCATGTCAGTGCGCGCATCCGATTTCAGTTCCAGAGCGATTCGCCCGATGAGTCCTTGATACTTAGTCGTTTTGGCCAAAATTTCTGACTTTTTGAAAATTTCACAAATTTGTGAAAACTTCCACAAATTGAGGTTCTAGTATGTTATAGGGCATCCCAGGAGGGCTTCATATGTGTGGGTAAAATATATATCCCACAAGTGGAAAATTGAAAAAAAGTTGAAAAAAAAAATTTTTTGGGACTTAGAAAATTTTTCAACTTGTGTCAGACTTCCAGAGAGGGGAGCATGTCAGTGCGCGCATCCGATTTCAGTTCCAGAGCGATTCGCCCGATGAGTCCTTGATACTTAGTCGTTTTGGCCCAAATTTCTGACTTTTTGAAAATTTCACAAATTTGTGAAAACTTCCACAAAATGAGGTTCTAGTATGTTAGAGGGCATCCCAGGAGGGCTCCAAAAGTGTGGGTAAAATATATATTCCACAGGTGGAAAATTGAAAAAAAGTTGAAAAAAAAAATTTTTTGGGACTTAGAAAATTTTTCGACTTGTGTCAGACTTCCAGAGAGGGGAGCATGTCAGTGCGCGCATCCGATTTCAGTTCCAGAGCGATTCCTCCGATGAGTCCTTGATACTTAGTTGTTTTTGGCCAAATTTCTGACTTTTTTGAAAATTTCACAAATTTGTGAAAACTTCCACAAAATGAGGTTCTAGTATGTTATAGGGCATCCCAGGAGGGCTTCATATGTGTGGGTAAAATATATATCCCACAGGGGGAAAATTGAAAAAAAGTTGAAAAAAAAATTTTTTCGGGACTTAGAAAATTTTTCAACTTGTGTCAGACTTCCAGAGAGGGGAGCATGTCAGTGCACGCATCCGATTTCAGTTCCAGAGCGATTCCTCCGATGAGTCCTTGATACTTAGTCGTTTTGGCCAAAATTTCTGACTTTTTGAAAATTTCACAAATTTGTGAAAACTTCCACAAAATGAGTTTCTAGTATGTTATAGGGCATCCCAGGAGGGCTTCATATGTGTGGGTAAAATATATATCCCACAGGTGGAAAATTGAAAAAAAGTTGAAAAAAAAATTTTTTTGGGACTTAGAAAATTTTTCAACTTGTGTCAGACTTCCAGAGAGGGGAGCATGTCAGTGCGCGCATCCGATTTCAGTTCCAGAGCGATTCGCCCGATGAGTCCTTGATACTTAGTCGTTTTGGCCCAAATTTCTGACTTTTTGAAAATTTCACAAATTTGTGAAAACTTCCACAAAATGAGGTTCTAGTATGTTAGAGGGCATCCCAGGAGGGCTCCAAAAGTGTGGGTAAAATATATATTCCACAGGTGGAAAATTGAAAAAAAGTTGAAAAAAAAAATTTTTTGGGACTTAGAAAATTTTTCGACTTGTGTCAGACTTCCAGAGAGGGGAGCATGTCAGTGCGCGCATCCGATTTCAGTTCCAGAGCGATTCGCCCGATGAGTCCTTGATACTTAGTCGTTTTGGCCAAAATTTCTGACTTTTTGAAAATTTCACAAATTTGTGAAAACTTCCACAAAATGAGGTTCCAGTATGTTATAGGGCATCCCAGGAGGGCTCCAAATGTGTGGGTAAAATATATATCCCACAGGGGGAAAATTGAAAAAAAGTTGAAAAAAAAATTTTTTTGGACTTAGAAAATTTTTCACACATGTGTCAGACTTCCAGAGAGGGGAGCATGTCAGTGCGCGCATCCGATTTCAGTTCCAGAGCGATTCGCCCGATGAGTCCTTGATACTTAGTCGTTTTGGCCAAAATTTCTGACTTTTTGAAAATTTCACAAATTTGTGAAAACTTCCACAAATTGAGGTTCTAGTATGTTATAGGGCATCCCAGGAGGGCTTCATATGTGTGGGTAAAATATATATCCCACAGGTGGAAAATTGAAAAAAAGTTGAAAAAAAAAAATTTTTGGGACTTAGAAAATTTTTCAACTTGTGTCAGACTTCCAGAGAGGGGAGCATGTCAGTGCGCGCTTCTGATTTCAGTTCCAGAGCGATTCGCCCGATGAGTCCTTGATACTTAGTCGTTTTGGCCAAAATTTCTGACTTTTTGAAAATTTCACAAATTTGTGAAAACTTCCACAAAATGAGGTTCTAGTATGTTAAAGGGCATCCCAGGAGGGCTTCATATGTGTGGGTAAAATATATATCCCACAGGGGGAAAATTGAAAAAAAGTTGAAAAAAAAAATTTTTTGGGACTTAGAAAATTTTTCACACATGTGTCAGACTTCCAGAGAGGGGAGCATGTCTGTGCGCGCATCCGATTTCAGTTCCAGAGCGATTCGCGCGATGAGTCCTTGATACTTAGTCGTTTTTGCCAAAATTTCTGAGTTTTTGAAAATTTCTCAATTTTGTGAAAACTTCCACAAAATGAGGTTCTAGTATGTTAGAGGGCATCCCAGGAGGGCTCCAAAAGTGTGGGTGAAATATATATTCCACAGGTGGAAAATTGAAAAAAAGTTGAAAAAAAAATTTTTTGGGACTTAGAAAATTTTTCAACTTGTGTCAGACTTCCAGAGAGGGGAGCATGTCAGTGCGCGCATCCGATTTCAGTTCCAGAGCGATTCCTCCGATGAGTCCTTGATACTTAGTCGTTTTTGGCCAAATTTCTGACTTTTTTGAAAATTTCACAAATTTGTGAAAACTTCCACAAAATGAGGTTCTAGTATGTTATAGGGCATCCCAGGAGGGCTTCATATGTGTGGGTAAAATATATATCCCACATGGGGAAAATTGAAAAAAAGTTGAAAAAAAAAATTTTTTGGGACTTAGAAAATTTTTCGACTTGTGTCAGACTTCCAGAGAGGGGAGCATGTCAGTGCGCGCATCCGATTTCAGTTCCAGAGCGATTCCTCCGATGAGTCCTTGATACTTAGTTGTTTTTGGCCAAATTTCTGACTTTTTTGAAAATTTCACAAATTTGTGAAAACTTCCACAAAATGAGGTTCTAGTATGTTATAGGGCATCCCAGGAGGGCTTCATATGTGTGGGTAAAATATATATCCCACAGGTGGAAAATTGAAAAAAAGTTGAAAAAAAAATTTTTTGGGGACTTAGAAAATTTTTCAACTTGTGTCAGACTTCCAGAGAGGGGAGCATGTCAGTGCGCGCATCCGATTTCAGTTCCAGAGCGATTCCTCCGATGAGTCCTTGATACTTAGTTGTTTTTGGCCAAATTTCTGACTTTTTTGAAAATTTCACAAATTTGTGAAAACTTCCACAAAATGAGGTTCTAGTATGTTATAGGGCATCCCAGGAGGGCTTCATATGTGTGGGTAAAATATATATCCCACAGGGGGAAAATTGAAAAAAAGTTGAAAAAATTTTTTTTTCGGGACTTAGAAAATTTTTCAACTTGTGTCAGACTTCCAGAGAGGGGAGCATGTCAGTGCACGCATCCGATTTCAGTTCCAGAGCGATTCCTCCGATGAGTCCTTGATACTTAGTCGTTTTGGCCAAAATTTCTGACTTTTTGAAAATTTCACAAATTTGTGAAAACTTCCACAAAATGAGTTTCTAGTATGTTATAGGGCATCCCAGGAGGGCTTCATATGTGTGGGTAAAATATATATCCCACAGGTGGAAAATTGAAAAAAAGTTGAAAAAAAAATTTTTTGGGGACTTAGAAAATTTTTCAACTTGTGTCAGACTTCCAGAGAGGGGAGCATGTCAGTGCGCGCATCCGATTTCAGTTCCAGAGCGATTCGCCCGATGAGTCCTTGATACTTAGTCGTTTTGGCCAAAATTTCTGACTTTTTGAAAATTTCACAAATTTGTGAAAACTTCCACAAATTGAGGTTCTAGTATGTTATAGGGCATCCCAGGAGGGCTTCATATGTGTGGGTAAAATATATATCCCACAGGTGGAAAATTGAAAAAAAGTTGAAAAAAAAAATTTTTTGGGACTTAGAAAATTTTTCAACTTGTGTCAGACTTCCAGAGAGGGGAGCATGTCAGTGCGCGCATCCGATTTCAGTTCCAGAGCGATTCGCCCGATGAGTCCTTGATACTTAGTCGTTTTGGCCCAAATTTCTGACTTTTTGAAAATTTCACAAATTTGTGAAAACTTCCACAAAATGAGGTTCTAGTATGTTAGAGGGCATCCCAGGAGGGCTCCAAAAGTGTGGGTAAAATATATATTCCACAGGTGGAAAATTGAAAAAAAGTTGAAAAAAAAAATTTTTTGGGACTTAGAAAATTTTTCGACTTGTGTCAGACTTCCAGAGAGGGGAGCATGTCAGTGCGCGCATCCAATTTCAGTTCCAGAGCGATTCGCCCGATGAGTCCTTGATACTTAGTCGTTTTGGCCAAAATTTCTGACTTTTTGAAAATTTCACAAATTTGTGAAAACTTCCACAAAATGAGGTTCCAGTATGTTATAGGGCATCCCAGGAGGGCTCCAAATGTGTGGGTAAAATATATATCCCACAGGGGGAAAATTGAAAAAAAGTTGAAAAAAAAATTTTTTTGGACTTAGAAAATTTTTCACACATGTGTCAGACTTCCAGAGAGGGGAGCATGTCTGTGCGCGCATCCGATTTCAGTTCCAGAGCGATTCGCGCGATGAGTCCTTGATACTTAGTCGTTTTTGCCAAAATTTCTGAGTTTTTGAAAATTTCTCAATTTTGTGAAAACTTCCACAAAATGAGGTTCTAGTATGTTAGAGGGCATCCCAGGAGGGCTCCAAAAGTGTGGGTAAAATATATATTCCACAGGTGGAAAATTGAAAAAAAGTTGAAAAAAAAATTTTTTGGGACTTAGAAAATTTTTCAACTTGTGTCAGACTTCCAGAGAGGGGAGCATGTCAGTGCGCGCATCCGATTTCAGTTCCAGAGCGATTCGCCCGATGAGTCCTTGATACTTAGTCGTTTTGGCCAAAATTTCTGACTTTTTGAAAATTTCACAAATTTGTGAAAACTTCCACAAAATGAGGTTCTAGTATGTTATAGGGCATCCCAGGAGGGCTTCATATGTGTGGGTAAAATATATATCCCACAGGGGGAAAATTGAAAAAAAGTTGAAAAAAAAAATTTTTTGGGACTTAGAAAATTTTTCAACTTGTGTCAGACTTCCAGAGAAGGGAGCATGTCAGTGCGCGCATCCGATTTCAGTTCCAGAGCGATTCCTCCGATGAGTCCTTGATACTTAGTCGTTTTGGCCAAAATTTCTGACTTTTTGAAAATTTCACAAATTTGTGAAAACTTCCACAAAATGAGGTTCTAGTATGTTATAGGGCATCCCAGGAGGGCTTCATATGTGTGGGTAAAATATATATCCCACAGGTGGAAAATTGAAAAAAAGTTGAAAAAAAAATTTTTTTGGGACTTAGAAAATTTTTCAACTTGTGTCAGACTTCCAGAGAGGGGAGCATGTCAGTGCGCACATCCGATTTCAGTTCCAGAGCGATTCGCCCGATGAGTCCTTGATACTTAGTCGTTTTGGCCAAAATTTCTGACTTTTTGAAAATTTCACAAATTTGTGAAAACTTCCACAAAATGAGGTTCTAGTATGTTAGAGGGCATCCCAGGAGGGCTCCAAAAGTGTGGGTAAAATATATATTCCACAGGTGGAAAATTGAAAAAAAGTTGAAAAAAAAAATTTTTGGGGACTTAGAAAATTTTTCGACTTGTGTCAGACTTCCAGAGAGGGGAGCATGTCAGTGCGCGCATCCGATTTCAGTTCCAGAGCGATTCCTCCGATGAGTCCTTGATACTTAGTCGTTTTGGCCAAAATTTCTGACTTTTTGAAAATTTCACAAATTTGTGAAAACTTCCACAAAATGAGGTTCTAGTATGTTATAGGGCATCCCAGGAGGGCTTCATATGTGTGGGTAAAATATATATCCCACAGGTGGAAAATTGAAAAAAATTTAAAAAAAAAAATTTTTGGGACTTAGAAAATTTTTCAACTTGTGTCAGACTTCCAGAGAGGGGAGCATGTCAGTGCGCGCATCCGATTTCAGTTCCAGAGCGGTTCGCCCGATGAGTCCTTGATACTTAGTCGTTTTGGCCAAAATTTCTGACTTTTTGAAAATTTCACAAATTTGTGAAAACTTCCACAAAATGAGGTTCTAGTATGTTATAGGGCATCCCAGGAGGGCTTCATATGTGTGGGTAAAATATATATCCCACAGGTGGAAAATTGAAAAAAAGTTGAAAAAAAAAAATTTTTGGGACTTAGAAAATTTTTCAACTTGTGTCAGACTTCCAGAGAGGGGAGCATGTCAGTGCGCGCATCCGATTTCAGTTCCAGAGCGATTCGCCCGATGAGTCCTTGATACTTAGTCGTTTTGGCCAAAATTTCTGTCTTTTTGAAAATTTCACAAATTTGTGAAAACTTCCACAAAATGAGGTTCTAGTATGTTAGAGGGCATCCCAGGAGGGCTCCAAAAGTGTGGGTAAAATATATATTCCACAGGTGGAAAATTGAAAAAAAGTTGAAAAAAAAAATTTTTTGGGACTTAGAAAATTTTTCGACTTGTGTCAGACTTCCAGAGAGGGGAGCATGTCAGTGCGCGCATCCGATTTCAGTTCCAGAGCGATTCCTCCGATGAGTCCTTGATACTTAGTCGTTTTGGCCAAAATTTCTGACTTTTTGAAAATTTCACAAATTTGTGAAAACTTCCACAAAATGAAGTTCTAGTATGTTATAGGGCATCCCAGGAGTGCTTCATATGTGTGGGTAAAATATATATCCCACAGGGGGAAAATTGAAAAAAAGTTGAAAAAAAAAATTTTTTGGGACTTAGAAAATTTTTCAACTTGTGTCAGACTTCCAGAGAGGGGAGCATGTCAGTGCGCGCATCCGATTTCAGTTCCAGAGCGATTCGCCCGATGAGTCCTTGATACTTAGTCGTTTTGGCCAAAATTTCTGACTTTTTGAAAATTTCACAAATTTGTGAAAACTTCCACAAAATGAGGTTCTAGTATGTTATAGGGCATCCCAGGAGGGCTTCATATGTGTGGGTAAAATATATATCCCACAGGTGGAAAATTGAAAAAAAGTTGAAAAAAAAAAATTTTGGGGACTTAGAAAATTTTTCAACTTGTGTCAGACTTCCAGAGAGGGGAGCATGTCAGTGCGCGCATCCGATTTCAGTTCCAGAGCGATTCGCCCGATGAGTCCTTGATACTTAGTCGTTTTGGCCAAAATTTCTGTCTTTTTGAAAATTTCACAAATTTGTGAAAACTTCCACAAAATGAGGTTCTAGTATGTTAGAGGGCATCCCAGGAGGGCTCCAAAAGTGTGGGTAAAATATATATTCCACAGGTGGAAAATTGAAAAAAAGTTGAAAAAAAAAATTTTTTGGGACTTAGAAAATTTTTCGACTTGTGTCAGACTTCCAGAGAGGGGAGCATGTCAGTGCGCGCATCCGATTTCAGTTCCAGAGCGATTCCTCCGATGAGTCCTTGATACTTAGTCGTTTTGGCCAAAATTTCTGACTTTTTGAAAATTTCACAAATTTGTGAAAACTTCCACAAAATGAGGTTCTAGTATGTTATAGGGCATCCCAGGAGGGCTTCATATGTGTGGGTAAAATATATATCCCACAGGGGGAAAATTGAAAAAAAGTTGAAAAAAAAAATTTTTTGGGACTTAGAAAATTTTTCAACTTGTGTCAGACTTCCAGAGAGGGGAGCATGTCAGTGCGCGCATCCGATTTCAGTTCCAGAGCGATTCGCCCGATGAGTCCTTGATACTTAGTCGTTTTGGCCAAAATTTCTGACTTTTTGAAAATTTCACAAATTTGTGAAAACTTCCACAAAATGAGGTTCTAGTATGTTATAGGGCATCCCAGGAGGGCTTCATATGTGTGGGTAAAATATATATCCCACATGGGGAAAATTGAAAAAAAGTTGAAAAAAAAAATTTTTTGGGACTTAGAAAATTTTTCAACTTGTGTCAGACTTCCAGAGAGGGGAGTATGTCAGTGCGCGCATCCGATTTCAGTTCCAGAGCGATTCGCCCGATGAGTCCTTGATACTTAGTCGTTTTGGCCAAAATTTCTGACTTTTTGAAAATTTCACAAATTTGTGAAAACTTCCACAAAATGAGGTTCTAGTATGTTAAAGGGCATCCCAGGAGGGCTTCATATGTGTGGGTAAAATATATATCCCACAGGGGGAAAATTGAAAAAAAGTTGAAAAAAAAAATTTTTTGGGACTTAGAAAATTTTTCAACTTGTGTCAGACTTCCAGAGAGGGGAGCATGTCAGTGCGCGCATCCGATTTCAGTTCCAGAGCGATTCGCCCGATGAGTCCTTGATACTTAGTCGTTTTGGCCAAAATTTCTGACTTTTTGAAAATTTCACAAATTTGTGAAAACTTCCACAAAATGAGGTTCCAGTATGTTATAGGGCATCCCAGGAGGGCTCCAAATGTGTGGGTAAAATATATATCCCACAGGGGGAAAATTGAAAAAAAGTTGAAAAAAAAATTTTTTTGGACTTAGAAAATTTTTCACACATGTGTCAGACTTCCAGAGAGGGGAGCATGTCTGTGCACGCATCCGATTTCAGTTCCAGAGCCATTCGCGCGATGAGTCCTTGATACTTAGTCGTTTTTGCCAAAATTTCTGAGTTTTTGAAAATTTCTCAATTTTGTGAAAACTTCCACAAAATGAGGTTCTAGTATGTTAGAGGGCATCCCAGGAGGGCTCCAAAAGTGTGGGTAAAATATATATTCCACAGGTGGAAAATTGAAAAAAAGTTGAAAAAAAAAATTTTTTGGGACTTAGAAAATTTTTCGACTTGTGTCAGACTTCCAGAGAGGGGAGCATGTCAGTGCGCGCATCCGATTTCAGTTCCAGAGCGATTCCTCCGATGAGTCCTTGATACTTAGTCGTTTTGGCCAAAATTTCTGACTTTTTGAAAATTTCACAAATTTGTGAAAACTTCCACAAAATGAAGTTCTAGTATGTTATAGGGCATCCCAGGAGGGCTTCATATGTGTGGGTAAAATATATATCCCACAGGGGGAAAATTAAAAAAAGTTGAAAAAAAAAATTTTTTGGGACTTAGAAAATTTTTCAACTTGTGTCAGACTTCCAGAGAGGGGAGCATGTCAGTGCGCGAATCCGATTTCAGTTCCAGAGCGATTCGCCCGATGAGTCCTTGATACTTAGTCGTTTTGGCCAAAATTTCTGACTTTTTGAAAATTTCACAAATTTGTGAAAACTTCCACAAAATGAGGTTCTAGTATGTTATAGGGCATCCCAGGAGGGCTTCATATGTGTGGGTAAAATATATATCCCACAGGTGGAAAATTGAAAAAAAGTTGAAAAAAAAAAATTTTGGGGACTTAGAAAATTTTTCAACTTGTGTCAGACTTCCAGAGAGGGGAGCATGTCAGTGCGCGCATCCGATTTCAGTTCCAGAGCGATTCGCCCGATGAGTCCTTGATACTTAGTCGTTTTGGCCAAAATTTCTGTCTTTTTGAAAATTTCACAAATTTGTGAAAACTTCCACAAAATGAGGTTCTAGTATGTTAGAGGGCATCCCAGGAGGGCTCCAAAAGTGTGGGTAAAATATATATTCCACAGGTGGAAAATTGAAAAAAAGTTGAAAAAAAAAATTTTTTGGGACTTAGAAAATTTTTCGACTTGTGTCAGACTTCCAGAGAGGGGAGCATGTCAGTGCGCGCATCCGATTTCAGTTCCAGAGCGATTCCTCCGATGAGTCCTTGATACTTAGTCGTTTTGGCCAAAATTTCTGACTTTTTGAAAATTTCACAAATTTGTGAAAACTTCCACAAAATGAGGTTCTAGTATGTTATAGGGCATCCCAGGAGGGCTTCATATGTGTGGGTAAAATATATATCCCACAGGTGGAAAATTGAAAAAAAGTTGAAAAAAAAAAATTTTGGGGACTTAGAAAATTTTTCAACTTGTGTCAGACTTCCAGAGAGGGGAGCATGTCAGTGCGCGCATCCGATTTCAGTTCCAGAGCGATTCGCCCGATGAGTCCTTGATACTTAGTCGTTTTGGCCAAAATTTCTGTCTTTTTGAAAATTTCACAAATTTGTGAAAACTTCCACAAAATGAGGTTCTAGTATGTTAGAGGGCATCCCAGGAGGGCTCCAAAAGTGTGGGTAAAATATATATTCCACAGGTGGAAAATTGAAAAAAAGTTGAAAAAAAAAATTTTTTGGGACTTAGAAAATTTTTCGACTTGTGTCAGACTTCCAGAGAGGGGAGCATGTCAGTGCGCGCATCCGATTTCAGTTCCAGAGCGATTCCTCCGATGAGTCCTTGATACTTAGTCGTTTTGGCCAAAATTTCTGACTTTTTGAAAATTTCACAAATTTGTGAAAACTTCCACAAAATGAAGTTCTAGTATGTTATAGGGCATCCCAGGAGGGCTTCATATGTGTGGGTAAAATATATATCCCACAGGGGGAAAATTAAAAAAAGTTGAAAAAAAAAATTTTTTGGGACTTAGAAAATTTTTCAACTTGTGTCAGACTTCCAGAGAGGGGAGCATGTCAGTGCGCGCATCAGATTTCAGTTCCAGAGCGATTCGCCCGATGAGTCCTTGATACTTAGTCGTTTTGGCCAAAATTTCTGACTTTTTGAAAATTTCACAAATTTGTGAAAACTTCCACAAAATGAGGTTCTAGTATGTTATAGGGCATCCCAGGAGGGCTTCATATGTGTGGGTAAAATATATATCCCACAGGTGGAAAATTGAAAAAAAGTTGAAAAAAAAAAATTTTGGGGACTTAGAAAATTTTTCAACTTGTGTCAGACTTCCAGAGAGGGGAGCATGTCAGTGCGCGCATCCGATTTCAGTTCCAGAGCGATTCGCCCGATGAGTCCTTGATACTTAGTCGTTTTGGCCAAAATTTCTGTCTTTTTGAAAATTTCACAAATTTGTGAAAACTTCCACAAAATGAGGTTCTAGTATGTTAGAGGGCATCCCAGGAGGGCTCCAAAAGTGTGGGTAAAATATATATTCCACAGGTGGAAAATTGAAAAAAAGTTGAAAAAAAAAATTTTTTGGGACTTAGAAAATATTTCGACTTGTGTCAGACTTCCAGAGAGGGGAGCATGTCAGTGCGCGCATCCGATTTCAGTTCCAGAGCGATTCCTCCGATGAGTCCTTGATACTTAGTCGTTTTGGCCAAAATTTCTGACTTTTTGAAAATTTCACAAATTTGTGAAAACTTCCACAAAATGAGGTTCTAGTATGTTATAGGGCATCCCAGGAGGGCTTCATATGTGTGGGTAAAATATATATCCCACAGGTGGAAAATTGAAAAAAAGTTGAAAAAAAAAAATTTTGGGGACTTAGAAAATTTTTCAACTTGTGTCAGACTTCCAGAGAGGGGAGCATGTCAGTGCGCGCATCCGATTTCAGTTCCAGAGCGATTCGCCCGATGAGTCCTTGATACTTAGTCGTTTTGGCCAAAATTTCTGTCTTTTTGAAAATTTCACAAATTTGTGAAAACTTCCACAAAATGAGGTTCTAGTATGTTAGAGGGCATCCCAGGAGGGCTCCAAAAGTGTGGGTAAAATATATATTCCACAGGTGGAAAATTGAAAAAAAGTTGAAAAAAAAAATTTTTTGGGACTTAGAAAATTTTTCGACTTGTGTCAGACTTCCAGAGAGGGGAGCATGTCAGTGCGCGCATCCGATTTCAGTTCCAGAGCGATTCCTCCGATGAGTCCTTGATACTTAGTCGTTTTGGCCAAAATTTCTGACTTTTTGAAAATTTCACAAATTTGTGAAAACTTCCACAAAATGAGGTTCTAGTATGTTATAGGGCATCCCAGGAGGGCTTCATGTGTGGGTAAAATATATATCCCACAGGGGGAAAATTGAAAAAAAGTTGAAAAAAAAAATTTTTTGGGACTTAGAAAATTTTTCAACTTGTGTCAGACTTCCAGAGAGGGGAGCATGTCAGTGCGCGCATCCGATTTCAGTTCCAGAGCGATTCGCCCGATGAGTCCTTGATACTTAGTCGTTTTGGCCAAAATTTCTGACTTTTTGAAAATTTCACAAATTTGTGAAAACTTCCACAAAATGAGGTTCTAGTATGTTATAGGGCATCCCAGGAGGGCTTCATATGTGTGGGTAAAATATATATCCCACATGGGGAAAATTGAAAAAAAGTTGAAAAAAAAAATTTTTTGGGACTTAGAAAATTTTTCAACTTGTGTCAGACTTCCAGAGAGGGGAGCATGTCAGTGCGCGCATCCGATTTCAGTTCCAGAGCGATTCGCCCGATGAGTCCTTGATACTTAGTCGTTTTGGCCAAAATTTCTGTCTTTTTGAAAATTTCACAAATTTGTGAAAACTTCCACAAAATGAGGTTCTAGTATGTTAGAGGGCATCCCAGGAGGGCTCCAAAAGTGTGGGTAAAATATATATTCCACAGGTGGAAAATTGAAAAAAAGTTGAAAAAAAAAATTTTTTGGGACTTAGAAAATTTTTCGACTTGTGTCAGACTTCCAGAGAGGGGAGCATGTCAGTGCGCGCATCCGATTTCAGTTCCAGAGCGATTCCTCCGATGAGTCCTTGATACTTAGTCGTTTTGGCCAAAATTTCTGACTTTTTGAAAATTTCACAAATTTGTGAAAACTTCCACAAAATGAGGTTCTAGTATGTTATAGGGCATCCCAGGAGGGCTTCATATGTGTGGGTAAAATATATATCCCACAGGTGGAAAATTGAAAAAAAGTTGAAAAAAAAAAATTTTGGGGACTTAGAAAATTTTTCAACTTGTGTCAGACTTCCAGAGAGGGGAGCATGTCAGTGCGCGCATCCGATTTCAGTTCCAGAGCGATTCGCCCGATGAGTCCTTGATACTTAGTCGTTTTGGCCAAAATTTCTGTCTTTTTGAAAATTTCACAAATTTGTGAAAACTTCCACAAAATGAGGTTCTAGTATGTTAGAGGGCATCCCAGGAGGGCTCCAAAAGTGTGGGTAAAATATATATTCCACAGGTGGAAAATTGAAAAAAAGTTGAAAAAAAAAATTTTTTGGGACTTAGAAAATTTTTCGACTTGTGTCAGACTTCCAGAGAGGGGAGCATGTCAGTGCGCGCATCCGATTTCAGTTCCAGAGCGATTCCTCCGATGAGTCCTTGATACTTAGTCGTTTTGGCCAAAATTTCTGACTTTTTGAAAATTTCACAAATTTGTGAAAACTTCCACAAAATGAAGTTCTAGTATGTTATAGGGCATCCCAGGAGGGCTTCATATGTGTGGGTAAAATATATATCCCACAGGGGGAAAATTAAAAAAAGTTGAAAAAAAAAATTTTTTGGGACTTAGAAAATTTTTCAACTTGTGTCAGACTTCCAGAGAGGGGAGCATGTCAGTGCGCGCATCAGATTTCAGTTCCAGAGCGATTCGCCCGATGAGTCCTTGATACTTAGTCGTTTTGGCCAAAATTTCTGACTTTTTGAAAATTTCACAAATTTGTGAAAACTTCCACAAAATGAGGTTCTAGTATGTTATAGGGCATCCCAGGAGGGCTTCATATGTGTGGGTAAAATATATATCCCACAGGTGGAAAATTGAAAAAAAGTTGAAAAAAAAAAATTTTGGGGACTTAGAAAATTTTTCAACTTGTGTCAGACTTCCAGAGAGGGGAGCATGTCAGTGCGCGCATCCGATTTCAGTTCCAGAGCGATTCGCCCGATGAGTCCTTGATACTTAGTCGTTTTGGCCAAAATTTCTGTCTTTTTGAAAATTTCACAAATTTGTGAAAACTTCCACAAAATGAGGTTCTAGTATGTTAGAGGGCATCCCAGGAGGGCTCCAAAAGTGTGGGTAAAATATATATTCCACAGGTGGAAAATTGAAAAAAAGTTGAAAAAAAAAATTTTTTGGGACTTAGAAAATATTTCGACTTGTGTCAGACTTCCAGAGAGGGGAGCATGTCAGTGCGCGCATCCGATTTCAGTTCCAGAGCGATTCCTCCGATGAGTCCTTGATACTTAGTCGTTTTGGCCAAAATTTCTGACTTTTTGAAAATTTCACAAATTTGTGAAAACTTCCACAAAATGAGGTTCTAGTATGTTATAGGGCATCCCAGGAGGGCTTCATATGTGTGGGTAAAATATATATCCCACAGGTGGAAAATTGAAAAAAAGTTGAAAAAAAAAAATTTTGGGGACTTAGAAAATTTTTCAACTTGTGTCAGACTTCCAGAGAGGGGAGCATGTCAGTGCGCGCATCCGATTTCAGTTCCAGAGCGATTCGCCCGATGAGTCCTTGATAATTAGTCGTTTTGGCCAAAATTTCTGTCTTTTTGAAAATTTCACAAATTTGTGAAAACTTCCACAAAATGAGGTTCTAGTATGTTAGAGGGCATCCCAGGAGGGCTCCAAAAGTGTGGGTAAAATATATATTCCACAGGTGGAAAATTGAAAAAAAGTTGAAAAAAAAAATTTTTTGGGACTTAGAAAATTTTTCGACTTGTGTCAGACTTCCAGAGAGGGGAGCATGTCAGTGCGCGCATCCGATTTCAGTTCCAGAGCGATTCCTCCGATGAGTCCTTGATACTTAGTCGTTTTGGCCAAAATTTCTGACTTTTTGAAAATTTCACAAATTTGTGAAAACTTCCACAAAATGAGGTTCTAGTATGTTATAGGGCATCCCAGGAGGGCTTCATGTGTGGGTAAAATATATATCCCACAGGGGGAAAATTGAAAAAAAGTTGAAAAAAAAAATTTTTTGGGACTTAGAAAATTTTTCAACTTGTGTCAGACTTCCAGAGAGGGGAGCATGTCAGTGCGCGCATCCGATTTCAGTTCCAGAGCGATTCGCCCGATGAGTCCTTGATACTTAGTCGTTTTGGCCAAAATTTCTGACTTTTTGAAAATTTCACAAATTTGTGAAAACTTCCACAAAATGAGGTTCTAGTATGTTATAGGGCATCCCAGGAGGGCTTCATATGTGTGGGTAAAATATATATCCCACATGGGGAAAATTGAAAAAAAGTTGAAAAAAAAAATTTTTTGGGACTTAGAAAATTTTTCAACTTGTGTCAGACTTCCAGAGAGGGGAGCATGTCAGTGCGCGCATCCGATTTCAGTTCCAGAGCGATTCGCCCGATGAGTCCTTGATACTTAGTCGTTTTGGCCAAAATTTCTGACTTTTTGAAAATTTCACAAATTTGTGAAAACTTCCACAAAATGAGGTTCTAGTATGTTAAAGGGCATCCCAGGAGGGCTTCATATGTGTGGGTAAAATATATATCCCACAGGGGGAAAATTGAAAAAAAGTTGAAAAAAAAAATTTTTTGGGACTTAGAAAATTTTTCAACTTGTGTCAGACTTCCAGAGAGGGGAGCATGTAAGTGCGCGCATCCGATTTCAGTTCCAGAGCGATTCGCCCGATGAGTCCTTGATACTTAGTCGTTTTGGCCAAAATTTCTGACTTTTTGAAAATTTCACAAATTTGTGAAAACTTCCACAAAATGAGGTTCCAGTATGTTATAGGGCATCCCAGGAGGGCTCCAAATGTGTGGGTAAAATATATATCCCACAGGGGGAAAATTGAAAAAAAGTTGAAAAAAAAATTTTTTTGGACTTAGAAAATTTTTCACACATGTGTCAGACTTCCAGAGAGGGGAGCATGTCTGTGCACGCATCCGATTTCAGTTCCAGAGCCATTCGCGCGATGAGTCCTTGATACTTAGTCGTTTTTGCCAAAATTTCTGAGTTTTTGAAAATTTCTCAATTTTGTGAAAACTTCCACAAAATGAGGTTCTAGTATGTTAGAGGGCATCCCAGGAGGGCTCCAAAAGTGTGGGTAAAATATATATTCCACAGGTGGAAAATTGAAAAAAAGTTGAAAAAAAAATTTTTTAGGACTTAGAAAATTTTTCGACTTGTGTCAGACTTCCAGAGAGGGGAGCATGTCAGTGTGCGCATCCGATTTCAGTTCCAGAGCGATTCGCCCGATGAGTCCTTGATACTTAGTCGTTTTGGCCAAAATTTCTGTCTTTTTGAAAATTTCACAAATTTGTGAAAACTTCCACAAAATGAGGTTCTAGTATGTTAGAGGGCATCCCAGGAGGGCTCCAAAAGTGTGGGTAAAATATATATTCCACAGGTGGAAAATTGAAAAAAAGTTGAAAAAAAAAATTTTTTGGGACTTAGAAAATTTTTCGACTTGTGTCAGACTTCCAGAGAGGGGAGCATGTCAGTGCGCGCATCCGATTTCAGTTCCAGAGCGATTCCTCCGATGAGTCCTTGATACTTAGTCGTTTTGGCCAAAATTTCTGACTTTTTGAAAATTTCACAAATTTGTGAAAACTTCCACAAAATGAAGTTCTAGTATGTTATAGGGCATCCCAGGAGGGCTTCATATGTGTGGGTAAAATATATATCCCACAGGGGGAAAATTAAAAAAAGTTGAAAAAAAAAATTTTTTGGGACTTAGAAAATTTTTCAACTTGTGTCAGACTTCCAGAGAGGGGAGCATGTCAGTGCGCGCATCCGATTTCAGTTCCAGAGCGATTCGCCCGATGAGTCCTTGATACTTAGTCGTTTTGGCCAAAATTTCTGACTTTTTGAAAATTTCACAAATTTGTGAAAACTTCCACAAAATGAGGTTCTAGTATGTTATAGGGCATCCCAGGAGGGCTTCATATGTGTGGGTAAAATATATATCCCACAGGTGGAAAATTGAAAAAAAGTTGAAAAAAAAAAATTTTGGGGACTTAGAAAATTTTTCAACTTGTGTCAGACTTCCAGAGAGGGGAGCATGTCAGTGCGCGCATCCGATTTCAGTTCCAGAGCGATTCGCCCGATGAGTCCTTGATACTTAGTCGTTTTGGCCAAAATTTCTGTCTTTTTGAAAATTTCACAAATTTGTGAAAACTTCCACAAAATGAGGTTCTAGTATGTTAGAGGGCATCCCAGGAGGGCTCCAAAAGTGTGGGTAAAATATATATTCCACAGGTGGAAAATTGAAAAAAAGTTGAAAAAAAAAATTTTTTGGGACTTAGAAAATTTTTCGACTTGTGTCAGACTTCCAGAGAGGGGAGCATGTCAGTGCGCGCATCCGATTTCAGTTCCAGAGCGATTCCTCCGATGAGTCCTTGATACTTAGTCGTTTTGGCCAAAATTTCTGACTTTTTGAAAATTTCACAAATTTGTGAAAACTTCCACAAAATGAGGTTCTAGTATGTTATAGGGCATCCCAGGAGGGCTTCATATGTGTGGGTAAAATATATATCCCACAGGTGGAAAATTGAAAAAAAGTTGAAAAAAAAAAATTTTGGGGACTTAGAAAATTTTTCAACTTGTGTCAGACTTCCAGAGAGGGGAGCATGTCAGTGCGCGCATCCGATTTCAGTTCCAGAGCGATTCGCCCGATGAGTCCTTGATACTTAGTCGTTTTGGCCAAAATTTCTGTCTTTTTGAAAATTTCACAAATTTGTGAAAACTTCCACAAAATGAGGTTCTAGTATGTTAGAGGGCATCCCAGGAGGGCTCCAAAAGTGTGGGTAAAATATATATTCCACAGGTGGAAAATTGAAAAAAAGTTGAAAAAAAAAATTTTTTGGGACTTAGAAAATTTTTCGACTTGTGTCAGACTTCCAGAGAGGGGAGCATGTCAGTGCGCGCATCCGATTTCAGTTCCAGAGCGATTCCTCCGATGAGTCCTTGATACTTAGTCGTTTTGGCCAAAATTTCTGACTTTTTGAAAATTTCACAAATTTGTGAAAACTTCCACAAAATGAGGTTCTAGTATGTTATAGGGCATCCCAGGAGGGCTTCATGTGTGGGTAAAATATATATCCCACAGGGGGAAAATTGAAAAAAAGTTGAAAAAAAAAATTTTTTGGGACTTAGAAAATTTTTCAACTTGTGTCAGACTTCCAGAGAGGGGAGCATGTCAGTGCGCGCATCCGATTTCAGTTCCAGAGCGATTCGCCCGATGAGTCCTTGATACTTAGTCGTTTTGGCCAAAATTTCTGACTTTTTGAAAATTTCACAAATTTGTGAAAACTTCCACAAAATGAGGTTCTAGTATGTTATAGGGCATCCCAGGAGGGCTTCATATGTGTGGGTAAAATATATATCCCACATGGGGAAAATTGAAAAAAAGTTGAAAAAAAAAATTTTTTGGGACTTAGAAAATTTTTCAACTTGTGTCAGACTTCCAGAGAGGGGAGCATGTCAGTGCGCGCATCCGATTTCAGTTCCAGAGCGATTCGCCCGATGAGTCCTTGATACTTAGTCGTTTTGGCCAAAATTTCTGACTTTTTGAAAATTTCACAAATTTGTGAAAACTTCCACAAAATGAGGTTCTAGTATGTTAAAGGGCATCCCAGGAGGGCTTCATATGTGTGGGTAAAATATATATCCCACAGGGGGAAAATTGAAAAAAAGTTGAAAAAAAAAATTTTTTGGGACTTAGAAAATTTTTCAACTTGTGTCAGACTTCCAGAGAGGGGAGCATGTAAGTGCGCGCATCCGATTTCAGTTCCAGAGCGATTCGCCCGATGAGTCCTTGATACTTAGTCGTTTTGGCCAAAATTTCTGACTTTTTGAAAATTTCACAAATTTGTGAAAACTTCCACAAAATGAGGTTCCAGTATGTTATAGGGCATCCCAGGAGGGCTCCAAATGTGTGGGTAAAATATATATCCCACAGGGGGAAAATTGAAAAAAAGTTGAAAAAAAAATTTTTTTGGACTTCGAAAATTTTTCACACATGTGTCAGACTTCCAGAGAGGGGAGCATGTCAGTGCGCGCATCAGATTTCAGTTCCAGAGCGATTCGCCCGATGAGTCCTTGATACTTAGTCGTTTTGGCCAAAATTTCTGACTTTTTGAAAATTTCACAAATTTGTGAAAACTTCCACAAAATGAGGTTCTAGTATGTTATAGGGCATCCCAGGAGGGCTTCATATGTGTGGGTAAAATATATATCCCACAGGTGGAAAATTGAAAAAAAGTTGAAAAAAAAAAATTTTGGGGACTTAGAAAATTTTTCAACTTGTGTCAGACTTCCAGAGAGGGGAGCATGTCAGTGCGCGCATCCGATTTCAGTTCCAGAGCGATTCGCCCGATGAGTCCTTGATACTTAGTCGTTTTGGCCAAAATTTCTGTCTTTTTGAAAATTTCACAAATTTGTGAAAACTTCCACAAAATGAGGTTCTAGTATGTTAGAGGGCATCCCAGGAGGGCTCCAAAAGTGTGGGTAAAATATATATTCCACAGGTGGAAAATTGAAAAAAAGTTGAAAAAAAAAATTTTTTGGGACTTAGAAAATTTTTCGACTTGTGTCAGACTTCCAGAGAGGGGAGCATGTCAGTGCGCGCATCCGATTTCAGTTCCAGAGCGATTCCTCCGATGAGTCCTTGATACTTAGTCGTTTTGGCCAAAATTTCTGACTTTTTGAAAATTTCACAAATTTGTGAAAACTTCCACAAAATGAGGTTCTAGTATGTTATAGGGCATCCCAGGAGGGCTTCATATGTGTGGGTAAAATATATATCCCACAGGTGGAAAATTGAAAAAAAGTTGAAAAAAAAAAATTTTGGGGACTTAGAAAATTTTTCAACTTGTGTCAGACTTCCAGAGAGGGGAGCATGTCAGTGCGCGCATCCGATTTCAGTTCCAGAGCGATTCGCCCGATGAGTCCTTGATACTTAGTCGTTTTGGCCAAAATTTCTGTCTTTTTGAAAATTTCACAAATTTGTGAAAACTTCCACAAAATGAGGTTCTAGTATGTTAGAGGGCATCCCAGGAGGGCTCCAAAAGTGTGGGTAAAATATATATTCCACAGGTGGAAAATTGAAAAAAAGTTGAAAAAAAAAATTTTTTGGGACTTAGAAAATTTTTCGACTTGTGTCAGACTTCCAGAGAGGGGAGCATGTCAGTGCGCGCATCCGATTTCAGTTCCAGAGCGATTCCTCCGATGAGTCCTTGATACTTAGTCGTTTTGGCCAAAATTTCTGACTTTTTGAAAATTTCACAAATTTGTGAAAACTTCCACAAAATGAGGTTCTAGTATGTTATAGGGCATCCCAGGAGGGCTTCATGTGTGGGTAAAATATATATCCCACAGGGGGAAAATTGAAAAAAAGTTGAAAAAAAAAATTTTTTGGGACTTAGAAAATTTTTCAACTTGTGTCAGACTTCCAGAGAGGGGAGCATGTCAGTGCGCGCATCCGATTTCAGTTCCAGAGCGATTCGCCCGATGAGTCCTTGATACTTAGTCGTTTTGGCCAAAATTTCTGACTTTTTGAAAATTTCACAAATTTGTGAAAACTTCCACAAAATGAGGTTCTAGTATGTTATAGGGCATCCCAGGAGGGCTTCATATGTGTGGGTAAAATATATATCCCACATGGGGAAAATTGAAAAAAAGTTGAAAAAAAAAATTTTTTGGGACTTAGAAAATTTTTCAACTTGTGTCAGACTTCCAGAGAGGGGAGCATGTCAGTGCGCGCATCCGATTTCAGTTCCAGAGCGATTCGCCCGATGAGTCCTTGATACTTAGTCGTTTTGGCCAAAATTTCTGACTTTTTGAAAATTTCACAAATTTGTGAAAACTTCCACAAAATGAGGTTCTAGTATGTTAAAGGGCATCCCAGGAGGGCTTCATATGTGTGGGTAAAATATATATCCCACAGGGGGAAAATTGAAAAAAAGTTGAAAAAAAAAATTTTTTGGGACTTAGAAAATTTTTCAACTTGTGTCAGACTTCCAGAGAGGGGAGCATGTAAGTGCGCGCATCCGATTTCAGTTCCAGAGCGATTCGCCCGATGAGTCCTTGATACTTAGTCGTTTTGGCCAAAATTTCTGACTTTTTGAAAATTTCACAAATTTGTGAAAACTTCCACAAAATGAGGTTCCAGTATGTTATAGGGCATCCCAGGAGGGCTCCAAATGTGTGGGTAAAATATATATCCCACAGGGGGAAAATTGAAAAAAAGTTGAAAAAAAAATTTTTTTGGACTTAGAAAATTTTTCACACATGTGTCAGACTTCCAGAGAGGGGAGCATGTCTGTGCACGCATCCGATTTCAGTTCCAGAGCCATTCGCGCGATGAGTCCTTGATACTTAGTCGTTTTTGCCAAAATTTCTGAGTTTTTGAAAATTTCTCAATTTTGTGAAAACTTCCACAAAATGAGGTTCTAGTATGTTAGAGGGCATCCCAGGAGGGCTCCAAAAGTGTGGGTAAAATATATATTCCACAGGTGGAAAATTGAAAAAAAGTTGAAAAAAAAATTTTTTAGGACTTAGAAAATTTTTCGACTTGTGTCAGACTTCCAGAGAGGGGAGCATGTCAGTGTGCGCATCCGATTTCAGTTCCAGAGCGATTCGCCCGATGAGTCCTTGATACTTAGTCGTTTTGGCCAAAATTTCTGTCTTTTTGAAAATTTCACAAATTTGTGAAAACTTCCACAAAATGAGGTTCTAGTATGTTATAGGGCATCCCAGGAGGGCTTCATATGTGTGGGTAAAATATATATCCCACAGGTGGAAAATTGAAAAAAAGTTGAAAAAAAAAAATTTTGGGGACTTAGAAAATTTTTCAACTTGTGTCAGACTTCCAGAGAGGGGAGCATGTCAGTGCGCGCATCCGATTTCAGTTCCAGAGCGATTCGCCCGATGAGTCCTTGATACTTAGTCGTTTTGGCCAAAATTTCTGTCTTTTTGAAAATTTCACAAATTTGTGAAAACTTCCACAAAATGAGGTTCTAGTATGTTAGAGGGCATCCCAGGAGGGCTCCAAAAGTGTGGGTAAAATATATATTCCACAGGTGGAAAATTGAAAAAAAGTTGAAAAAAAAAATTTTTTGGGACTTAGAAAATTTTTCGACTTGTGTCAGACTTCCAGAGAGGGGAGCATGTCAGTGCGCGCATCCGATTTCAGTTCCAGAGCGATTCCTCCGATGAGTCCTTGATACTTAGTCGTTTTGGCCAAAATTTCTGACTTTTTGAAAATTTCACAAATTTGTGAAAACTTCCACAAAATGAGGTTCTAGTATGTTATAGGGCATCCCAGGAGGGCTTCATATGTGTGGGTAAAATATATATCCCACAGGTGGAAAATTGAAAAAAAGTTGAAAAAAAAAAATTTTGGGGACTTAGAAAATTTTTCAACTTGTGTCAGACTTCCAGAGAGGGGAGCATGTCAGTGCGCGCATCCGATTTCAGTTCCAGAGCGATTCGCCCGATGAGTCCTTGATACTTAGTCGTTTTGGCCAAAATTTCTGTCTTTTTGAAAATTTCACAAATTTGTGAAAACTTCCACAAAATGAGGTTCTAGTATGTTAGAGGGCATCCCAGGAGGGCTCCAAAAGTGTGGGTAAAATATATATTCCACAGGTGGAAAATTGAAAAAAAGTTGAAAAAAAAAATTTTTTGGGACTTAGAAAATTTTTCGACTTGTGTCAGACTTCCAGAGAGGGGAGCATGTCAGTGCGCGCATCCGATTTCAGTTCCAGAGCGATTCCTCCGATGAGTCCTTGATACTTAGTCGTTTTGGCCAAAATTTCTGACTTTTTGAAAATTTCACAAATTTGTGAAAACTTCCACAAAATGAGGTTCTAGTATGTTATAGGGCATCCCAGGAGGGCTTCATGTGTGGGTAAAATATATATCCCACAGGGGGAAAATTGAAAAAAAGTTGAAAAAAAAAATTTTTTGGGACTTAGAAAATTTTTCAACTTGTGTCAGACTTCCAGAGAGGGGAGCATGTCAGTGCGCGCATCCGATTTCAGTTCCAGAGCGATTCGCCCGATGAGTCCTTGATACTTAGTCGTTTTGGCCAAAATTTCTGACTTTTTGAAAATTTCACAAATTTGTGAAAACTTCCACAAAATGAGGTTCTAGTATGTTATAGGGCATCCCAGGAGGGCTTCATATGTGTGGGTAAAATATATATCCCACATGGGGAAAATTGAAAAAAAGTTGAAAAAAAAAATTTTTTGGGACTTAGAAAATTTTTCAACTTGTGTCAGACTTCCAGAGAGGGGAGCATGTCAGTGCGCGCATCCGATTTCAGTTCCAGAGCGATTCGCCCGATGAGTCCTTGATACTTAGTCGTTTTGGCCAAAATTTCTGACTTTTTGAAAATTTCACAAATTTGTGAAAACTTCCACAAAATGAGGTTCTAGTATGTTAAAGGGCATCCCAGGAGGGCTTCATATGTGTGGGTAAAATATATATCCCACAGGGGGAAAATTGAAAAAAAGTTGAAAAAAAAAATTTTTTGGGACTTAGAAAATTTTTCAACTTGTGTCAGACTTCCAGAGAGGGGAGCATGTCAGTGCGCGCATCCGATTTCAGTTCCAGAACGATTCGCCCGATGAGTCCTTGATACTTAGTCGTTTTGGCCAAAATTTCTGACTTTTTGAAAATTTCACAAATTTGTGAAAACTTCCACAAAATGAGGTTCCAGTATGTTATAGGGCATCCCAGGAGGGCTCCAAATGTGTGGGTAAAATATATATCCCACAGGGGGAAAATTGAAAAAAAGTTGAAAAAAAAATTTTTTTGGACTTAGAAAATTTTTCACACATGTGTCAGACTTCCAGAGAGGGGAGCATGTCTGTGCACGCATCCGATTTCAGTTCCAGAGCCATTCGCGCGATGAGTCCTTGATACTTAGTCGTTTTTGCCAAAATTTCTGAGTTTTTGAAAATTTCTCAATTTTGTGAAAACTTCCACAAAATGAGGTTCTAGTATGTTAGAGGGCATCCCAGGAGGGCTCCAAAAGTGTGGGTAAAATATATATTCCACAGGTGGAAAATTGAAAAAAAGTTGAAAAAAAAAATTTTTTGGGACTTAGAAAATTTTTCAACTTGTGTCAGACTTCCAGAGAGGGGAGCATGTCAGTGCGCGCATCCGATTTCAGTTCCAGAGCGATTCCTCCGATGAGTCCTTGATACTTAGTCGTTTTGGCCAAAATTTCTGACTTTTTGAAAATTTCACAAATTTGTGAAAACTTCCACAAAATGAGGTTCTAGTATGTTATAGGGCATCCCAGGAGGGCTTCATATGTGTGGGTAAAATATATATCCCACATGGGGAAAATTGAAAAAAAGTTGAAAAAAAAAATTTTTTGGGACTTAGAAAATTTTTCAACTTGTGTCAGACTTCCAGAGAGGGGAGCATGTCAGTGCGCGCATCCGATTTCAGTTCCAGAGCGATTCCTCCGATGAGTCCTTGATACTTAGTCGTTTTTGGCCAAATTTCTGACTTTTTTGAAAATTTCACAAATTTGTGAAAACTTCCACAAAATGAGGTTCTAGTATGTTATGGGGCATCCCAGGAGGGCTTCATATGTGTGGGTAAAATATATATCCCACAGGTGGAAAATTGAAAAAAAGTTGAAAAAAAAAAATTTTTGGGACTTAGAAAATTTTTCAACTTGTGTCAGACTTCCAGAGAGGGGAGCATGTCAGTGCGCGCATCCGATTTCAGTTCCAGAGCGATTCGCCCGATGAGTCCTTGATACTTAGTCGTTTTGGCCAAAATTTCTGACTTTTTGAAAATTTCACAAATTTGTGAAAACTTCCACAAAATGAGGTTCCAGTATGTTATAGGGCATCCCAGGAGGGCTCCAAATGTGTGGGTAAAATATATATCCCACAGGGGGAAAATTGAAAAAAAGTTGAAAAAAAAATTTTTTTGGACTTAGAAAATTTTTCACACATGTGTCAGACTTCCAGAGAGGGGAGCATGTCTGTGCACGCATCCGATTTCAGTTCCAGAGCCATTCGCGCGATGAGTCCTTGATACTTAGTCGTTTTTGCCAAAATTTCTGAGTTTTTGAAAATTTCTCAATTTTGTGAAAACTTCCACAAAATGAGGTTCTAGTATGTTAGAGGGCATCCCAGGAGGGCTCCAAAAGTGTGGGTAAAATATATATTCCACAGGTGGAAAATTGAAAAAAAGTTGAAAAAAAAAATTTTTTGGGACTTAGAAAATTTTTCAACTTGTGTCAGACTTCCAGAGAGGGGAGCATGTCAGTGCGCGCATCCGATTTCAGTTCCAGAGCGATTCGCCCGATGAGTCCTTGATACTTAGTCGTTTTGGCCAAAATTTCTGACTTTTTGAAAATTTCACAAATTTGTGAAAACTTCCACAAAATGAGGTTCTAGTATGTTATAGGGCATCCCAGGAGGGCTTCATATGTGTGGGTAAAATATATATCCCACATGGGGAAAATTGAAAAAAAGTTGAAAAAAAAAATTTTTTTTGACTTAGAAAATTTTTCAACTTGTGTCAGACTTCCAGAGAGGGGAGCATGTCAGTGCGCGCATCCGATTTCAGTTCCAGAGCGATTCGCCCGATGAGTCCTTGATACTTAGTCGTTTTGGCCAAAATTTCTGACTTTTTGAAAATTTCACAAATTTGTGAAAACTTCCACAAAATGAGGTTCCAGTATGTTATAGGGCATCCCAGGAGGGCTCCAAATGTGTGGGTAAAATATATATCCCACAGGGGGAAAATTGAAAAAAAGTTGAAAAAAAAATTTTTTTGGACTTAGAAAATTTTTCACACATGTGTCAGACTTCCAGAGAGGGGAGCATGTCTGTGCACGCATCCGATTTCAGTTCCAGAGCCATTCGCGCGATGAGTCCTTGATACTTAGTCGTTTTTGCCAAAATTTCTGAGTTTTTGAAAATTTCTCAATTTTGTGAAAACTTCCACAAAATGAGGTTCTAGTATGTTAGAGGGCATCCCAGGAGGGCTCCAAAAGTGTGGGTAAAATATATATTCCACAGGTGGAAAATTGAAAAAAAGTTGAAAAAAAAATTTTTTGGGACTTAGAAAATTTTTCGACTTGTGTCAGACTTCCAGAGAGGGGAGCATGTCAGTGCGCGCATCCGATTTCAGTTCCAGAGCGATTCCTCCGATGAGTCCTTGATACTTAGTCTTTTTCAGAAGTCAGAATTTTGACTTCCAGGACCCACAAATCGTTGATAAATTGAGCCCGCTCACCAGTTCCAAGTGTTTTGGGGTCTCCCCGGTACCAGTAATGCAGCCTGCTCACTATATGTCGCAAAATAGAAAAAAAGTGAAAAAGAACCAGAATGAGGAAATTCCAGGGAGCCGAATCCGCCTGACAGTTCCAGGCGATCGGGTACTTTTTGACATGTGTCCCTAAAGTGGGAATAGGGTGACACTCCATACAGAGACCTAGTTTTGCACACCACCGGCAGAATTTATAAGAGAGACGGACCTCTCAGCCTCGACACATTTCGACTCATTTAGGCTGGTTTTCACCTCTGTAGACCCGGGCACGTGTTTTGGCTATGAGTCCCTGTTCAGCTGGAGGTCTGCACCTTGGCTGAACCCAGACTTCCGCAGCTGCGTGGGGGGACTTTTGCCGGTCGCCCATCCCAAGTAAGAGAGGTGTTCCTGGGTTGAAGTGAGCCTGGCCAGACCCCCCCCGCGGGCCCTGGTTCTCCACATGGGGGCGCCGTCAAGGCTAAAATCTGGATTTTTAGGCTGAGGAGAGGCTCCATGAGGGCGGATGCTTTCGTGGCTTCGACCCCAGTGCTGTTCCACATCCAGTACCCCCTCTGCAAGGGCGCCTGTACCCGAGTCTCGCTTCCAGGACTTGTGGGCACGTATCTCCCGATGACAGGGTTTTGCAGCCTCCGTATTTGGGCAAGTCCCTACATGCACCCCTGCTCTTCCTCCGATCGATCTGGCACAGCGCTCCCGGGTGGGGAGGTGGCGCCGCTCGCTCGGCCCGGGCTTTGGAGCCCACGCCGGCTTAAGGTGAGCGGTCCCCTTCCTCCTCTACCCCCGGGCTTCCGACACCTATCTTTGGGCGCGCACGCCGGCCTCGCCTCCCGTCTGCGGAGGTGGCCGAGCCGTGGGGAGTTTGACTCGAACCGAGCGAAGGCAGCGGTCCGACGACCCGCACGGGCGAACGGCGGGGCGCCCACCCACCCAGGCGTGGGGGCCCGTCGTCCGAATCGCTCCCTGTGCGGGGAAGCACAGCTATCTTCTCCGAGGGCGGCCCTTTTCTTCCAGATGCGTACCCGGCCAGCGGAGGTTCGGGCCCGACAGGGTGGCCTCCGCAAAGGTGGCGACAGCGGCGGCGGTGGGTGGCGTCTCCGCGCCACTGCCGAGCTTCGCGATTTTCAGTCTTTTCCCGAGCCCCTACGTCAGTGGGGAGGACGACAGAGGTGTGGAGGCAGGCGAAGGGGGTTCTCACCGTGCGGTGTGCCCCAGCCCGACCGTCACCTTCCCCCTCGACCCTCGTCCTCCCAGGCGGCTTGGCCAGGGAGCAGGAGAGAGAGCGAGAGAGGGAGAGCGGAAACCCCAGAGCCAAGGGGTTAGATGGAGAACGGGAGAAGGAACGAGGGCCAAGAGGTAGGGATTACGGTGAAAGGCCGACCTGGGATCCCCCGCGCTCCCGCCCCGGGCGGGGAGCATCCCTGGGAAGAAAAGCCGCTCGGGCATCCCTTTGAGGTTATGGGCGCGAGCGGGAAGAGGGACTACGCTGGAGGGCGACGCCGACACGGCCAGGCCGACGACCACCCACGCGACCTCTGCGTCGCCGGGTTAGTGCCAGAGCCGCGGCGGACCCCGACGGCCAGCCCCCCTCTCCG